>NC_132817.1:505000-810000 GCF_048594095.1 Paramormyrops kingsleyae | reverse complement strand
TTTGCTTATTTTCTTCCATATGTAAACAATGTAACAAAAACACTGGATCACTGTAGTAGTGCTAGTTGATGAAGCATGCCCTAAGCAGTTATGCTCATTCTCATTTGATTTAGATTTTTAAATGGTTATATGGAGGATTAATTTGGAAATGGGGTCTGCAATGGACTGTTTACAGTATTAGGTGCTGATTGGATACAAATTGGCCAGTGAGATTAATTTTAACAGCCATAATTGTGCAGATGCCTGTGATTTTTGCTTTTTGTTGGTTTGCAATACATGAAGCTAAGTAATAAGATAAAATGAAAATGCCAGGTTTTGTCAAAAAGCCTCACACATAGGAGACAATTCATTGCACTTATAAAAACTCTGTTTCTCCAACATTGTTTGCCAAAATAATTACCAGTGACATTTTTACTGGCTTGTATGGCCATTTTTTCAAATTCACTTTGAGAGAAACCACTGCTTTCTGTCAAATTCAGTTTATTTGTTGGTCTTCTAAAAGGTGATCAGTGAAAGTTGTACACCAATAAAAGTGAAACATGCCAACATGTCAGCATGTTGTCACTGTCATCCTACATTTTCTAGATTGATTTTTTTCCCCCCAGCATTACATCTTATAGTGTTTTATTATATTAAATGGTTATGAAATTAAATATTAATAGTGACTAAACATAAAAATTCTCACTCTGAATTCTAACTAGCTTAAACATAAAGTGATGAAATCATTCTTTTGTCTTTGATCATGTTAGATTACCGTGGTTGAGATTTACTCACTTTTTTTTTTTTTTACCAGAACTCTAGAGATTACTAATGCAATGAAAGTCACTTCAAAAGCATTGTATTGTTTCAACTAGTACTGTGCAGTATAAATGGTATACGATATAAATTTGGCCAACGGGAGAGATTTTGATTTTACCGCCCTACCGCAGAAATTTCCGCTCCTCGCCCGCAAAAATGACGTAATCATGTCGCATCAAATAATAAATAATTTATTTATATGATTTATATGAAAATTATTTACATGATTATTGCTGTACCTGGCACTGCACGGGTCTGATTTTGACAAACAGCACCCACCTGTACCCGTCATACTTAAACCCGTGTAATAAACCTACAATAGCGTCGGAGGCTGTAAGGGGAGAATAGACCACCACAAGACTTCAACTACAATTATAAAGATAATTTTATTCAGTACAATTCATGCAGCGACCCGTCGGGTCTGGGTTCACAAAGGGTTCGGCCCCGCTGTCTCCCTATAGCAAACCAACCCTTCCAAGCATGTTAACACACGTTACCACACAGTGAATCCCACACCACACAACATCCCTATTAGTAGGTATGTTACAATCTTCCGATTCCCGCTGCGCCGCTCTTCCGCGCAGGTGTGTTTACGTCATCACGAGTTTGGTGGAATAGCATAGCCGTGGAAAAACCTGAACGGTGGGTTTATTTTTAAAGTTCCAGGAGCACACGCTTATTGATGACGTAGTTCACATTTTTCGTCACAACCTCGTTTTCGAATTTTTGTTTTTGACCGGTCAGAAAGTGTTTCGTTTTCCCGTTGCAAAATTACCGATAAATTACTTCTCAAAGGCATCGCTTCAAAATCACTAGAGGTAAGTAGATTTTTAATAAAATCCTATAGATTTGATATATCATTTATTCAACCATGTCTGTGTGAAATTTCGTGACAATTCTTAGTGTCGAAGTAAATGGTTTTGCTTGCGAACGAAAGCATTCCCAACCAAGCGGTCACGGTAATGAGGTGCTCCAGATTTTATTCATCAGGTCACGTGACTGCTATACTGCAACCTGATTCGTCAAGCGCGTTTGTTTACATTGTAGATGACGAAGTGTGTTTGTTATGAGAGATCTTTCACTGATATTTTGTGCATTCCTGCAGGGCTTTTTTCACTAAAACAGCTTATAAAACAAATTGATAAATTTTTTTGAAGATCACATAATTTATTCAATTTATTCAATTCTCTTCAACTTAAGATCACAGCCTTTGTTTACTCATTAGTGTAAAATACATTAAGAACAAAAGGAAAAAATGACCACTTATTTCCGCCGCTATAATTGCTTTAACATCCTTATTTCTCAAGATATTTCAATGATTTTGGTGTCATTCTGTTTGTTATCTAGTTCTCTATCAAATTCAGTTAGATTTTCTGTTACATGGGGGGTTTGGATTTTTTTGTAACATACCTACTATTAGGGCACGGCCCACCAATAGCACTGCAATACACAGTAATCCCCACACTTCGGGCACAGGCAAGCGTTACGTGACCAGTACCGCCTCTATAGTCCCGCTCCGACCCCTAGCAGGCTACGCTGCTTACTTTAAAACAAAAAAAAAAAACATACAAGGACAAGATTAAAACGCAGCGGCCCCCCCGAGGCTCAAAACCCTCCCCCGGGGAGGGAACGTTCACATAGGTCCGTAATCTAGGACACCACGCACAAAGGGAATTCCACCACCGTTCCGTCACTATGGGGATGCCGCTGTTCCCGTCTATCGAACACCCCGGATTAAACAGCGATCATGCACTCCTAACCACCCCCCGTCCTATTTGTCCTCCCCCTACCACACCAGAACCTGTTCCTGCAGCCCGCTATCTGGGTTCACCCTAAACGGCATACGAGCGGCACCTCCCTCCCAGAACCAACGAGTGCTGTGCCTAACAAGCGATCTCTCATCGAGCGCGGCTCTCTCCCCCCACTCTTCCTTGCATTCTCTGTTCTCCCTCTCTTAACCCCAAATCCCTAACAACCCAGGTGTAGCCACTTAATTAACCTTCCACGCCAACCCCTCCCCCCTCCACATACACACACATCACATCATTACACCTGTATCCGAACCGTTATCCGACAGAAAAATAAAATTCCGCACCCGCTATAAATAAATGCCGGTGTTCTGTCAATATATGCTGCCTTGTCAAAAAATGCTACCGTAGTGCTAATCGATAGCCCTAACCCTAACTCTTACCCTAACCCTAACCCCCTAAAACCCTTACCTTAACCCTAACCCCTAAAACCTAACTCTAATCCCAAGACGGTGGAACTGTAGATGCGCAGAAAGGCTCGATAGCACGTCTCGATAGGTAGTATTTTATGACAGAACACCGGTGTTCCGGGAAATTCAGTTTCCCTATGTTTCCCTTGTAGTGCGCTGATTTGTACACGGTTTCGCTGTTGTTTTCATGTGTTTTTACGAAGCTCTTGAGGTAAACAAGCCATATATTTTAAAACTTCACGTTTTTTGTTTTTACAGATAATAAATGAAAGTTTAATTCGCTGGATAGAGATATTTCTTGATGGTATAGTATTGCTTATAAGACTATATTATGCGTGACGATCTACTGTATGCACATGTAATAATGTACCTGAGTGATTTTCAGACGTCTCGCATACATATTTGCCTAAATATTAGAAGAAACATCATTTCCTGTCATCCAGGATATTTGGTTCCCCCCTGTTAAAACAGGTATACAGCAACTCAGGGCCTCAGTACTAATAAGTACATTATTACATGTGAATACTGTATTGTTGAGTGATTTTCAGACATTTCACATACATCTTTGCTTTAATATTAGGGGAAACATTATTTCCTGATTGACAGGGGAAACATAGGGAAACCGAATTGCCCGGAACACCAGCACCCGACCAGCACCCAAATGAAAATCAGTCAGATAGCCAAAATTAAAGAAAAACGTTTATTGTCACAACAAATGATCAGTGACATGTGCAACATCAGTTGAAAAGGCATAGCCGTTGCTTAACAGCCTAATAATAAGCAAAACAAATGCTTGTAGTCTGCCTCCAAACTCAAATAATGTTTGATATTACCATGCCTACACGTAGCCTTACCAGCTTTCAATCAAATGTGTTAATAAAACTAAAATTATATAAAATGTACATTAGGCTACCCTGCACATTACTAGGTTTTATAAGCTACCTACGTGCACTGTCCATTTACCATTGATTACCCGATTGGAATTCCTACACGAATGTTCACATGTTCTTATGTTGTTAAGGCGAAGACTAGTGTTTGGTGTGGTGCTTTATATTACTGTGTAAAAAAGGATATCTTCCATGTGAGCAATATTGAGAAACAAACGCTCATGCTCTCTCCACCAAGACAAGACATCAAAAGAGTTGTTTTCGTTACCTGAGAACTCTGAAATTCTCCCACACGTCGGACTTGATTTTAGTGGAAGTATTGGGCACAACTTTAAACTCTCCACTTGCTAGTTTTCTTTTCAACTCCTTAGCATGCATTTCAAACAACTGCATGCGTTTTTTGAAAATGAAAGTGGGAGAGATTTCCAGGAATAGGCGTGCAGGCATAAACTGATATGGATTTTACGTTTTACCATCTTCAATGCAGGGATTTTTTGTGTGTCACTAAAAAATAGCCCTAGGGTATTTTTTGTTGGCACATGATGTTTTGAAAACCGCAATTTAGACCCGCGCTCTCCAGTGTCCAACCCGACCTGGACCCGTATCCAACACAATAGAATATTTTTCACCCGTTTCATCAAAATTTGGGGGTAACCCATCGGAAACCCAAACCCGTGCAGGACTCTGCCTGGCAGGACCTTTATGGGAGTGATGGTCATTCTAATATAGGTGGAGTTATGACACTAGTGTAATTGTATTAGTTTTGTAGCTTTTGGTTCTGTCTTGTTTTCTGCTTACTTACAGTTTACCAAACCAACCTGTGTTTTTAATATAAGATAAAACCAGGGAAGTTACTTGAAATGTTTTCATATTTTTTGTATAATTGCAGATTTGCACAATAAATATTCTGCGTTCACAACTGATTTTGAATTGTGTTAACAGTTTATTATACAACTTCCTGCTGCAATGCCTTTTGCTATGGACATATGTTACCCTTTCAAAAACAGTTATAATTAAATTTACAGATCACATTATATACCGTCTACCGCAGGGTTATTCAACTCACGGTCCTCGAGGTCCGAGCACTGCTGGTTTTCCATCCTTTCTTTACCTGTCAGTCAGGTGTGAAGCCTCTGACCAATCAGAATCAGTAATTATTAAACAACTACCTGGGAGAACTGAAAACACGGCCTGGATTTGGAATCGAGGTCCAGAGTTGAAGAACCCTGGTCTACCGTCTATGGTTCAAATTATACCGCAATATGAATTTTATGCCATATCGACCAGCCCTAGTTTCAGCTAATTTGAAAATGCTTCCTCATAGTGTTATGCTGAATCACCTCCTGCTGTTTCTCTGTCATAGACTGGAAACCCACATGACAGCTGAGATCTTTCGGACACCTCTCCATGAAGTAGCCCTAAGTATCAAGCTGCTGAGACTAGGTGGTATTGGACAGTTTCTCTCAAAGGCCATTGAGCCTCCTCCTCTGGATGCGGTTATTGAGGCTGAGCACACTCTGAGAGGTAAAATTTCTTGTTGGATCATGGTAAACCCAGACCCTAACCTTCCATCATTTTATGCTGTTATTGAGGCTTAGCACTCTGAGGCACAGTTTGTAGGTGAAACCCTTTGCTCAACATATTTATATCTATTATATGTATTATACATGCTCACCAAGGGAACTAACAATCTGATTTTAGCTGCTGATATTTTTCTTAATAATTATAGATACTGCAGAGTCAGAGTACGGTTTTTAATAATTTTTCTGCTGAAGATTTTGTGTTTTGTGCTTTATTCTATGCAGAGCTGGATGCGTTAGATCTAAATGATGAATTGACCCCTCTGGGCAGAATCCTAGCAAAGCTGCCTATTGAACCCCGACTGGGAAAGATGATGATTATGGGATGCCTGTTCCAGTGAGTTCAAAATGAGATTAACTGCTATTAATATGGTTCTTGAAATAGTCATAGTGCTACACCTAATTGGTTTAGTCTCTTTAAATCAGCTTTTATTTTCTCCATTAAAAATAAATTTAATGAGCAACAGCTATGTTCTTGTTTATTATTGGTATATAACATTGGTCAACATTATTTTTCACAAAAATGTTTCACAAATCGAAATAGGTGCATTGTGCTGAATTCAGATGTCTAAACAATTAGCCTATAATGCAAGGATTTTGAGTGACACAATTAAACTTTATGGTACATATATATTTGCAGTATATGTGCATGTTACAAGTGACTCATGTAAAAGGTATGATTTTGTCCTGCATTTGGCCTCAGAAACATCCTTCTTAAGTGTCCAGCAGAAGTCAGCCAACATGCTGGGATTCCACTTGCATTGATAGCATTTTTCCCATATCAGAGAGAGAACAGGACCTTGTCTCTACATGTTCAAACATGGTACAGCCGGTAAACTCTGGCAAAACACAATTATAGTACTATGCACGCTTTTATAAAGTCCTAAAATGCCCAGAAAATAAAAATCAAATGATCTCTCCTAAATTAAACTGAAATATGCCAATACAGACGCTCCTCTACTTATGAACTTTCAGACATACGAACGAAGAGGACTGCAAGTCCAAATTGTGTTCGATGGGCTCTTGTTTCCTGTCTGCAACATCAAATTCCCACGTTTTACACATTTTGCCATAACTATATAAAATTTTCTGGTTCTCAGAGTTATTTCTGCAATCTGCATCACAAAATCTATCTGGTACACCATAAATTATAAAGGAAACAAAAACCAGTGTAATTAAATGGATCAGATGAGCTGCTGTTAAAAGTCTTGCACCCTGTATTGAAATAGTCTTATAACCTCTTATTCAGTGGTACAGCTGAGACATCTGATAGTAGAATTGTGCCAGGAATAATAAACAATCATGCTGTAGTGTTTCAGATTATAATGGTCATAAAAAACCACATGGATCGTGGGTTGTTATTACCTAGACCATACAGAATAAATGTGTAAGCTTAGCAAGGTTTTTATCTAGTATATTTTCTATAGCTGAGGAATTTTGAGATATTTTCTTGTGCATAAATATAAAGGAAATGGGATTTTAAATAAAATTATAATTTATTTGTATAATTCCTAATAGCTTTTGACAAATTGTTTTTTGTAAGTATTCTTTATGCCCACCATTTTCTTTGTGACACTTAAGTAACAAAGTGAAATGCTTACGAGGAATAACATCTTAATAATTAGTCATGCTAGTAGTTTGCTTTGCCATCACAATTGTTGCTTTCCATTTCTTCTCCTTAGTGTTGGTGATGCAATGTGCACCATCTCAGCAGCCACCTGCTTCCCAGAGCCATTCATCAGTGAGGGCAAGCGGCTGGGTTTTGTTCACAGGAATTTCGCCGGCTATCGCTTCTCAGACCACGTGGCTCTTCTTTCAGCCTTTCAGGCCTGGGATGATGCTAGGTTGGTTACGTTAAAATAAATTACTGTAGAGCCAGGCAATATCTAAAAAATAATGTGCAATATTATAATTTTAAAAATCAAGCCGTGGTTTTGTTATGTCCTTGGTTTTAGAATGGGTGGGGAAGATGCAGAAATCAGGTTCTGTGAACACAAACGGCTGAACATGTCCACTCTGAGGATGACATGGGAAGCCAAAGTGCAGCTGAAGGATATTCTGATCAATTCTGGGTTTCCTGAAGGTAAGGTGGTTCATTATTTTTGTCTCTAAATTTTGATATTTATAATGGAAATGTTTTTCTGATAATACTGTATTGCAATACATTTGGTTTTAGCACCAGTCTGCTGCCACAAAAGCTTTGCTTGTTAAAATGTTAGTTCAGAAACTGTTTATATATGTGAGGAACTGATTCCATTTTGAGACAAATCCCCCCAAAACTGAAGTGACTGTTTAGTGGCAGCAAAAGAAATAGTCAAAACATTTGACCTTGTGAATGTGATAATTGGATGGATCTTATTGCTGCTTCACAAAACAGTAAGTAACTCTAAAAGTATTTTATCAATCTTTGTTAAACTTTGCAGACATATTGTAGAGGTGAGAAACAAAGTGGCCAAATTTTAAGACTGACAAATCACACCAAAATTGAATCAATACCACATAGTGAGGGCAAAGAGAAGGGAAACCTCAGACAATTGATATTGTCAGCAGGATAGCTTATTTGTCATGAGTTGCATGCAGGTACACTGTATGGGTGAAGACCTGACAACACAAGGTTAGCCAGCGTGTGGTGCTCCTGGAGTCCAGCCTGAAGGGCTACCAGACATATGACTATTCTATAGAAGCCAGAGCTCAAACCGGTGAGCTTTTGATCACAGGCACAGGGACTTAACCCGCCGAGCCTCTCATCACCCCTTGTATTTCATATTAATCTTCTATTTACTCTATTTGATGTATGATGGATCTTATTACCAAATTATGTGGATGAAGATCTCTTCCTGCAAATCCACACCTGGAATCCCTGAGACAGATTTCCCAAAATTTGAAACAGTTCTGATGGATGGCAGCAGAAGGCAGAAAAGGTTGTTTGCAGACAGTAGTGAACACTGTTATCTGAAATCTGAAAATATCTCTTTAAATTTCCCAAGAACATTGTATAGGTCAGTGATTCTCGAGTTGTGAGGCATGAGATGGTTTTCTGAATATTCTGAAATAATAAAAAAAAATAAAAAATTTCATCGGCTCACCTGCTCTGCAAATTTTATTGATTTCTGGTAGCTGGTCAATGAAATTTGGTGAAATTCATCATGGGGGGATTTAATTAAAGTTGGGCTTTGATTGTTTTTTGTTTTTTTTTGAAAATGTGTAGGGTAAGTTTGGGTAGTATTATGGTAATTGGCATTTCGGCATTTTCATTCAGTGTAATATATAGTGGCTGAACACCTCCCCCCCCCCCCCCCCCCCAAGCTGTATAACTGATATGAGAAATTAGATTGAGGTTCAGACGTGTGGGAGTAGTAATGATTAGAGAGTGGAGAGGGGATGACAGGGGTGTCTAGGGAAAGCATCATTGTCATTTTTTGTCTGCTTTTTTGACATTTGTATGCATAGGGTCTGTAGGTGTCAGTATAACATTACATTCTAGTTACTTAGTTATGCCTGCAGAGCCCTGGAGGGGAGGACTTGTTTTTTTCCATAGATACAATGTATTTAATCTTGTGCACAATTTAACTTGCTTACAATGTGTGCATAATACTCGTTTTGGTTCTGTTCTTTCCTAATGAAAATGTATTCTTTGTCCATAAAAAAGGACAGGAGAATAAATTTGGAATGGGAGATATGCATTATTATAAAGACATGGCCTCTGAGATGTATTCATATATTTATTACCATGCTCAGTATTAAGAATTAGATGACCATAACCTCTAATTTCCACCTTAGAATTGGTTGAGACTCTTAACTTGTACCTTAACTCATTTGCACTTAACTGATTTTTTTATTCTAAATTACTTAAAGAAGAGGGAATGACTACAATTTGTGTGCTCCCTGTGATTTTAACCCAAGGGCTTACGTTCTAAATGGTTAATCTCTCTGCTACATCAAAAGAGAAAAAAGTAATTGATTGAACCACAGCATTTATTGTATTGCCCGGACTCCAGGAAATACATTTGGTTTTAGCTCTGGCCGGCCACTGCAGACATTTTGCTTAAGAGAACTCAAAACCATTTGATATACCTTTTTAAGCTTTTGCAAATTTATTGTGGGAGAATGTAATAATCACTTTTTTGGAAAGGTGGGTAGAGTGTAACAGGTATTCTTGTTCAGTGACGTGTGTGAGACAAAGAATGTGATTAACCACATTTAATGCTTTTACACCTATCACTTTTATGAATGTAGTGACGCATCCATAAGCAACCATTTGTCAAATGAGTGAATCAAGAAACTAAGAGTTATGATCATTTGGTCTATAAAAATACTTCTTTTTCAACACAGAATGCTTGATGGTGCAGGTGTTTAGCAATGTTGACCCAGACAACAATCTGGATGTGGTGGTTTCCCTTCTGAGCTTTGGCTTGTACCCCAATGTCTGCTACCACAAAGAGAAAAGGAAGATCCTCACCACTGAGGGACGTAATGCCCTCATCCACAAGTCTTCAGTAAACTGCCCCTTCAGCAATCAAGACATGAAATACCCTGGACCATTTTTTGTTTTTGGAGAAAAAGTGAGTTCAAAGCAGATACTGGGAAGCTGTATTTAAATTTATAGCTGTCACTTTTATTGCAAAATAAAGGGTCTAATAAAGGGTTTGATTTAGTTATGACAATTTTTTGTGCTTTTGTCAAAATTCTGAACAGATTCGGACACGTGCCATTTCTGCCAAAGGAATGACTCTGGTCAGCCCAATACAGCTAATTTTGTTTGCATCAAAAAAAATTTTGTCCCAAGGTGACATTGTTGTACTTGATGACTGGTATGTACATTCATTGTCATTATACATTTGTTTTTTCCTGAAAATATTCCCAGACTTTTGATGTCCACGGTCTTTCAGAGTAGGAGTTCCCAACCCCCGTATTGTGGACCCTATTTGTAATATTTTGCAGTTAATTTATCATCTTATTCATTGATTGCTATGTTTTCATGTGCCACATCTGTACTGAATCTGTATAGATATTTTATACTAAGTAAGTATTTTCTTTTATAGGATCAAGCTTAACATACCCCATACTACAGCTGGCTGCATAGCAGCTATTAGAGCAGGCATGGAAGCCCTTCTTGTAGATGTCACAAAAGATCCAGAGTATATCCGGCAGATGAACCCTGTCAGCCAGAAAATGCTGAATCTAATACGGCTGATTTCTAAACCTTCAGCAGCTGGACTGAACCTTATGGTTTCCAGCTCACGGTAAGTGATTACATAGTTTTTTTGGTTTTTTTTTTACTTTTAACTGTACTTTATGGTATTGGCTTCTGGGTCAGTGTGATTATGGAAAATGGTTGGATGATACACACAAACCTAGGATTGTGGCACAATTCTAAAAATATTGTTGAAAGTATAGTAAAAAAGCTTGTGATATTAACATATATGTGGGTTTCTTACTAGACTTATATTTCCAATAAAAAAATGTCATTTTGTTTGAGATGTTCCGTTGTTGCATGTACAAAGGCAGTACTGAAATTGCTGATTTTTCCAGTCCCACTCAATGCTAAAGATCAGTTTGATCATTGTTTTCCTTCTCTGTGGTTAGTAAAGTTAAATGATCATAGTACAGTAGATGTCACTGCTCCTGCACTGTGACTTTGCCTGTTTAATCAATCGGTTCAATTAATCAAAGAACCACTTAAGCAATCGATTAATTCAAGTTTTCTTTTTTTTATATATATAATCAGATTTGGAGATGGTCCTCGGCCTTCTAAGATGCCCCGTTTTGACAGGGGTGGTCGAGGATTTCATGGAGGATACCAAGCAGGATACCAGCGGGGGTGTCAGGGAGGTTATCAGGGTGGATACCAGGTAGGATTCCAAGCTGGTTATGCCCCCAGGTACCAGAGAGGCTATGGAGGCGGTGTATACAGGCAGGGTGGAGGTAGAGGAGCATACAGAGGGTCCTGGGGAGGATTCAGAGGTGGAAGTGGAAGTGGGGGCCGCGGCTATGGCCGATGAAGAGGAGGTGAACAATTTAAGGAAGTTTCACAAGTACAAAGCTTTCCTTCTCTGTTAGTTGCTATAAATGATACAAACATATGTTAAGGTAGTTCAAAACAATTTAACTATTTTTAAAGGATTTTTGTTTTTATACAAGTTGGGACAAAAACACCTTTTCATTTTCATATACATGTGTTTATTGGGGGTTTTGTCTCACTTTTCTCACAAAGGAAGCATGAGTGCTGTGGCAGAAGCGTAACATCTCACATTTGTCACAATCAGGCAATATTCTGTTTTTTTTTTACTTTACAGATGTGGAATTTCTTTTCTTCTGTGTAAAGCTCTTTGCTGTGCTGTCAGTTAAATTCTTTGGGGAAATTTTGTACAAGTTACATAGAAAGTGAATTTCTGTTTGAATTTGTTGTTCATGGCCACACTGTGTTTGTGCTGTATTTGGAAGTGTCAGCCTGATTTGTTTTATCAGCTTGATTCTGAATATTCTGTTCACATGGCTACTTTATAAATATTTAAATATTGTCATAGTTTCAAACTTGGCCTTCCATTCAGGCTTAATGTTCCATATACAATTGAAAACATGTATAATTTAATAAAACATGGAAATATTCTTTGCAAAAATATCCATTATCCATATTTACTTTTTGTTAGTATCCCAAAATCTGAGATTCTTATCCATTTCAAATTGTTAGGTACAGAATCTTGTTTCCCATGTAACTAGCTCTACAAACAACGCATTTGTATAGTATGTATACTACCGTTTGAAAGTCACATAAAGCAAGTTTTTGTCTATTAAAATAACATCAGATTGATCATAAATACTGTGTAGATTGTTAATGTTGTAAATAACAATCATAGCTTGAAACAGCTATTTTTTAATGGAAAAATCTATATAGTTGTTCAGAGGCTCATTATCTGCAACAATTAGTCCTGTGTTGCAGTAGAATGTTGTGTTTTCTATGAGGGGCCATACAAGCCATAATTCATTCTGGGCCTCTCACATGCATACATACTCCTTTCACATACATGCATTATCCTTGCATACGCTTATACTTTCATTTTCATATACATACATTCTCTTTTTATATATACATTGTCTTTGCACACACTTTTACTTTCACTTTCATATACATTCTCTTTACACATACATACATTCTCCTTTTACATACATATACAGTATGCTCTCAGATACATACTGGACGTACATACATAAGCCCCTGTTGTCTCTTTTTATTTAAATGAAAGCAGTACCACAGATGGTCTTCCATAATACAAAGGTGGGTTGTCATGTTACGGGCTTATGAGTATTCCATTGTGTTCAAGAAAGGGAAATGCCACGGAAATGCAGATGCCTTGAGTAGACTTCCGCTGCCAGATACACCAGTGGTCAGTGAGGAGGAGGACAGAATTCTCATCTTGAATGATTCTGACATCACGTAGGTCACAGCAGACCAAATAAAAACCTGAACAGAGATGGATCCGGTACTACCCCAAGTGCATGAGTGGGTTTTATGAGGCTACTCCGGAGCAATGAGTTGACCTGAATTGGCACCTTACTGTGTGAGGAGAACCAAGTTAAGTGTCTAAAATGGGTCTGTGTTATGGGGTGCACATGTCATTGTTCCAGCACCAGGATGACGGGATGTCCTCAAACAGCTGCATCAGTGTCATCCTTTCACGCATGAAAGCGCTAGCATACAGTTATGTCTGGTGGTCGAAAATGGATCAGGAGGTAGAGCATTAGGATAAAGCCTGTGTTACATGTCAAGAGCACCAACATTATCCTGCAGTGGCCCCACTTCATCTGTGAGCCTGGGCTGGCCGACCTTGGAAAAGGTTGCATATTGACTATGCTGGAACGTTTACGGAAAAAATCTTCCTGATCATCATAGATGCACACTCAAAGTGGATGGATTTCTATCCAGTCAGTACAGCAACTTCAGTGGTGACAATTGATTGTTTGCGATGCTCTTTCAGTACACATGAATTACTTGAATTACAAGAATTAGTTGTACGTTTGTTGTATTTGACTTGGTGGTGCCAGGTAACCTATCCTTGGATTGCTACCTTATCGTGGTGGAGGGATTTGCGTGCCTCAGTGACCCTGGGGGCTGGGTTGCCCCTGGTAGGATCTCCCAAGGCAAAGAGCAATCCAAAACACCCCTGATGAAACAGTATTATAGTAAGGTCTCGTTTCCCTCACCCGGACTAGGCTGACCGGGGCCCCATCCTGGGGCCAGGCCTGGGGGAGAGGCCTGTTGGAGAGCGCCTGGTGGACAGGCTTTGGCTCGTCCACCAGGACTGTCCCCAGGTGGGCCCACCATCCGCAAGGGGAATGTCAGGGGTTTGGTGCTATGTGGATTGGGTGGCAGCCAAGGGAGGCCCTGGTGGACTGATCCACGGCTGACAAAACTGGCATTCGGGACATGGAACGTCACCTCTCTGGTGGAGAAGGAGCCTGAGCTTGTGCGTGAGGCTGAGACATACGGGCTAGATATAGCGTGGGCTCTGGAACCAATCTCCTAGAGAGGGGCTGGATGCTCTTTTCTTCTGGAGTTGTGGCAGATGCGCTGGGCTGGGGTAGGGCTACTGGTGGCCCCCACAGCTCGGTGCATTAACATCGGAGTTTACCCCGGTGAACAAGAGGGCTGCCTCCCTGCACCCTCAGGCCGGGGAGAGGTCTCTGACTGTCATTAGTGCCGAATGACAGTTCAGAGTGCCCAGCCTTCTTGGACTCCCTGAGTGGTGTGCTGGTTAGCGCACCACGAGGGATTCCATCGTTTTGCTTGGGGACTTCAACACTCAAGTGGGCAGCGACAGTATGGCTTGGAGGGGGGTGACGGACTCCCGGATCTGAATCCAAGTGGTGTTCTGTTGTTGGTCTTCAGTGCAACGCATGGTTTGTCCATAATGAACACCATATTCGAGCATAAGGGTGTCCGTAAGTGGACATGGTATGAACATACCTGGGGCTGCAGATCAATGATCAATTTTATAATGTCTTGTACACTCGGGTGAAGAGAGGAGCAGAGCTGTCAACTGATCACCACCAGGTAGTAAGCTGGCTCAGGTGGCAGGGGAGGAAGTCAGTCAGAACTGGTAGGCCCAAGCACATAGGGAGGGTCTGCTGGGAACATTTGGCAGAGGCTCCTGTTTGCCAGATCTTCAACTCACACCTCTGGCAGAACTCGAACTGCTTATTGGGGGTGGTTGGGGACATGGAGTATGAATGGACATTGTGGAAGTGCCTGTACGGAGCTGTGGCTGCAGGGTGGTCAGTACCAGTCATGTTGGTCACCCCCATTCCCGATGGTGGACACAAAAGATGAGGGGGGCTGTCAAGCTGAAGGAGGCCCACCAGGAATTATTAGCCTGGGGGTCTCTGGAGGCAGTTGACAGATACCGGCAAGCCAGGAAGAATGCAGCTCGGGCGGTTGCAGAAGCAAAAACCTGGGTGTGGGAGGAGTTTGGTGAGGCCATGGAAAGTGATTTTTTGGTTGGCCTCAAAAAGGTTCTGGTAAACCGTCCGGAATATCAGGAAGGGGAAGCAGCTCCTGGTTCCTACTGTTTACACTGGGGAGGGGGTACTGTTGATCTTACCTGGGGACATCATCTGGAGATGGAAGGAATACTTTGAGGACCTCCTCAACCCTGCCTAAGGTGGCTGAGGTGGACTTGCCCATCACTGAGGCCGAGGTTGCCAGGGTGGTTAAAGAGCTCCTTGCCGGCCGGGCCCCAGGTGTGGATGAAATTCTTGTGGAGTACCAGAAGGCTCTGGATGTTGTGGGGCTGTCATGGTTGACACTCCTGCTCAACAGTGCGTGGAGGTCAGGGGCAGTACCGCTGGATTGGCAGACCGGGCTGGTGGTCCCCTTATTTAAGAAAGGGGATCGGAGATTGTGTTCCAGCTATAGGGGATCATACTTCTCAGCCTTCCTGGGAAAGTCTATTCCAGGGTACTGGAGAGGAGGGTGAGATCAATAGTCGAATCTTGGATTCAGAAGGAACTATGCAGTTTTTGTCCTGGCAGTGGAACACTGGACCAGCTTTATACCCTTGCAAGGGTACTGGTGGGAGCCTGGGAGTTTGCTCAACCAGTCTACATGTGTTTTGTGGACTTAGAAAAGGCTTATGACCGGGTTCCCCGAAGTGCTCTGTGGGGGGTGCTTCGGGAGCATGGGGTTCGTGGCCCGCTACTGCGGGCGATTCAGTCCCTATCTGAATAATGTCACCTGTCTGGTGGGGAAGGAGCCTGAGCTGTTGCACGAGGCTGTGAGGTTCCAACTAGATGTAGTGAGGCTCACCTCGACGCACGGCTTGGGCTCTGGAACCAGTCTCCTCGAAGGAGTTGCTCACGGGGAGAGGCACCGAGCTGGGGTGGGCATACTTATTGCCCCCTGGCTGGGCACCTGTACATTGGGGTTTACCGCGGTGGATGAGAGGGTAGCCTCCCTTCGCCTTCGAGTGGGGGGACGGGTCCTGACTGTTGTTTGTGCTTATGCACTAAACGGCAGTTCAGAATACCCACCCTTTTTGGAGTCCTTGGAAGGGGTGTTGGAGAGCGCTCCTCCCAGAGACTTGGACACTCAGGTGAGGAGAGGAGCGGAGCTGTCAACCGATCACCACGTGGTGGTGGGTTGGCTCCGCTGGTGTGGGAGGAAGCCGGTCAGACCTGGCAGACCCAAGCGTATAGTGCGGGTCTGCTGGGAATGTCTGGCGGAATTCCCTGTCAGAGCGAGTTTCAACTCCTACCTCCGGCAGAACTTCGCCTATGTCCCGGGGAAGGCGGGGGACATCGAGTCCGAATGGGCCATGTTCCGCAACTCCATTGTGGAGGCGGCTGACCGGAGCTGTGGCCGTAAGGTGGTCGGTGCTTGTCGCGGCGGCAATCCCCGAACCCGCTGGTGGACATCGGCGGTGAGGGATGCCGTAAAGCTGAAGAAGGGGTCCTATTGGGCCTTTTTGGCCTGTGGGACTCCGGAAGCAGCTGATGAGTACCGGCGGGCTAAGCAAAACGCGGCTTTGGTGGTCCCTGACGCAAAAACTCGGGTATGGGAGGAATTTGGCAAGGCCATGGAGAACGGCTTCCGGATGGCTTCGAGGAGATTCTGGTCCACTATCTGGCGTCTCAGGGCGGGAAAGCGGTGCAGCATCAACACTGTTTATGGTGGGGATGGTGCACTGCTGACCTCAGCTCGGAACGTTGTGGGTCGGTGGATGGAATACTTTGAAGACCTCCTTAATCCCACCGACCCGCCTTCCAATGAGGAAGCAGAGTCAGGGGACTTGGGGGTGGACTCGCCTATCTCTGGGGCGGCGGTTGCTGAGGTGGTTAAAAAGCTCCTCGGTGGCGGGGGTGGATGAGATCCGCCCCGGAGTTCCTCAAGGCTCTGGATGTTGTAGGGCTTGGTTGACACGCATCTGCAGCATCACGTGGACATCGGGGGCGGTGCCTCTGGATTGGCAGACCGGGGTGGTGGTCCCCATCTTTAAGGAAGGGGACCAGAGGGTGTGTTCCAACTATAGGGGGATCACACTCCTCAGCCTCCCTGGTAAGGTCTATTCGGGGGTGCTGGAGTGGAGGGTCCGTCGGATAGTCGAACCTTGGAATCTTGGTTTTCGCCCTGGCTGTGGAACAGTGGACCAGTTCTATACTCTCGGCAGGGTCCTGGAGGGTGCGTTGGAGTTTGCCCAACCAGTCTACATGTGCTTTGTGGACTTGGAGAAGGCATTCGACTGTGTCCCTTGGGGAGTCCTGTGGGGAGTGCTCCGGGAGTATGGGGTGCCAGGCTGCCTTATAAGGGCTGTTCGGCCCCTGTACACCCGGTGTGAGAGCTTGGTCTGCATTGCCGGCATAAGTCGGACTCGTTCCCGGTGAGGGTTGGACTCCGCCAGGGCTGCCCTATATCACCGATTCTGTTCATAACCTTTATGGACAGAATTTCTAGGCACAGCCAGGGTGTTGAGGGTGTCCGGTATGGTGACCTCAGGATTAGGTCAGCCAAGTGTGAAGCGGCTGGAGTGAAAATCAGCACCTCCAAATCCGAGACCATGGTCCTCAGCTGCTGGAGGGACTATGTCCCTCGGCTGGCCTGGGAACGCCTCGGGATTCCCCCAGAGGATCTGGAGGAAGTGGCGGGGGAGAGGGAAGTCTGGGTTTCCCTGCTGAGACTGCTGCCCCCGTGACCTGACCTCGGATAAGCGGAAGTTAATGGATGGATGGATGGACGTGGTCCTGTTGGCTTCATCTGCTGGGGTCGTCCAGCGTGTTCTGGAGCGGTTTGCAGCCAAATGCGAAGAAGCGGGGATGAGGATTAGCAGCTCCAAATCTGAGACCATGGTTCTCAGCCAGAAATGGGTAGATTGCCCTCTTCAGGTCAGGGAGGAGGTACTGCCTCAAGTGGAGGAGTTTAAGTATCTTGGGGTCTTGTTCACGAGAGAGGGTAAAACAGATCGAGAGCTGGACAGATGGTTCGAAGCAGCATCTGCAGTTCTGCAGGCGCTTAATCAATTCATTGTGACTAAAAAAGAACTGAGCCTGAAAGCAAAGCTCTTGTCCATTGGTCCATCTTTGTTCCTACCCTCACCTTTGGTCATGACCTGTGGGTAGTGACTGAAAGAATGAGATTGCGGATACAGGCGGCCAAAATGAGGTTTCTCTGCAGGGTGTCTGGGCTCTCCGTTAGAGATATGGTGAGAAGTTCAGATATCCGGGAGTCTCAGAGTAGAATTGCACTGATTTTGGTTGATCAGCCTTTTGTATTAGGGCTACGAATACCTGGAACTCTATTCATATCACTATTAGGCAAAGTTCAAATTTTCCCTTCTTTAAAATAACTAAAACTATGGCTGAAATCCATATGACCATTAGTCTCTGTGAGATATTAATCATGTGTGCATTTTTTTATGTGCTGTATTGTATGATGTTTATATATTATACATTCCAATTTTAACTTATGATGTAAACCAGGGTTATTCAAATCACGGTCCTTGAGGTCCGAGCACTGCTGGTTTTCCAGCCTTCCTTTACCTGTCAGTCAGATGTGAAGCCTCTGACCAATCAGAATCAGTAATTATTAAACTAACTACTTGGGAGAACTGAAAACAAGGCCTGGATTTGGAATCGAGGTCCAGATATTAAGAACCCTGATGTAAACTATAGCTATTACCTGCCCAGTGACTGCAGATGAAATGTAGCTTTCTATCTAACTCTGTGACAATTAATAACTGTCCATTGTCCGTGTTAAATAAAACAAATAAAATAAATAAACCATTTACTTCAAGTACAACATGTCTGGTACCTATAGCAGGATAGAAGTAGGCCTGTCAGTTGCAGGACAAATACGCACAACTGGAAAACTAGAGGCACCAATTTAGCCAGTCTGGTGTTTTTAGAATGTAGGACATAACTGAAATATCCAGTGAAATGCCTGCTTAACTTGAGTACATGCAATGCTTACGCACAGAGCTGTGGATAGGAATCATATGCACAAGCCTGGAGGTGTGAAGCTGCCGTATGAACCACTGAATGACACAAGGCCACCCGTCTCTTACAATTAGTGCAGAAGAGCCTGATACGCTTTTTTCTAAATCATATTGTCCTGCATTTCACAGGAAGATGTATAATTATGGATAGATGCAAACCATAAAAATATATTGACCATATTCTGTAAATTACATTATTGCATTCCAGCACATGGTTGCCACCCCATCCTGTGTTATTTCCTGCTTTGATTTGAATAGGCTCCAGCCCCCCATGACCCTGAATATGACAATCAGTTACTGAAAATGGATAGATGGTTGTCTGGCTGGCATTCCAACAGAGTTGTGTGTCTCGTTTGACTTTTGCTATTGTTCAGTTTTAATAAAAACGTGAAGTTTGTTACCTTTTTCATCAGTTCACATTGCAATATTTGACGTTTTTGTGATATTTAAGAGTTAACTATACAGCTGATGCTCAGTTTCCATTGAAAAGTAGCTCCTTTCAAAACATTGGACCGATATCAAATACACAACACATGAAAAGACTCTTCTGATAGCTTACTGCATATCCTGATTAGCTTAAATTGTTTGAGTCCAATAAGATAGAGAGATGGAACATAAACATACACAAAGAAAATGGCTATCTCAAATAAAATTGAGTTTCCGCATTTGAATCTTGAACCATGAAATGAAGTTGTGTTTATGCATTTATGGAAACAACAGCATGGCATTTCAATGAAAGCATTTTCACACAACAATAAATGTGTTTAATTTGGAGGTCTGTAGTTATAAACATTTCAAAATCTATAGTTTTGGATAGAAAGCTTTTTTTCAAAATAAGTAATCAATGTTAGTTTTGGTGAAATTTGGACCTGAATATCAGTTAAGGAAAATGCAAAATTCTTAAATAACCAGGACATGTTCTTTAACAGATTAACATTTACATCTGTGTAAGCTCTATGAAGTCTGTATAAAAAGATACAAAACAAAGACTACATATAAACATCAGACTCGCTTCATTCATGGACTCTCATCCATTTCTGCAATAACACTGAAAGCTTGCAGAAGGGAGGTCAGCTATGAATCCAGAGCAGAATTCTTGGTGAGATCTAGTTCCTGTTTCTCTTTGCCTTCTTGCACTGGCCATTTCACACAGACATGATATGGTCTGAGTTCATCTTCAGAGATAAAGTCTGGCGCACCACTCATGAGGTCGTGTCCACGGAAGGACTTGGGAAAGGCGATGACATCTCGGATGCTGGAGGCACCCACAATGATAGACAACAGTCTGTCTAACCCTGTTAATATAGAATATTACATTATCCTTTGAAATCGTTACACAAAAGAAGTAGCAGATCACATGGTTCTCATGGTCCATAATATCAAATTTAGATATTACATCAATTTAACACAAAATGACAATGCATTTCCACTGAAAGATCACATCACTCGGGAATATATCAGTCACAGGAAATAAAATACATTACAAAATGCAAAATAAGTGCTATGGAATCTCAAAATGAAACTTTGGTAATAAGAGACACTAAGGCATTCTCCAAATGGAAATGAAAACAGTCCACGGCCATTTTACCTAAAGCAATCCCACCATGTGGAGGTGCTCCGGAGTCTAGCGCCTCCAACAGATGAGAAAGGAGAGAGGAATCCTCCTGTAATTCAGAAAACCATAACGGACAGTATGTTTCTCCAGCTTTATGTTGAGTACATGCTGCTAAAAACTCATTTCAGATGTGTGGCTATTAAAGAAGTATGCCACAGTCTCTACAAAATGATTGCCACTGTTAAATCAGCTGCTGCACAGAGAATAAGTGCTTTCCCACAGAACTTCAGGAACCTAGTTTCATCTCTGTCAGGAACTTTTATAGTAATGTGCTGCCAGCACTGGTTATATTAAACAGAGGTGTGTGTGTGTGTGTATATTTGTTATCAATGGAATTTTACAGTTCAGAAATAAGGAGATGCAAGCAAAAATGGTACTCCTTGTTCCTGGAAAAAAAAACAGTTCCCACCAGTCAACTGATGACTGTTGCCAAGCAACACAAACATTCCAATGAAACACAGCTCAGTCACTCCCAACTACTTTGTATCATTTAAATTTGACTAAAGTAACAGTTTTTAGATACACCTGTAAAGTAGTGACACATCTGACATGAAACGGCTGACTGCAGTCATACTTTGATGGCAGCACTCATAGAATGCCTCTTGTCCAATCAGATTTTTTGGTTGAAATAAGCATTTAAAGGAGAACAAGCATTTACAGGAGAAATTACCTTTAGGATTTTTTCCAGCACAAACTTCTGCACTGATGCATCATGAATACGTATAGACCCTCCTCCTACCTCACACCCGTTCACAACCAGGTCAAAATGCTGGCTCCGCACCTATATCAGAATATGGAGTAAGCATTTAGCTGTGTGAGTATGTATTCAATGTTTTTCTGTACTGCTTACCTAACAAATTAAATGATTTTTGTGGCAATCAATATTTTAACATTTTCTGCAGCTAGTGATATCCCATATAAAGAGATTCCCAGATATTGAAGAATCTGATTTTTTAAAAATCAGCTGATTTCAGAATTCTCCAGAAAACAAAAACCAAGAGTCTAGAAAGACAAAAATCTTATCTAATGTAAAGTTATTTAGTAACAGTTTAATATACTTAATAGCAATACATGGGAGTGCCTTGTATACAGACATGCCTATTGGTGTGCATGTGCATTGGCTGTGACCTTGTGGGGTTCCTTAAGCAGCAGGGGAAGATCCTCAGGGTGTGCAGCAGTGAATGGGTGGTGGGCTGACTCCAGCTCAGCAGGGTATTCCTTCTTGGGAAGAAAGAGCGGGAAATCCACCACCCATAGGAAGTGAAAATCAGAGGGATCCCGAACAATCATGCCCTTGTCCTCCAACAGCTGGACACACTGCAGCCGCAGCTTCCCCAGCAAAGAGCGCTGTCCAAAAACATGGAGAGCAGAAGAATATCTATGGTTTATTATTGTAGCAAAATGATTTGCAAATGTGTATGGAGAGTTGTGTGACTATCACAATCCATGTGTGCGTAATCAGATTTGAAAATGTGTAAAAGAACTGAGATGCGGACTGAGATTTGCTGTACATGTGTATCCAGAATTCATGTCCTGGTTTTGCTGTTTCCTGCGTGAGCGAGACTGGTTGCTACCGCGCGAACTTTTAAACTACAACTATAACTATAACCCAAATAATACTTAGAGCTAGAATTAAGCAATCGGATAAATCTTGGCAAGCTTAATAAGTCTCCTGATAATCTTCCAAATCCACGACGGATTAATCGCCTCCGCCCCCGGAGTTTTTCCCCGCTAAACGTAAGTATATCACTATGGCTCCTGTCGTTTGCTCCGAGTGCAGTATGTTTAGTTATTCTTCTCCCGTCATTAGCGGTACGTTTGTCTGCGATAAGTGTAAGCTAGTTGCCAGGCTGACGGAGAAGATCGCAGACTTAGAGGGACGCATCCGGACGTTACGGGAGATTCAGGAGAGTGAGAGTTTTATTGACGCAGTGTTAGCGGCTCCGGATATGTCCGCTATAGTGAGCCAGTCTCCCCCCGCTCCGGCAGCAGGGCCTTCGCAGCAAGGCGAGTGGGTGACGACCCGGCGGCATAGCCGTAAGTCCAAACAGGACTCACACCGGCACCATTCACCCATTCGCGTTTCCAACAGGTTCTCCCCACTCAGTGAAACACCCACTGAGCCGCCTGTTGAAAGCGCTCTGGTAATCGGCGATTCTATGCTAAGAAACGTGAGAGTAGCGACTCCAGCGGCCGTAGTTAATTGTCTCCCTGGTGCCAGAGCGACCGACATCTTATCAAACTTAAAAGTGCTGGCTAAGAGTAAATGTAAGTATTCGCATATTGTTATCCACGTCGGCACAAATGATGTCCGATTGAGGCAATCGGAGATCACTAAAGCAAATTTCATAGCGGTGTGCAGCCTTGCGAGGAAGATGTCCGCGTCAGTAACATGCTCTGGCCCTATCCCTGCTAGACGTGGCGACGAAATGTACAGCAGATTATCGTCGCTGCATCGCTGGCTGTCGGAATGGTGCCCGATAAATGGTGTGGGTTATATAGACCATTGGCGGACATTCTGGGGTAGGCCTTGGCTTTTGAAGAGGGAAGGTATTCACCCCACGTGGGCTGGTGCCGATCTCCTGTCAAAAAGCATAGCTCACAGTCTTAGGGCAGATTGCTGACTAACCAGAGCCAAGCCAAGGCGGCAGGTAAAACGGCTTAACCGACCGCCTACTAGTCGCTTAGAGTCGTCACCCAGGCTTCATATTATTGAGACTGTGTCTGTTCCCCGCGGTTTTAATCGTGGGGGGTCATTCCATCGTAGTTCGTGTCTTACAAACCTTAGAGAAATTAGACCTATTTCAACTCTGTATAGTAGGTGTAATGCAAACCTAAAACTTGGACTCCTGAACATTAGATCGCTGGCTCCCAAGACATTGCTCGTAAATGAAATCATTACTGATTCTAATCTTAGTGCCCTATGTCTTACTGAGACTTGGCTAAAACCGAATGAGTTCTTGGCACTAAATGAATCCACTCCAGCTGAGTATAGCTATAAGCATACTCCTCGACCCGATCGCAAAGGTGGCGGAGTTGCTGCAATATTTAAGACTGACCTAGGAGTGCGTGAAAATACTGGTTATAGCTTTAGTACGTTTGAATTTATTATTCTAAATCTTGCAAGCACATCTAAGTGTAGTTCTACACCTCCAATCACCATTGCCATTGTGTATAGACCGCCAGGCCCCTATAGCAATTTCCTTAAGGAATTTGCTGATTTCTTAACAGGCTTGGTGGTTACTACCGACAAGGCCTTGATTGTAGGTGATTTTAATATTCATATGGAAAATGAAAGTGATCCAGTAACAAAAGCATTTACTGCCATTCTTGACTCTGTCGGTGTACATCAGAATGTAACTGGGCCAACTCATGCCTGTAACCACACCCTAGACCTGATTCTTAGTCATGGTGTCCTGGTAGAACACATATCAATTATCCCTCAGAATCCTCTACTTTCAGATCATTACCTTTTAACATTTCAAATACAACATAACTCCCCTAAGGCCCCAGACCAGAGGTACGATACTAGACGTTCCATAGCCTCATTATCCGCTGCAACTTTTCTGGAACAGCTCCCACAGTCCTTTAACCTAACCTCTGAAGTGTCATGCGTAAATGAACTTGAACAGGTAACTGTCAACATGGTAGAATCGTTTCGTACCACTCTTGATCATGTAGCACCACTCAAGAAAATAAAACATAGAGATAAGAAACCTGCCCCCTGGTACTCTAACCGTACATGTGAACTTAAACAAGCTTCACGAAAGCCAGAACGCAAATGGCGGTCAACAAAATTAGAAGTTTTTAGATTTGCCTGGAAAGAGAGCCTGTCTAAGTATAGACATGCACTAATGACTGCTAGGTCTATGTATCTCTCTAAACTAATAGAAAATAACAAAACCAATCCTAAATTCCTATTTGAAACTGTATCTAGGTTAACAAAGAATCGTTCAATGTTAAACTCACAAGTCCCAGAAGCTCTTGGTAGTGATGCCTTTATTGCGTTTTTTAATAATAAAATAACCACGATTAGACATACCATCACGAGCACGCCCACGGTTGCACACAACCACCAATCCTCTGCTAGTGCTAGTGTTATTAGTACTAATGATAACATCTTGGAATGTTTCACTCCTGTAGTGCAGACAGAACTCCTTCAGTTAATTTCCTCTTGCAAACCCACCACTAGCCTTGTTGACCCAATACCCACCAATCTACTTAAGGAAATTGCACCACTGATTAGCACTACATTGTTAAACTTGTTAAACTCATCTCTTAGTCTTGGATATGTTCCTAAATCTTTTAAAATGGCTGTTATTAGACCTATCCTAAAGAATCCAAATCTTGAACCTAGTGACTTAGGAAACTACAGACCCATCTCAAATCTTCCCTTCATTTCTAAAATTCTTGAGAAAGTTGTTGCTCACCAGCTGTCCTCCTTTCTTCAAGATAATAATGCTAACGAGCTATATCAGTCTGGTTTCAGACCCAATCATAGCACAGAAACGGCCTTAGTCAAAGTGATAAACGACTTGCTTATGGCTTCCGACCGTGGCTGTATATCGCTATTATTCTTACTGGATCTAACTGCAGCATTCGATACTGTAGACCATAATATTCTTTTGGACCGGTTGGAAACATTGATTGGCATTAAAGGGACAGCACTACTGTGGTTTCGTTCGTATTTAACTGATCGTTACCAGTTTGTCCATGTAAACAATGAGTCATCCATAGCCACTAAAGTAAGATATGGTGTCCCGCAGGGATCAGTGCTGGGCCCCCTACTGTTCAATCTATATATGCTACCGCTTGGTAACATAATTAGAAATTACAGTGTTAATTTTCATTGTTATGCTGATGATACACAATTGTATATATCTGTTAAACCTAGTGACGCATCCCAGCTCTCTTCTTTAGCCGACTGTCTGCTAGACATCCGTTGTTGGATGGCAAGGAATTTCCTCATGTTAAATACTGAAAAAACTGAGGTTCTTTTAATCGGTCCTAAGGAGGCCCGCAATAAGTTTGTAAACCCCAACCCTAGCGACCTCCCTACTCAATTTAAAACAGTGGTCAGAAATCTTGGTGTCCTGGTAGACTCCGACCTCTGCTTCAGTGCTCACATAAATAGCATTACCAGTACGGCATTTTATCATCTACGGAACATAGCCAAGCTTCGGAAGTTGCTGTCCTTTCAAGATGCAGAAAAACTAATACATGCCTTTATAACTTCTAGATTGGACTACTGCAATGCCCTCCTTTCGGGTTGTCCATCTGGATCCCTACATAAACTTCAGTTAGTACAAAATGCAGCTGCCAGAGTTCTAACAAAAACTAAAAAATTTTATCACATTAGCCCTATCCTGTCTTCCCTGCACTGGCTACCGGTCAAGTTTAGGATTGACTACAAATTATTACTATTGACTTACAAAACTCTGAATGGCCTTGCACCACAATATCTCAATGATCTTCTTGTCCCTTACAACCCTTCTCGCCTGCTTCGTTCACAAGGAGCAGGATATCTATTAGTTCCTAAAGTAGACAGGGCTACGGCAGGCTGCAGAGCATTCTCTTACAGAGCTCCGCAGCTGTGGAATGGTCTCCCGGCGGATGTGCGGGATTCAGGCACACTCTCGCTTTTCAAGTCTAGATTAAAAACGCACTTGTATAGCTTAGCGTATAGGAAACCTAGTTCTGGTTCCAGCTAGTCGCTCACTCCCAGTCAGACTAACAGTATGAGGTGATGAGCTGGGTGGGGATCGGTGTCATTGGCTTTGGATAAACTGAGGCGTCAGTGCTGTCACTCTGGCTCTACACTAGAGTGCTGATGTTCAGGGAGTCCCCATGCCTGTGTTTCCGCCTGTCTCTCCCTCTTTCTCATGCTGCTATACTCAGACCTGCCGGAGCCTAGACGAATATTGCACTCGATCATTTTGCTTGCACTGCCTCTGGTTTCCTCAACTCTGGCTAATACACAATTATTCTTACTTCCTCCCTCACCCCTTCTGGGGTGTGCTCCATGGAGCACAATGTCGTTGAAGAGTTTATGCCTCTGCGGCCTGCAAGACAACTACCTCAACCTCCGGCAACTACCCTCCAACCTGCCTGCCCTTGGCTCAACACGATGCCTCGCCATCCATCCTGCGGCTGTGTGTCTATTAATCCTGCCATCGTGCATCAAGCACCACGTGCCTGCACCGGTCGGCCGCTGCATTGAGACATATATTTCAACCCCTGTATTAGCTTAGTCATTTCATCTTGTCTGTATTAGCTTAGTCATATCATCTTGTTTGTTTGACTCATCTGCCGGCCCCTGGAGGATGGGCTCCCCCTTTGGGTCTGGTTCCTCCCAAGGTTTCTTCCTCTTAGGGAGTTTTTCCTTGCCACCGTTGCCTTTGGCTTACTCAATGGGGGGTCCTTACGAGGCAGAAATGTAAAGCGCATTGAGACAATGTAATGTTGTGATAATGCGCTATATAAATAAAATTGAATTGAATTGAATGTGCATAATCAGACTTGTATGTGTAATGAGAATTGCAAATCTTCGAAAACTGCCTGGTTACGATATGAGCCTTCCAGTTTTGCCTGAACGGATTTATCTCCCCAAATACTTATTAAATCCAACACCTCACTGTCCCTCCACTGGCCAACTTCTGTGCTCTCTTCCATGTTTGGCACTCTGACGGAGACATAAGAACATAAGAACATAAGAAATTTACAAACGAGAGGAGGCCATTCGGCCCATCAAGCTCGTTTGGGGAGAACTTAGCTAATATCTCAGAGTTGTTAAAATCTTATCTAGCTCTGATTTAAAGGAACCCATGGTTTTAGCTTCCACTACAATAGCAGGAAGACTATTCCATACTCTGACTACACGCTGTGTAAAGAAGTGCTTCCTCAAATTTGTTTTAAAATGTTCTCCCGCTAATTTCCACTTATGGCCACGAGTTCTAGTATTTAGACTAATATTGAAATAGTCATTTGGCTGAACAGCATCCAGACCCGTTAGAATCTTATAGACCTGAATCATATCCCCCCTTAGTCTCCTTTGCTCAAGGCTGAACAGATTCAGTTCCGCTAACCTCTCCTCGTAAGACATTCCTCTAAGACCAGGAATCATTCTCGTAGCTCTTCGTTGCACCTTTTCTAAGGCAGCAATGTCCTTCTTGAGGTATGGTGACCAAACCTGCACACAGTATTCTAGGTGGGGTCTTACCAAGGAATTATATAAGTGTAACATCACCTCCCTTGACTTAAACTCCACACATCTAGAGATATAACCCAACATTCTGTTCGCCTTTTTTATTGCTTCCCCACATTGGCGAGAGTGGGACATGGAAGCATCAACATACATACCGAGATCTTTCTCGTAATCAGCTACCTTTATTTCAGTGGAACCCATAAAATATCTGTACTGTATATTTCTGCTCCCTGCATGGATTACCTTACATTTATCTGTGTTAAATTTCATCTGCCAAGTATCAGCCCATTCGCTAATTAAATCCAGATCCCGTTGAAGCCTCTCTGCTGCTTGATTAGTATCTGCTACCCCGCCCACCTTAGTGTCGTCTGCAAATTTAACCAGTTTACTGTATGTATTCGTGTCAATATCATTAATGTAAATTAGGAACAATAGTGGTCCTAAAATTGAACCCTGCGGTACCCCACTATAAACGGAGGCCCACTGTGACATAGTGCCTCTAATAACTACTCGCTGCTTCCTATCAGTTAGCCAGTTTTTGATCCAAGCTGCCACAGTTCCTAAAATTCCTGCAGCTTTAAGCTTTAACAAGAGCCGTTTGTGGGGGACAACATCAAAGGCTTTCTGGAAATCTAAGTAAATCACATCATAGGCCTTTTTGTGATCAATTTCACTTGTAGCTTCCTCAAAGAACTCAAGCAGATTCGTTAAGCAGGATCTACCTCTCCTAAATCCATGTTGGCTATCCTTTATAATGTTATTTGCATCTAGGTAATCTACCATTTTCACTTGAATTATAGCTTCCATTATTTTTCCAGTAATGCTAGTTAAACTGATTGGCCTATAGTTTGCTGGATTACTTCTATCCCCTTTTTTGAATATGGGTGTTATATTAGCATGCTTCCAATCTGATGGTACCACACCCGCAGATAACGATTTCTGGAATATTAAAGTCAAAGGTTGGCTAATAATATCCCTCATCTCTTTCAAGACTAAAGGTAAGATGCCATCAGGCCCCTGCGATTTATTTATTTTGAGTTTAGCTAGGCTTAGTATCACATCAACCTCAGTTATACATATATTGGTCATAGACGATGCTGTATTCGTATTAATTGGTGGTAAATTACTTGTGTTCTCTATTGTGAACACCCTTGAAAAATAATCATTAAACTCGTTTACCATATCAATTTCGTTATCAATTATAAGGCCCTTACTATCCTGCAAATTAGTGATTTCAGCTTTTAGTGCTCTCTTAGAGTTAAAATATTGGAAGAAACCTTTACTGTCATGCTTAGCCTCCAATGCAATTTTTCTTTCTACATCCCTCTTTGATAGCCTAATGTCATTTTTTAACTCTGCCTGTAGACTTAGATACTCCTGCTTGATTTTGAAATCATTAGTTATTTTCCAGTTGTGGAACAGAGCCCTTTTCCTCCTGACTTTATTCTTAATTTCCTTAGTAAACCACCTTGGTTGTCGTTTCCTAGATTTAGTTTTGCTGGAAACAGGTATGAAGTCCTCTTGCACTTGCAACAATGTGCTTTTGAAAAATTCCCATGCCTCTTCAACTGTTTTGCTATTTAACTCTGTCCAGTTTACAGTTTCTAATTTCCGTCTCATACCATTAAAGTTAGCCTTCCTAACATTGTATACTTTTAATTTCGACTTTGCTCTTCGGACACTAAAATTAACCTCGAATTTAACCATGTTATGATCACTACCGTACAATGGGTCTAAAACCTCTAATTTTCCAATCCTATCCTGGTTATTACAAAAAACGAGATCAAGAAGGGCTTCTCCCCTGGTAGGAGTATTAACAAACTGAGTAAAAAAACAATCCTGTACTAATTCCACCATCTCAAGTTCATTTACAGAAGAGCCAGAGACTGTGTCCCACTGTATCCCAGGTAAATTAAAATCACCCATAACCACCACATCATTTTTATTACTCATAATCCTGATATCATCATATAATATTCTGCTTTCCTCTACAGCTACATTAGGTGCCCTATAACAAACCCCGACAATTAGGCCATTTGAATCTTTAGCATCAAGTTTGATCCATACAGCTTCTGAATTTTTATTTTTATCAGTGAGTTCCCTTGCCTGCAAGTTTTCTTTTACGTATACTGCAACACCACCTCCCTTCTTGCCTATCCGGTCTCTACGGAACAACGTATAACCATCCATATTATATTCATCACCATCATTGTCACTCATCCATGTTTCAGTTATTCCTATAATGTCGTAATTGTCTGAAGAAATTAAAGCCTCTAAGTCATTAATTTTGTTTCTAATACTCCTAGCATTCAAATACAGACCACTAATGGTAGGCCTTTTACATTGTCTACTTTTAATATTTATTTGGGCTTTCCGTCTCTCCCCACATAAATTCATAACTGACCTCCCTGCCCCCCCAGTCCCTAGTTTAAACATTCCTCAACTATTCTGCACATACGCCTCCCCAATACACTGGTTCCCCTATGGTTCAGATGCAACCCGTCCGGCTTGAACAGGTCCCACCTGTTCCAGAAGGTCTTCCAGTGCCCCATAAACCTGAACCCCTCTTTCCTACACCACCATTTTAGCCACGCATTTAATCCCCTTATCTCAGCTAATTTTGCCTGACTTGCACGTGGCACGGGAAGTATTCCAGAGAATACCACCGTGGATGTTCTGCTTCTAAGCTTATCCGCGACTTCTATAAATTTATCTTGCAGAACAGCCCTTCTGCCCTTTCCTATGTCATTGGTGCCAACATGCACCACGACCACTGGATCCACCCCGGCTGGGGCCAAAAGCCTGTCCACTCGATCTGGAAGGTCCCCTACCTGGGCACCAGGCAGGCAAGACACCGTACGGGACCCTCTATCACGGGTGCACACATAACTATCTACACCTCTTATAATTGAATCCCCTACTACCACAACCTCCCTCCTACTGGGGTTAGGTGGCTCCTTGGTACCCAAGGGCCCACCTGCCTCCCCAGTCTCTTCCGGCTCTAAAGCTGGAAGCACCTGAAAGCGGTTAGAAACCGTTACTTCAGGTGATGCCGCCTCTGTGAACTGTGTACGCCCTTTTCTACGTCTACGACCTACGTTCACCCAGCTCTCTCGACCTACCTGTTCATCATTCTCCCCCCTCCCCGCTTGTGACGTACACATAGTCTCCCTAGAAGGCGTATTAACTCTCTCCTTTAACTCATTGCTATGCTGGATGAGAGCCAGTCGCTCCTCTAGGTCACGAACCTGGACCATGAGTGAGTCAACTAACCCACATCGCTCGCAGACGAAGTCCGACTGGACGCAAGCATCCAGAAGGGCAAACATCTTGCAAACACAACACTGAGTTGGCCCCATAATTACCTAACTCACTATGTCCCCGTCCTTTACTCCCAGCCCAGTATATTAATAGAGATTATTTAAACTTTTAGTTGATCTAATTAACGTATAGTTAAAACAAAGTGCCGAGTACACTAAAGCACTAAATTAACACTTGCGTTAAATCGGTACTTTATTATAAATTATCCGGCAGCGTCAGCGATAACAACCTTTAAATTTTACTTTTAAAATAACCAAATTTACAATTACTTACCCGAGATTAACTTCCTGCTGAACCACGTTTAGCTAAACTAAAGCGAAGTTGCTCTAGGGAGGCCAAAAAACCACAAAAACCCTCTCAAAGCAGGCTACTGCCGGAGCGGGAAAAAAAGTGGAAAATGTCCTCCCGGCCCCGACCGGCGACCGAGCAAAGCTCCGGAGCAACTGACCTTTTAGAGTTAATGTTACCGATGTTCGATAATATTACCCGCGGGTGTTTGATGCGAAGGACGCAAACAGAAACGCCGCTCGCGCCCGCAGCTGTCGGTAACACTCACAAGGACAGACAAGTACACACGTAAAAATAAGAGTAAAAAATGAGAGTAAAAAAAACAACCACCCACGTAACCGTGCTGGCACACAAACGCTCAAATATACCTTTACAGATAATTCAAATCAAATCAACCGCTTCAACAGGCACACAACACAACACAAGTGCACACAGCGACTACACCACTCCCGATCAGTACAGCAATCCCAGCAGCCTCTACAGCAATCCCAGCAATCCTCAGCCAAATCCCAGTAGATCCTGTTTCTACTGTGTGTCATATGGTGACTTCCGCCTGTGCAGAATTGTGACGAACGTCGATCGAGAGTGACGTAAAAGTCGCATAAATTCCGATTTCGCTGTTCAGACTGAGGTCGCATTGCAAAAAATCAGACCTGTATCCAATTTATGAGCACATACTGAAGTGGTCCAAATCGGAATTGAAAAAAATCGGATTCCATGTGACTTGTGCTGTTCAAAATGCGATCTGAGTCACATATGAGCAAAAAAAACGGATTTGGGCCACATTTCTCCTGCAGTGTGAACGTAGTCTTACTCTTTCAAAATGTCAGCATGTGCAGCTGCGAACACTCCTCTGTAAGGAAGCTGGACGTAACTTAAGCTACGAAATAAGACGCTACGAATAAGAAGCTAAACGAATCGGAAGCTGCACATAAGTAGCTAACTTACGCTGCGTGTGACTTTGCCATTTGTTTGGGCGACAAGGTTGACCATGGCCAAGAAACACGAAAACAACAGAATCGGCAAACGCACTGAGAAAGCGCAGCAGTGATCCATAGCTCCACCCACCGCTCCGCTCCGATTAACATATATTTGCATGTAGTGAACTTGAAAACGAAAAGGCAAAGCAGAAAATGAAAAGTCAAATTGGAAAAAAGTCAAACTGGAAAATGAAAAGACAAAAAGGGTTTTTAATTTTATTTTTTCACATACGACTCATACATGAGTGGAAAATTAAAATGCAAATGGTGCTATTTCATTTTAATTTTTGCAGGATTTTTGTGCACAGACTTTGGAAACTAAATGGTTATTGCTTATTGTATTTGCTTTTTATCATTTTTATTTTATTTTTTTGCAGAAAATACCTCCCATATTGCAGTACTGCCTCCAAGGAACTGCAATCAGACTGAGTTCCGATGATCTTGCTCACACACACATATTCATACACATAAACACCAATTCTCACTCTCTCCAAGTTTCAGGTGATATATGATGATGTGGTCAGCCACTATATGGGGGGCACATTTGCAAGTTGCACTGGTGTGCCTACTTATAAAATTAATCACACTGTCTGGGGGCAGCATGTGGCTCACTAGGCTAAGCCTGTGTGCCTGTAATCACAAGGTTGCTGGTTCAAGCCCAGCCTCAGTATGTCTGTGGCTCCTTGAGCAACACGCTTGACCCTTTGCAGCCAGCTTACTCTACAAAGAGCAAGTCAAGGGAGGCTTAAAGACAAGGTATCAATTATTATCATCTTCAGAAATGGTCACAGTCTGGAACCCTGCAGAGCCACAATTTTTATTGCTTAGGCATTTTTTACGCTACACAAAAACAAGACAAACAAGTTTGTCTCTATGCATATGTTTTTCCTTCGGGCCTCTATGACATGTTCATGTAACATTATGTTAGACAGCCAATTACCAAGAACTATAAATGTTTACACTAGTATATTGCATGCTTATTAGCTCATAGACACTAAGATTTACTATTTGGATATTGGAATTTGGCACCGAAAAATAATTAATTTTTCAATCCTCAATAGGATCAGAGCTTTTCGGTTGGTACCACGAAAGTAGTTTGGTACTTAGCCCTAGACAAAACTAAGTGGAAATATGCTTTACTAGAATAGATTTACACTACAGTTCATTCAAGTTTGTATTAAAAAAAAAAAGGTCCAACAATTGATGTTTGAACAATAAATAAAACTTTTACAAAGCAACAATTAAGGTAAGGATGACATAATTATGAGAAATCCTCCTACCATGAAACTTCAAGAAACAACCGACTTGGTTTAAGACATTCAATGTCCCATTCTGCAACATAACGAGAGAATGCTTCCACCACCATAGCTGCCACGGGTCTGACTTCTCCAAAGCCTGACGTATTGTGATCAGTCGTTGAATCATTTTAATAAAGTAGGGCTGTGCGATATAACCAAAATCTATTATCCAGATATAGGTCTTCTCATATCCCAAAAATGATATCACAGCTGCACCTCATGTTTATGGATTTTTTTTATACATATCAGCTGCAGTAGGAATTGAATAAAAAGGAGTGAGATCACAAATATAACGTGATCCACAAAGATGGGAAGTGACCCACAAATATGCAAAACCCTTTTCATGGGTACAAATTGCTTCATATTTTTGTGGATATGATTTTACACTACACAAATAAAAATATATATTTGTAGATTGTGATGTACTTGTGATTGCTTTCTATAGATCAGCTGTGGTATATGGAGCCCCTAAGAGGTCTGAGTTCTTATACAATAGTTTTGCATTCCCTCACAAATTTTTTTTTTTGTCTGTTTAACCTTGCTGTGAGGGCTTCCTGATCAGGGACTTGTGGCTGACTCATGTTTTGCTTATGTTCCACACAAAAATAAAAATAAAATAAATAAATGTAACGTTTTTAAACATTATTAAACTATAAACATAAATTTTGGACGTTATTTTCGATTTAACTATATTACTAAACTTCCACTGGCTAATCATGGTCAGAAAAATCGTGAGCTTCCACTGTTCATTCCAAAACAATGTCCCAAATTCCCATCCCTTATGCCACATAATTAATTGACTATATCATGTTCTTAAAGTGGCAGACACCCTTTAGACATATTATTAAACAAACAAAAAAAAGTACTGAGACATTAATAACAAAATAAAACATAACTAAATATTATACCTAACTATATAAACTCCTAAGAGACATTTGGCTCCTACACTCACAATACTTTTCTGTTACTAATTCCGTTACTGTACTGTGTACGTTTAAATTACAAAACACAAAGTTAATGGACAAATAAGTATAAACCTAAACAATACAGATATGTTCAGTTAAGTGTGCTTTAAGCATTAAACTACAGGGGACAAGGCACATTGTCATATGTGTTTTTTAATGTATTTATGAATAATTTCACTGTATCCATTCACCATCAGTGATTGTAAACAAGACAGCTGAGCTACTGAAGGTGAAGTGCACACACCAACACTGAAATAATTAAATTTTGCCCAAAAAGAAATCTGGAAAAACAAGGGGTGTTGCTTGCTTTTGTTGAAAACTGAATATAAAGCTTACCACGGTGTCATAGTTAAGGTTTAAACCTGAACCCACATTCGTATTGTACCGGAAAGCTGGCGACCGGCCAAATATTTTGCCCATCATCTAAAGCCCTGGTGATTATTATGAATGTGCCATATAATCGCAAGTACATTGCAATGTGATATCATGCAGCCCTAATTTCCTTATGTAGGAAAATTACAGGCATATCATAATACTACAGTTCACGTGTGCATATTGAACCATTGGGGGAGTACCAAACACTTTGATAATATACCGTGTACCGTAGGGTACATCAAACCCCCATTGATTTTCAAAATGTTTTTGGCTGTATAATAAATATGTTGTACCGGATAAAAAAATAATTTGGGCAAAATTTCGTTAATTTTGATTAACATCTACCGGGTCCACATCTAGATTGAAAATATGAAAAATAATGATAAACGCAAGAAAAACGAAGGTACTTCAGAAGTTCACAAATATATTTTAAATGCACAAATTAAATTATTAAATTATTGTGATACATGTCTGATGTCTGATATAGTTGGTACAGGTGTATAGGGCATAGGCCTACTGTTACAGAGCAATACTTCCAGCAGCAATATAATAGCAATATACTTCTGGGCAAGTATAATAGTATGTCTATCTTAAGAACTGATAGTGAACATCAAGAAGACTGATATATCGATGGCACCTGGGAAAAACCGCGTAAGTGCACTATAGTATGGCGCAATCCGCGTAAGTGAAAAATGGGCGGGAACGAAACTAAAGCAACTAAACAAAACCACATCCATTTCATATCATGCAATTTTCGCGTAAGGGACATCAGTCTGTGCTGTGATTTGGAAGTGAGTAGCTTGTGAACATCGACGAGGCTCAGATTTTAGCACCAGTATTTTCAGTATGTTCACAAGGGCTCTCAAATCTAGGTCACGTTTTACTTCCACCATTTAGAAAAAACGTTCCCCTGTAAAATTGACAAATTGTTGGATACGCGGTTTTTCCCCGGTGCCATCGATATCCACTATTAACCACTTTAAATACTAAAACATGAAATCATTAATGCTTGCAGTATAACTATTCCAAAGTATGAATTATTGCCGTTATTTCAGAATTTCATGGCTGTTGTGGACCCAGTAGAACTTATCCAAATTTCAAATTATTTTGCACAGTGTGTTTTTAGTACAGATAGAACATTTTTTTTATATAGCCATGAAAATATTTTTCACTTGGGGGGTTTGATGCACCCTAGTGTACTGTTACACCCCTAACACACACACACAGACACACACACACAGCATGTTTTTGGACTCCCCAACACAGGGAGGACACATAAAATCCAAATATGGTGTGAGGCAACAGTGCTAGCCACTGCACCACCATGCAGTCAATCTTGCAAATCTTTCCTGCAATAAAGGCTCGACCAAATGTTACTCACCACATCTTGCAATAATCCAGAAGCTAATATTAACACGTCTCCAGGTTTTGCTGCAGTCAACTGGAGGAGATGTTGCTTGGCAGAATCAGGTAAAAGTTTTGCTATGGAAGATCTCCATGTGCCATCGTCCTTCAGCACCACCACATTCACCGTCTGTGGGGGAAAAAATTTACACCTTTATGGCATTGCTGTGCTGAATTTTTGGTATTAATTATTCAAAATGCTTTATTCTCTAAATGATCAGTTAAGATATTTTGTGATGGTTAAACCCTTCAAATGCAGACGACACCAAGGTGGGCGGTGTAGCAGATACTGATCTAGCAGCAGAGGCTTCAACGGGATCTGGATTTAAATAGCGAATGGGCTGATACTTGGCAGATGAAATTTAACACAGATAAATGTAAGGTAATCCATGCAGGGAGCAGAAATATAAAGTACAGATATTTTATGGGTTCCACTGAAATAAAGGTAGCTGATTACGAGAAAGATCTCGGTATGTATGTTGATGCTTCCATGTCCCACTCTCGCCAGTGTGGGGAAGCAATAAAAAAAGCGAACAGAATGTTGGGTTATATCTCTAGGTGTGTGGAGTTTAAGTCAAGGGAGGTGATGTTACACTTATATAATTCCTTGGTAAGACCCCACCTAGAATACTGTGTGCAGGTTTGGTCACCATACCTCAAGAAGGACATTGCTGCCTTAGAAAAGGTGCAACGAAGAGCTACGAGAATGATTCCTGGTCTTAGAGGAATGTCTTATGAGGAGAGGTTAGCGGAACTGAATCTGTTTAGCCTTGAGCAAAGGAGACTAAGGGGGGATATGATTCAGGTCTATAAGATTCTAACGGGTCTGGATGCTGTTCAGCCAAATGACTATTTCAATATTAGTCTAAATACTAGAACTCGTGGCCATAAGTGGAAATTAGAGGGAGAACATTTTAAAACAAATTTGAGGAAGCACTTCTTTACACAGCGTGTAGTTAGAGTATGGAATAGTATTCCTGCTAGTGTAGCGGAAGCTAAAACCATGGGTTCCTTTAAATCAGAGCTAGATAAGATTTTAACAACTCTGAGCTATTAGTTAAGTTCTCCCCAAACGAGCTTGATGGGCCGAATGGCCTCCTCTCGTTTGTAAATTTCTTATGTTCTTATGTAAATATATATCCTTTCATTTGCTGTGTAGCTCTGCTTGCTCAGTGGTACTCCACTCCTGCATTAGATATGTAGCATTTGCAACAATTAAACCAAGAAGATGGGGAAAAAAACACAAGTCATCCCAAAACTGTCTTTTATAAACACAAACCTGGTTGAAGTGGATCTTGGCCAGATGTTTTAGGGATTCCAAATCCTTGTTCTTCAAATGTCTCTGACAATAGAAATATGTTAGCTTGCACAAATAAGCTTCTCACTGACATACTTCATCACTTTCACTTAGACCCTGTCCCTTCCTGTACATACTGTTCCACCTGGGACACGGATGGCCTGGACACACCCCCCTGGCCGGTGGACAATATCTCTCAGAAATTCCACTTCTATGCTGGAAAACACCTCACTGATATTCACCAACTATTTTTAAAGAGGAATAAGAAACATATACAATATTCTTATCCTAGATGTTTTTAGACTGGAATTTTCAAATGAATGATGATTAATTACTAGGGTTGTGACTCAATTTTATATATATAAAAAACAATTTTCTGATTAATAGCACCTAGTATAACGTGATCAAATCAATAATTAGTTCTTAAAATTTATATTACATAATAATAATAATAACAATACTTTTTATTTATATAGAGCTTTTACAAGAACTCAAAGTTAACACCTTAAAATTTTCCTAGCCCTGATACAAATTTTCTTCACCAATAGCTTGCACGCACAAGTAATTTTTAAAATTAACCTGCATTCCAAATCGGACGTCTGGTTTGTCCACCCCAAAGACACTCATAGCTTCCTCGTAAGTCATAATAGGAAATGGAGTGGAAATTGACCTCAATTCATTTGGCCAGAAGTGCTGGATCAGACCTTCAATTAGGGCTTGTATGCCAGCTTGGTTCACAAAGGACATCTCAATGTCAACCTACAAAAAAGACAGAAACCCACAAGGAGAAGTTAAAGTTTGTGACAGTCAGACTAGGCAGAGTTACATTGGCAATCAGTTCAATACATCCTTCCTTTACAAAGCCATTTTCCTACCTGTGTGAATTCAGGTTGCCGGTCTGGTTTGGAACCTTCATCTCTGTAGCAGCGAGCCACCTGAAAGTACCTGAAAAATTCAGATAAAATCAATCAATTGGACCAAATATTTTCTTTGACAAACAGGAAAATTAGGTAAACAGATGTCTGCTTCAACGGAAAAAAACTACAACCAAAAAATGGAAACAGCTATTCTGATTCAAATAGTTTTATTTTTCCCAACCACCCCAGATCGACAAGGAAATATTGCATTCTGCCACACAAGTACTTAACGACAAAGTAATTTATTTTATTTTATAAGTTCACAAGTTTATGCTGCTTATTTCAGTTTAAGAAACTGACATAATCATATTGGTTAAACACCTTCTTTTTATGAAAGGTATTTGACTGATATGATATCAATTTCTATATAACTGGTGTTGTAGAAATTTCAGCCAGAGACTGGGTTTTGATGCAAAGTCAAGGGAAGCTATAGCAGTCAAGCTCTGCAAGGAACTACTCTTTTCTATCAAAATTTCCCCAAGGTTTACAGCTTTTTTTTTGGGGGGGGGGGTCAGATGGACACCGACAGGATTCATGGTGTGCATTTATTTCTTTTAATGATAGCAGTCAAAAAAACAAAAACGCAGATATTTTTGTCTGCTTTTGAAGTGGTTGACGCGACATATTTTCCGACGCACGCTCGTGATCTGTTCTGTTGTGATCTGGCGCTATATAGAAAATAAAATTAAATAAAATTAACTTGACTTTCAAGGGGGGGTGGGAGGTGCCGTTGGGGGGGGGAAGTGCTGAGGCAGTGAGCACAGATGAACAATTCCTCAGGACAACTATGAGCTTTCAAGTGGAGTCAAACAGCAGCTCAGGCTTGATACATTATTATCTAAACTTTGTAGAACGTTAAATCTTGCATTTTTCTACCTTGTAGCACCCAATAATGTAATAATTACCAATAATTTAATAACACGCAAATAACTTTCTAATAAATTCATAGATTTTAGGTCTTAATGTAATGAAAGTAAATAACATTAACTGACCAATAATACAATACCTTCTTACATTATCAGCAAAAAATATTATGTTATTCAGTCAGAAAATGAATAAATAACTGGCCAGTTATTACATTATTGGCAGTTATCTTATTGGTTGCTACATGCCTGTTGCTTTGCTTCGCAGCAAGAGAGTTCTTTCATCAAGGTCAAGGCATCTGCTGAGCAGTTTGTACAGAACAAGTGTGGGGTTCATTCGAGGGGTCAATAAGACTATATTTGACTGTAAAGTACAGGTATTTTATGAGACCTACTGAAATAAAGGCAGCTGATTATGAGAAAGACCTTGGTGTGTATGTTGATGCTTCCATGTCTCATTCTCACCAGTGCGGGGAAGCAATAAAAAAGGCCAATAGGATGTTGGGGTATATCTCCAGGTGTGTGGAGTTTAAGTCAAGGGAGGTAATGCTAAGATTATACAATTCCTTGGTGAGACCTCACCTAGAATATTGTGTGCAGGTTTGGTCACCATATCTTAAAAAGGACATTATGGCCTTAGAAAAGGTGCAGCGTAGGGCCACAAGAATGATTCCTGGTCTTAGAGGAATGTCACACGAGGAAAGGTTAGTTGAGCTAAATCTGTTCAGCCTCAAGCAAAGGAGACTGAGGGGGGACATGATCCAGGTCTATAAGATTCTAACGGGTCTGGATGCTGTTCAGCCAAATGACTATTTCAATATTAGTCTAAATACTAGAACTCGTGGCCATAAGTGGAAATTAGCGGGAGAACATTTTAAAACAAATTTGAGGAAGCACTTCTTTACACAGCGTGTAGTCAGAGTATGGAATAGTCTTCCTGATAATGTAGTGCAAGCTGAATCCTTGGGTTCCTTTAAATCAGAGCTAGATAAGATTTTAACAACTCTGAGCTATTAGTCAAGTTCTCCCCAAGTGAGCTCGATGGGCCGAATGGCCTCCTCTCATTCTTATCTTGGCAGCTGAATACATTCCAGCACATCCTGGTGTGTGTGCGAACAAAAATAACTAACTTAAAGGCAAAAATCATTCAGATACCCTTAGCTTACAGAAGTGAAAGTGCATCACACTGATTAGGGGGGGGGGGTCTTCCTGTAAATACTCAAGCAAATTAGAAATTGCCCCAAGTTCCTGAGGTGGAAACAAGCCTTATTGTTACTAGGCAACATCCTTGCAGTCATTTGGCCAGATTTGGCTATGGCAGAGTCCTTCCTCTTAAATAATCTCTGGCTATGCCAACTGCAAGGGTATTTTTATGCTATTGGAACAATCTCAAAATGTAAAAACATTCATAGGTTTAAAGGAGATCTATTATGCTCATTTTTACTTTTCATGATTTTATTTTTTATTAGAATTGATTTACAAGCTTCAATTTTCCAAAAACACATTATTTTTCTCATACTGTACATCTCTATTCACAGTCTGAAACATTGCTAGAGCTTTAAGCCCCACCCCCTGAGTGCAGTAACCTCTGATTGGTCAGTTTTCCCTACAAGTTCCACCCTTGTCTTGTAGTCTGCAAACAGATCCTTGCAGGTAGGCGGTCAATAAGGATTCTGTTCCAAGGTGATGGCACCCTGTCATGGAAATAAGGGCTGGAATTCCAACAAGGTACTTCAGGCAGATAAGAGAACAGTGGTTTCTGTGGTGAGAGCTACTCGCTTTGGCATGTCCCTTGGGCCTTAAGACTTCAGTCCGTTTACACGCATATACTGGTATATCAACACACTAAAGGAAAGGGGGATAACCAGGGGATAGTAGGTTCCCATTAAAATGACAACACAATATCCACAAATTCCACACAATTCTGAGTTTAAAAGTAAATGTTGCCTTCATGCTTCAGTCTCATGATTCCACATCACAGAAATCACAGGCCCTACATAAAAAAGCAGAAAAAAAATCCCAACCAAATGTGAAGAGGATCAGGTTGATCCTACTGATAGATGAGATACTACAATTCAGATTCCTGACAATGCAAAAGCAACACCACAGTAAAAAACCCCAATAGCTAAAACGTCTGTCAATTATATTCATTATGTTTTACATGACTCAAACTAACGAAGGACTCCAGTCAAAATGAATGATTATTTAAACGAAAATAAAGTGTACAGAATGAAACGAAGAAAAGATGGTTCTTTGTGGTTTTTTATTTTGTTACCTATCAATGCCAGCCACCATAAGGAGTTGTTTGAATTGTTGAGGGCTCTGAGGCAGGCAGTAGAATCGGCCAGGTTCTCTTGAAGGGACCAGAAACTCCTTTGCACCCTGAAAAGTACAGTAAAACATAGACAAAGGCTCATCACAGACAAGGGAAAAAAAGAAAGAACAAAATACAGAACTTCATAAAACAGTGCAAAATTTATGCACAAAATATTCACACAGCAATCATAAAAAACAAGCCACAGTAGCTTTATGTCTGTAACTGAAATGGGTATCACCTACCCCTGGCGTCCGTTTGAATAAAGTGGGTGTTTCAACGTCAACAAATCCTAAAATTCAAACACAAATAATCAATCATGTGTCATGGAGGAGAAAAAGGGAGAAACTATACAGTCAAACTGAAAAAAAGAAACATACCGTGTATATTGGTAAGATATTCCCTTATTTTCATTACTATTTGAGAGCGTAGTCTTAAGTTGTACTGCATTTGGGAAGACCTGAGATCTAGGTATCGGTACTGCATGCGAAGGGACTCAGCCTTCTGCAGATGAAAGGGTAGTTTGTAAATGTAAACTACCGGTAACAGAAAGTCACATGTTAGGTCTCCACTTGTCAGTTTGGAAACCATGGATTAAATAAGGAATTTATATAAAATAGGAATGTCACCAGAACTGATATTTACGATGCCTTTCAAAATCAAAATTCTGAAAATGCAACAGTACTCGTTTTTTTGGGGTATGATACGTATCATAGGCAGTAGGGGTGGCACGGTTCACAAAACCCACGGTTCGGTTTGTATCACGGTTTTAGGGTCACGGTTTTCGGTTCTGTACGGTTCTTGTTATTTTTTCTTTTAATCTTTAACACTCCAGAAATGTACTTCAGCATATGATATATAGCTTAATTATCCACAATTTAGGATACAGTATTAAAAAAGCTATATCATGTAATCATGCATAAACTGAATTTGACTTGATTTAAAGCACATTATTAAAATTATTAAACATTATTAATCCCAGAAAAGTAATCAAATAAAAGTCTTGCCTTAACATAAATGCTAAAAGAATAGATCGCTTTAATCGCTATTACAGTTGGGTATGGGCACGCGGTCTTATTTAGAAAACATACAAAAAGAGACGCATATAATTCGTTTTGTATTTGTCTGGTCCACGGGGTTAATTTAATTGGAGATCGTTAAAATGATAGATCACATATATATATACATACAATACATACGTTTTTCATATATATATATATAACGTGAAAAATATTGGTATTAATTATATTGAATGTTCTTGAGTAATCGATAAAATCCAGTTTCTGTGTATGTACAAGACATCAATCTGTAATAGTTCAAAATATGATCTAGTATGATCATCTGGCAATAGCCTGTAGGTCTGTGTGGTCAGACACTGTGCAATAAACAGAATTTTTAGGAACATGGCAAATGTTCACATTGCAGCATGGAAGCAGGCTCACTGTTACAACGCTGACCGGGGAAGCAGAGGTGAGGAGACCTAGGATCGGGGGAATGCGGGGTTTAATGAGCAAAAGGAACACAGACGAGCGGTAAAGCAGAATTGCAATATAATGACCGGACTGGAGAAAGAAACGGAAACGCGGACTAAATACAACGGAGTAATGACAAATTTCAGGAACAGCTGGTAAACACGGGGAATCCACACAGGGTTAACGAGGGGGCATGGCACACGGAAAGAGCGGACGATCGAGGCATGACACTCACTGGAGTGCTTTGTCACAGATAACTTAATTTTCTTTAACAAAGTGCCTAACCGCACATTAAATAAAGTCACACAACAAAGGCGCACAACAGTGTTCAGATGTTGTGCTATCAGTTGGCTGAAATGTAAACGTTTTCTTCAGAGACGGTGGTAACGCCGAAAACAGGAGCTAAATACAGCAAACGAAAGGCTACCGGAAATTACTTAGCTGGCTGAACTTTTACCGGAACTACGTCACAACGCTCTGTGCATATAGCCTATTCTTTCGCGCGAAAGGGAAACACACTGACGTCACATACGGGGCACGAGGCTACATTGCGCATGTCATGAACCGTCGAACCGTGCGACGCATGCATGCTCCGAACCGAGACAAGCAAACCGAACGGTTCGGTTTTTTTTCATGAACCGTGCCATCCCTAATAGGCAGCGTATGTACCAAGGGGCAGCATATATGCTTACAAGTTTTCTAGTGTTCTAGTTTATCTTTACATTCTGAAGGAGGACACCCACAAGCACAGGAAAAACTACACGTGGAAATTCTGAGTTCCTAGTCAGAAACTTCAACTGGAATGGCCCCAGAAGGCAGAATTCCTACTCAGCAAGTCGAAAGAATCTACACAACCCCAACCACAGAATTCAAGATGGCTGTGCCCTTTATCAACAGAAGTTAAAGCTGAAGTTTTATACCGTTTATTTGCACTTATGTCTTATTTGTGGTTGATTAGAACAAACAGAACTGTCCAACCGCTATCTGCGGACATTGTGCATAAAAACATCATAGCAACATGTACCATGTAATGTGTTGCTATCAACTGATATTGCTAACAATGGCTAATAATTAACCGGCTAGAACTGGGGCCAGTTCCAGAAAGCAGGATATCTTGTTTAGACGGAACTTGTTGAATTAAGGTAGTCTGGGCTAAATATAAGTGAACGAAGATAAAGGCCATTTAAACTGGGATAAATCAAATTCTACAAGTTATCAGTCTAAGCAATGAATCTTGCTTTTTAGAACAGGTTCACAGTATTGCTAAATGGCCTTCTGACTTTCTGTACTGGAACATGGTTAACTCAGCTGTAACATTATTTCCAGCTCTGACTTTCAACCACCGAGGTAAATGGAACGTTTAATAATGTTCAAATGTTTTTAATAAAGGGGTTTAAGTACATGGGATATTATAATAGGGCTGAACAATTTATCGATTTCAAATCGAAATCGCGATTTGAAACAACGCAATTAGCAAATCGCAAAGGCTGCGATTTAGGACATATATTATACAGCAGGGTTTAAAACTGTTGTGACTATAGTTTTCCAAATTCATGCCGTGCTCCCTATGTGACAGTCATGGTCACCAATCAGAAGTGGCTCGAGACGATGTATACGCCCACAAACAGCAAACACGTGAAACCCGAAGAAAATGTTGCGTGGTGCAGAAAAAATACTGATACCTTTACTGAGCTGTAAGTGAATTGCCTTCCTATTTCGTGGCCCAAGATTGTTTCAGAAAGGTCCTTTCATCAATAGAACTGGTGAACTCCTTTTAACTACCAGCAGCGACATACTTCAGTGTCACACCTTTAGTTTTTGTTAATGGGAAATCGCATTAGCATGACCCATCTAAACAACAAGACAGTCGGTAATCCCCACAGCAGCGGAGTCTGTGACCCCCAGAAAAGCCATAGAACCCATAACACAGTCGTGTTTATGTCATATGTTTTTGTGCTCATTGATTTAAGTATTGATTTCCATAGATTAATCTTGTTAAATTAATCTTAATCCACAACAGTAATAAAATTACGCTTTTAGAATTTAGAATTAGAATTTAGTGATCAGTGGTCATTGTCAACACACCACAGCACACAGTGCGCAACAACGAAATGTGACCTCTGCATTTGACCCATATGTGACTTTCGTGACATAGCAGGGGGCAGCTAATTCAGCGCCCGGGGAGCAGTGCTTGGGGACGGTACCTTGCTCAGGGTACCTCAGTGGTGACTTGCTGGTGGGGGATTCGAACCTGCAATCTTTCAATTACAAGTGCGCTACCCTAACCATCAAGCCACCACTGCCCACATTTTAGTATTTTAACGGTGGTTTTAGTGTTATTAGGGGACCAAGCTGTTCACTGCAAGATCGCTTTATGTTTCTTCTTTTTGCTACAATTGAATTCATTATTACTTTATTTAACCTAACACACCACATCTTTAAATTCTCATCCTTGCATTCGAATATAGACCAGTTCATATTTTGACGGTTATCTCATGTAGTAATGCTGCGTCATGTTTTAAATTTATTATACTTAATATTGAACTGAAGCTTGATGTATAAAAAATTATATATCGCAAATCAAATCGTAATTGCAATGTCAGAAAAATCGCGATTACATATTTTCCTCAAATCGTTCAGCCCTATAATACACATACTTATATTTTTACCGTGGTATTGAGTAGGGGTAGGCATTACGATTTAAAATTATTAAAATATTATTTTTCACTTTTTGGACAGTGACGGTATTATATCACGGTGTTACTTTTACTTAGGTTTTAGTAGCAACATGTCCTTTCCATTTATGTAAATTAAAAAAATATTCTATAATATATTTTATAATATAATAAATACACTTCAATTGCTATTACAGGTGGTTATGGGTGGCCTTATTTAAAAAAGATATAAAAAGTGTCATAGGTAATGTTTTCTCATATTTGTTTTATAATTGTCAGAGTAACAACGCAAACAGAATGACAAGCTGCTTTAGCCAAAAATAGTGCATTCTGCAGTTCATTTCAAATAAAATACTGTTTGAAATCTTTTCAGCTATATGATTTAAAGACTTCGCAGCCACTTGGTTATGACCAATACAGCTTTTTGGTTGAGGGTGTTATATTTGCTGCTGTTAATAGCACTAACCGCACATTAATAAAAAAAAAAAAAGGCTGCATACACCAAAATACGTCTTGGTTGGAGAAGTTGGAGGGAATTTGACATTCATTGGTATAGGAAACAGGCGGGTCTGATGTTAACTGAGTATTTGTACCATTTACCATTTACCTTGCATTGAGGCAGCGGTGCATGTATGTGCCGATTTAGCACTTTTTAGTTTGCTACTATATAATATGACTGTAGACTTCTCATGGTGTTACCAGTATAGTGCAAATCCATATCGTGGCGGACAATCACACTAGTAGTAACCATGACACGATGTACCGAGAACTCCTACTTTCGAGAATCATATAATACTACTGGTATTGGTACCGACTACTAAATTTATGGTATCATGACATGACATCCCTAATATAAATGGACCCTTATATCTGAGACACTACAACAGCCAAGACCTATTACTGGATTTTTAAACTATTTTTCAGGTTAAAACATATTTTAAAAGGCCTTACATCTCACCTTTGTGAAGTCCTTAATTTCAAAAGGCAGTTTTTTGCTTTTGTTTAATACCTCCGCAGTCTCAGCACAAACCTCGATTTCACCAGTGGGCATTTCCTAGAAGATGTGCAATAACGCATTACAGCTTGGAAAAAAAAAAAAAGTTTATCAATGGCAGAAAACTTGCTTTATGTCTACAGGAGCCACACTAACTTTCACTTGCCATCTTACATCATAGGTCCACAGTACAGATTAACAACAGGCAGCTTAATGCTTTCTAATGGCTATTCAGACTAACCTTGTTCTCTTGGCCTGCTGGACGACGCTTGACCTTCCCTTTCACCTTGACGACGGACTCCAACGGTAACTCACAAAAGGTTTTCTTAAGTTTGATTCTGGACTAAAGAGAAGAGTACATCTATTTTACCATTAAGTCACTTCCATAGCAAGATAAAGCAAAAAAACAGGATGAGAGTAAATAAATTAAACAAAAGCAAGAAAGGATACATCCATCTTTCATAATTCCCTCATCTTGTATATGGCACTAGGCACAGGATGTCAGAGGTAAGGAGCAGGCACTGATTACAGTCCATTGCTGCACCAACCAAACGACAAACCACCTCAGGGATGAGAACCTGAGTGCAGCCATGGTGCAGGCAATACATCAGCACCAATAGTCCAAATGGAACACTGCGAGTTTTTTTCTGGTGGCTGGAGTGCCAATCCTGGCAGCAAACCCCAAGTTTTTCCCTGTAAGTTGGAGGACCTCCTTATAGGGCTGGACATAGATTAACATCATACCCAGGACCAAGCAATTGCAGGTGAAGGGCCTTGCTCAAGGGCCCAGCAGAATAGAATCACTCCGAGCATTCATGAGATTTGAACCAGCACCCTTCTAATTGCTAGCACAGATCACTAGCCTCAGAGCCAGCACTCCAGCCCAGGCTGTCAAATGGTATATATTTATACAATCAAATCCCATGAGTGGGCATGGTGTGGTGGTGCGGTAGTTAGTACCTATGGGACCAGGGCCAGTCTTCACCCTGACACTATGGGTAGCTGTGGGTTGCATGTTCTACCTATGTCGTTATGGGTTATTTCTCTGGTTTCTCCCACAATACAAATACATATCCCATTCCCTGTAGGTAGGTGTATGTGTTTGCCCTGTGATGAGCTGGAGCCTCATCTAAAATTGACTCCTGCAACCCTGAATAGGACAAGTGGGTATAGAAAATGGATGGAACACTATGAGACGAAAATTAATCAAACTCCATGTTTTTGGACTGCAGAAGGAACCTGGTGTACTCGGAGAAACCCAGCCCATATCCATATGATGGATAGAATGGAATGGAAGGTGGATATATCCAGCTCTCTCTTAAATCAATAAATAACAACTTGCATACAGTAAACCTTTTAAAATAATCATTTTTATACCTCATCCTCTGGAATAAGCACTTGAGTCAGGCCACTGTAATCTCTCAGGATAACAAACATGCCATGTCTAAGGAAGAAAAGGAACATATCAACATTTTGTCCTAGTGTGATGTTTCCATGGTATGAGCAATAAGAATTTCTAAGAAAAATACTGAATGCCTGTAACATTTATTAGTAAAATCAGTCACTTCCAAGTAGTGAAAGGATTTTTTGGTTTGTAAAGCAGATCTGTTTGCCAGAGTACAAAGCTGTTCTTGACTACTCAAATACATGAGTAATGAAGCTACACAGGGAATAGACAAACCACCAAAAATGGCTGATGTGGGGCAAGGTCACCTTTGATACTGAACCCATCCACACAGTGTGACGACTTCTCCAACATGGGTAGATCGCAGCTCCCCACACGTGTGACTCCTGATCGAGAAACTGCTAGAACCTAAAAAACAGGAAATACAAAAAAAATACCCGACGCTTCAGACACAACTGCACGGCGGCAACTGTCTCTGTTCTAAAAGCATACCGGTTTACCTCTGTCTTCCGGGTACGATTTGGGTTATTAGTAAGTGAACAAATGTACGAGTCCAAAACCACTAGAAACGTTATTAGCTAGCCAAATACCTGAATTGGTACCGTGAGTCGACCTAAATTGGACAGAAGTCCATGAAGTACTTCTGATCATCGGAATATGTGTCCTCCTTAGGCATAGTTTCCCTGATGCCTGCAACGCCGCGTGATATAAGGTCTTCTGAATGAAATCCCAGGCTTTCAACGACATACTTTTAATATTAAGATCCGATATTTTCTTTTTACAGCGAACAGATTTTGAAGGTGAACAGCATAATCGATTGATTGTCAGAATACTATTCGACCTTAAGTTCGCCTTCTAGTTCAAGTAAACACGTTATTCATATCCACAATTCTTGAAGAAAAAAAAAAACAGTTCACATTATAACACACATATAAGGGGAATACCCATAAAATACTTCAACAAAATCACATACTCCCCTTTTCTTGAAACGCATTTGACTACCCTCAGATTTAGGCTAAAAATCCAGTTTAAATGTTACTAAACCACCATAGTCAAATTCAGATGGCATCGATCAGTTGTAAATTCTAGGCATTTGTTAAATAACCAGAAATTTACTAAATAGTTAACTGCTGGTCTACAGTCGAGTGGAAAGGAACTACTCTTTATCTAAAAGCGGACTGATTTAGAACTTCATATTTAAACGATGATCGTGTAAATCGATTACTTTGGCCTGGCTCATCAGGCTATATGTGTGACGTAGTTCCGGTAAAGGTTCAGCCAGCTAAGTATTTTCCGGTAGCCTTTCGTTTGATGCGTTTAGCTCGTGTGTTCCGCGTTATCACCATGTCTCTGAAGAAAACGTTTAAATTTCAGCGAACCGATAGCACAACATCTGAACACTTGTGTGCCTTTGTGTCAGGCATCCAGTAAGTACAACAAAGTACTTAGCTTTAACACATTTCCCTCCAATGAGGAAACTAGGCGAAAATGGATTGTTGCTATCCGGCGGGAGAATTTCCCCATACCCGCCATTTTAAAAAAGATGATGTTTAGTGATGGCAAAACGAAGCTTTCCAAAGCACTTAAGCTTCCTTTTCAAGTGTGTCCAAAAATGGTTCAGTACTCGATGCCTTCCGAAATGGTGACCATTACTGACACCAAGTGGTCAAATAAGGAAATAACACTTAATTTTGAGTCAGTGCAGTGAATCTGAATATTTATAAATTGGCAAAAATTCTAATGGTCTGTAGTGCGTTATGAACATTAATGACCTGGTGAAATTGAATGTGACTTCTTGTGGACTGGGAAACTATTGACTTAACTGGGAAGGGGTGCTTGTGTAACAGAAGAGGGGCCATTAGTCTACAGATTTTTATTCAGGAACAGTATTTGTTCAACAGTGCGGGGGCTAAGTTGGTTACGTTTTTTATTCATCACTTCTCCTGCTTTGGAGAATACCCACTCACATGGAACGGAGGACGCTGGAGTGCATAAAAACTGTACTGCAAGTTCGTATAAGTGTGGATACACAGCCTGCTGCATATCCCAGAACCTCAAAGGGTCTTCAGTATGTGTTATATTGGGGTCACTGAGGTACTGCTGAACCTCCACAGTAGCATCTGCTGTTGAACTCTTGATCTGTCTGCTTTCCCCCACATCACTGTCCAGAAGATCCCACAGACCTGGAACCACAATGACAAAGCATGAATCATTATCTACACTATGCATTATGTACTGTGCAATAATTATACAGTATATCCTAATTCAGTGTAATTGAACCATATCATAAAAATGTGAAAGGCTGCAACAATACCGGTGGCCATTGCAGTACCAGATGAGGTTCCTGCAGGCTCTGGTTCTGGTGGCTGAGTGTATGTGGAAGTGGATGGGTTCTGCTGGGCCTCCTGCGATCATATGATGGATGCACACTCTGCTGTAAGGTGTTTCACAGCAGCCTGAGCATTAGATTTGTTACAGAAACCTGCAGTTTTATATCTTGGATCCAGCAGTGTGGCCAGTGTCATAATGCTCATGGTTTCATAGATGGACAACCTCTCCATGAGCAACCTCCAGAGGTTCTTGCACAACTGCTGGGCCTTGATGTTCTGTGCCTGGGACAGTTTTAGATTCACAGCATGTCTAAGCATGCGGATGAGAGGAATGACCTTGGATCCTGACACTCTCTTCTCTTCAGACAGTTCAAAAGTTGCCTCATTGAAATGACATAACACATCCAGACACTCATGAATCATGTCATACTCCTCTGAGGTCAGGGTCGTGAGCTGTCTTCAAAGTGACCAATGCAGCACCAACTGGCTCTCTTTGACCATGCAATCGCTGTAACATGGAATAGGTGTTATTCCAGCGGGTTTCCACATCTTGAATCAATTTGAGAGTGGGCCTGCCCATCTGTTGTTGAATTTGGGAAAGCCTTTCTCTAGCAGTTGTACTGGTTCTGAAGTAAGTCACAATCTGTCTTGCCTTGGATCTGATATCACCAAGTCCTTCGGTCTGATCAATGGCCCTCTTCACGAATAAATTTAGTGCATGTGCAATGCAAGTTGTGCGTCTGACCTTTAAATTGCTGGCACAGGCAATCATGTTTGGTGCAGCGTCAGTCACAAGGCATCGGACTTTATTCTGTATGCCCCACTCCTCCATCAAGACTGCCTTGACTACAGCCATGTTTTCTGCAGTATGAGACTCTGGGAATTTTCCTACTCCTAATAGAATTGTAGACAGCTCAGTCTTTTCATTTATAAAATGGCATGTGACTGCTAAATAAGCATCCATATGTATGGATGTCCACGTTAGAAGTTAGTCTTACTGCCTTGGCCTTTTTCACCTCTTCATTTGCTTTCTCTTTTTCTATCTTAAATTTCTCTGCTACCAAACCCTTTAATGTTTGCCTGGAGGGGAGAATGTAGGTTGGATCCAAGATACTCACAAACTCCCTAAATCCAGCATCATCCACAATGCTAAAGGGTTGTGAATCCTTTACAATCATATTGATCAAGGCCTCATCAATCTTTTGTTTCTTGGTCTCTGTGACGGGAATCAAAAACATACACAGTATCATTATACAGATTATAGGGTAATACCCTCACTCATGTTTGATATTAGGTATTTGTACAATTAAGCTGTTCCTTGAACACAATAAAGACTAATTCATAAGTATGCTTATTAATTAATCATATTAGTTATTCATTAAGAATACTAATTATTATTATTAGGAGTAGTAGTATGTTGTTGGTTATTAGTATAGCTGCAAAACTGTGCTATACCTAGACTTCTTGTAGACTGACTTGTGGATGGAATATTCTGGACATTCTCATGCTTTGCACGGAAATGTCTCAACATTGATGAGGTGTTTTTAATATCCTCCTGAGACCCCACCCATTCATTTATGTCCATTGTAGTGGACATTTTGTTTTTGCATCTATCTTTTCACTGATGTAAGGAAACATATTTATTCCTGTTGTACACTAAAGAGGACATGCTGTGAAATAAAAAATAAAATTGAAAAAATCTAAATGTAAGATGTCTTATTTCCTCCAAAGACAAATAACCTACAATTGAAGGACACTTTTTCCTTGGGTCTCAGGAGGCTATAGGACAACTGCTGAGAGCACTCCAAACATTCCACCTGGACCAGGGCATTACAAGAATAACAGAATCAATACTTTTACACACATAAATAAATATTTCCCAATTTATCAAACAACACACCTTATTTGTTGATACAAGTTTGAAGTGTTGCCAAACTTCAGAACGACTTTTCACAAGGTAAGATATACTGTAGATACACTGATAATGAATAAGATTAATTAAAAACTGTAAGGCATTGTTAGAAGGGAACATGCTAACATATTGTATTTGTATTATGCAGATTTGCATCCTATGAGCACCTCATGCGCTTCTGGGCATTAATAGAGCCGTCACTGCCGTTTATGGTCAGCGTGACAAAGGCACCACAACAGAGCCAAGTACATCTGCAGTAAGTATTTACTATGATGTATCATGTAACTTAACGTAATATCTCCAGTGTATCCCCTAGATTTACAACAGCTACAACTCCTTTTATTCTGGCGTTTAAGTACACAGTACAAACTACTTATATATATATATATATATTATATGAATTCATTAAACATTATACAAACAAAATTTAATTTTGGATGAACAATATAGACAAAATAATTATTTCCTATAATAATGGTACATCCATTTATCAAATAGAGGGAAATAGCTTGATGGTTAAATAACATAACTGTTTCCAAAATCTGTTTTGCCAGCCCATAGATGAGATGTTCCTGTTCTTCAAATACCTGGCACTGGGCTTAAAACAGTGGGACCTTGCTGACAGATATGGAATCCACCAGTCCACAATCAGTAGGATCATCACAACATGGAGCAACTTTCTCTACACTGTCCTGGGATCTGTAAGGATCTGGTTACCAGTTATGTTGACTGTGACTTGTTTACTCTGTCATATACTACAGTACTGCTACACAAATAAGTGCCCATAAGCCAGGGGTGCTCCTGGAGAGCTACCACCCTGCAGAGCTTAGGTACAGCCCAAATTTAACACACCTGATACAGATAAACAGGCCCTCAGTATGAGAACCAGCTTAACTTCAACATAGTTGACTCTCATACTGAGGTGCTACTGAAGTGCCTGATTGCACTAGCTGACATCAAATTTGGTGAATAATATCAAATGACATTTTTCAAACACCGTTCATAAACATTTTTAGTCAGTTTTTTTTGTGATTTTGAGTTTTTTTCATATACAATGCATTGTATACCTAATAATGTCATTTTGATACCAGTCATATAAAATCACCAGTAACCTAATTTTTAGTACAAACCAGTCAGCAGGGTTTACAGGCAGCTTGCAGTTATGTAAACTTACAGGTATGCTGCTCCAGGTCCACTGACGCCGACCTTTGTATGCAGAACTGTGGTCCGCTTTCCGGTACTGTCAGGTTACTGGTGATTTTATATGACGAAATCACAGAAAAACCAGATGTGCTGGAGCAAAACTAAATATACAAAAAATGTTTATGAACGGTGTTTGAAAAATGTCATTCGAAATGTCATTATTCGCCAAATTTGATGTCAGCTAGTGTAATTTATGTTGAACTTTAATTGTAAATTGTGACAAAACCAGATGTGTGGCGGCATATTGGTAGCCATATTCTAAAACTACATGAAAAACTGTAGAACATGCACTTGTTTTTGTTAAATCACCTAACAAAAAATATTAAAATGTTGGCTGGTGTTATCTGTATGAGGCGTGTTAAATTACCTAAGCTCTGCAGGGTGGTAGCTCTCCAGGAGCAGGATTGGGCACCCCTGTCCTAAGCCAATCTCTTTGTTTTTCTAAACTTACTGTACTTTTCAGCATTTTACCGTTTGAAATTAAAGATTTGTTACCCACCTAGGCTTGAGCAAAGATCTGTAGCAGCGCCCAAGGAGCTGGGGGGTTAAGAGCCTTGCTCAAGGACCCAAAGACGTGCTGAGGCTGGGTTTGAATTGGTGACCTGATTACAGGCACACAGGCTTAGCCCACTGAGCCACACGCTGCCCCCAGTTGTAAACTCAGTTACAGTGTACAGATCAATAGCTATATATCTTTATATAGGTGCTGTAAATATTAAAAGTTTATCTGTATATTCTTTGTCAATTTCAAATTACTACTGTTGATTTATTAAAATAAATTCACTTTGTTCAACTTATTACTATCAGGTTTTTTACTTACCCACCTCTCAGTTGTGTTGCAGTTTACACAAGACAAAAAACAGATTCCACTTGTGCAACGTTGTTCATTTGCCATACTACAATCTAATTAAATTCAACATTTCGAATGCCAAATTACAACACATTCATTACGAAACAGTCCTATTTGCAGAGGGAAGTGTGGAGGTAAAAATAAAAAAAAGAAATAGTCAACTTTTTCTTTAATAGTTTTCATCATTTCCTCATCTCTGGGGATCCTCTGGATGAACATGTCATCTTGTGCATAAACCATAAAGTCACACCAGTCAAAGCCAGAAGTGAGCATCTGACCCTGGACCTGCCAGAAGTAAGGATGGGATTTCCTTAGTATGTGTGCCCTCACAGATCTTTATATATGGGCAGTCCACATAGCTCTGCAAATTTGGGGATTTAATTTCAAGAAGGCCAAACACTGGCTGCTCCTTTGGATCATACACAATCCCATCTAGTGTAGACCCCATCCATGGTGCATCTGGGTGGATAAGGAAGCCACAGGGATAGTGGTTAACTTCCATTACTCTGCGGTACTCTTCTACTGCTGCAGGTTCCATCTCCAGCCCCCTCCTCATGTCTGCAGTCTGACAGCTTGGCTTCAGGAGCCTTTTTGCTAGATTTTCAGCAGAGCTTTGCCCCCTGGTGTGACAGACCTCTCTGAATTTGGAGGCGGTGACACGAGCCCAACTTAGTTGGTGGCACTCGTTGCTGAAACACTGCTTCCGCGTGTTGCTCTCTACCTTGTGTGCTGTGTGTAGGGATGTTTGTAGGGAATTCATGTGGAGTTGCTGATGTTCAGTGTAAACAAAAGAACAAGAAGGTGGTCCTAATCTGTAGTGTTTAAGTGGCAGCTGTAGGGGAAAAGGGGCATCTGTGTATGGATGGGTTTTTGGGGGACTCCTAACTGGCAAGTGGTATGACAAAACATTTCCTTCTTGCACTTTCCCAAACGCTGAATCAACCAAAGGTACATCTGAGGATACAGCCATCATTGTTATGAGTGGAGCAACATCAGGGGGAAGGCCACTGTAGATCTCATCCACTTTGAGTACGGAAAGATCAGGCAGAGGTGAACTTACTCCCTTATACAAGTTGGTCCTAGGAGGGAGGAGGAGAAAAAAAAATAAGGGGGGTAAGGGTTAATTTTTGTGTTTTGTTTATATTGCATCTGTTGGGGAAGTTTTGAGATTACATAAATACATCTGTTGACTACTTTTACTACATTTGTAACTTGTAAGAACTACAGGAATAATGAATAAGGAACCTGACACCATCTGCCAGCAGAGTCCTGCACGGGTCCACTTTTGCAGACCTGCACCCGCCCAGTACAGCACCACACCCGCCCGTTCACCCGTGATTATTTCAAAGTTAAATCTGCACCCGCCCAGGCCCGTTACCTACCCGTGATAAATTACGCACAATTATTTTTTCTATGCACCTCTCAACGTGACAAGCGCTAGGCCTACATGAATTTTGAATTGAAACGAAAAAGTCCGTTTAACACGAAATCAAATCAGATAGATCTAAGCTATCCATACTGTGATAGTAGATATTTTCGCTTATATGTTATTTTTGCAGGCAACAATACTGTTTTGATTGACCTGCTACCCGCCCGTGTGTAATGAATTACCCGCCTGCAAAATTCCAGAACATTAAAATCCACCCGTTTCAGCAACTATCTGCGGGTACCCGACCCTGTCTGCCAGTCTTCTTTCCTTGGGTCTGGCTGAAAGAACCACCATGTCATTCACCAAACCAGATTTGCTGCATTTAACAAAAAGATTATTTATGAACATCAATAGAACTGGTATATACTTGATATGTATAAAAAACAGCTTATAAACATAAGCATGATAAGTATCATGCTAATAAAATTACTTACCATGGTTCTAGGTTTATGCCATTGTTGTTCAGTCTCTGTGCAGCTTTGTATCGGGGGAACAGCAGTGATCCTCAGCTGTGAGTAATGCGCTGTCTGGTACAGAAGTGCTGCCACATGATTGCACAAAACTCTGCCTGCCACACAGGTACAGTGGCAGCTCTGTAGCTGCACAGAATGGGAATCCCGCAATACAATCTGTCAAAAAATATATACAATATAGTATATATTGTAAGTGCCATACAAGGACAGTTAATGTTACGATCCCCGGTCTAGGGTCAGGGACCGCCAGAAAGGTAAGGGATAGGGAAAGGGGAAGACAAGACAACCAGGGAATAAGGGAACGGGAACAAGGGACACAAGAGGTTCTTTTTTTATGGTTTTTTTATTTTTCACAAACACGTTCACAAACACGAGGTGCAACGAACTTCGGGAGTGATCTATGCCAAAACAACAAACAAAAACAGCTAAACGAACACGTCCCAACTAAGCTAATACCTAAGTGAAAACAAGTAAACAAATGACAAATACTACGCCTGACTCCCTAACCAAAAACACACGATAACCACGATCCGCAAAACAAAAGGCAATCACTCCTTACGCACCAAAATGAGACAAACAAACAGCCAATACACAAGGACAAGAAAATCACGGTATCCGAGGGGGCGAGCAAAGGAGAATAGTCGAGAGCCGGGCGAGAGATCAAAACCAGTAAATCAATAAACCAAAGCGAAAGTACCGAGAAGGGGAAAAAGCGAAAGCCGTAGTCAAGAAAGAAAGCAGTCATACACAGTAATCCAAATATCCAACAAACAATCCAATAAACAAGCAATGAGCCGAGCTCTCGAGGTAACTCTTGTCCGGCTTTTCAGTATCCGGACCGGAAGTGATGCCTGACGCATCGCAGGAGACGTAGGTGGAGTCGAGACGAGGGGGGCGGGGCCAAGTTGCAGTCGACGAATGATGACAAAGGCGGGAGGTCCGGAGAGTCGGCAGGGCTCCTCCTAGAACTTACGGCACGTAACACCCCCCCACACAAGAGCGAACCCGGCAGGTGTTCGCAATCACAAATCACAAAAAAATCAAGACAACCCACATACGACAATCAAAGGTAAAAGTCAAGCACGGGAGAGAGCGTCAGCCACGAGATTAGCAACCCCTTTTTTGTGCTTAATTGCCAGATTGAAAGACTGAACAATCAGAGCCCAGCGCATAAGGCGCTGGTTTGTGTTACACATTCGATCCAGGAACACTAAAGGATTGTGGTCCGTATAAACGACCACCGGTTGGACGCTGTCACCGAGGTACACCTCAAAATGCTGTAAGGCCAACAAAAGGGCGAGTGCCTCCTTTTCGATAGCGCTATATGCTAATTGGTGCTTCACGAACTTCCTAGAGAAGTAGCATACGGGGTGATCGAGACCGTGGCGATCTTCTTGCAGGAGGACGGCACCGGCGCCTATGCCACTAGCGTCCACCTCCAGCTTGAAGGGGATAGAAAAGTCTGGGGCAGCCAACACAGGGGAACTACTTAATAGCAGTTTCACAGCCTCGAACGCAGCCTGACATATAGGAGACCAAATGAACTTCGTGCCTTTGCGAAGCAAATGGGTAAGTGGGGAGACAACATCAGAAAAGTTCCGGCAGAAACAGCGGTAGTAGCCGGCCATTCCCAGAAACCGCTTCAATTCCCGCGGTGTCTGTGGAACGGGAAATGAGCCTATGGCCTGGACTTTCACGTCCAGGGGCTTGACCTTCCCCTGGCCAACCATCTTCCCGAGATAGCTGACCGTACCTTGACCGAACTCACACTTCTCGAGGTTGAGCACTAGTGAAGCCTTCCGTAACCGGGTGAATACTTGCTCCAGCAACCGAATATGCTCCTCCCACGAGTCCGAATAAACAACCACGTCATCCAGATAAGCCTCACAATTAGGGACATCAACAAGAACTTTGTGCATAAGCCTCTGAAAGGTAGCTGGGGCGTTTCGTAACCCGAAGGCCATCACGGTGTACTGAAGGAAGGCGTCCGGGGTAGCAAATGCAGAGATCTCAGAGGCGCGGGGCGTAAGGGGAACCTGCCAATACCCTTTTAACAAGTCTAACTTAGTCACGAATTCCGCAGAACCAATGTGATCAACACAGTCCTCCATACGAGGAAGAGGGTACGCATCCGGTCGAGTCACGGCATTAATTTTTCGGTAATCTGTGCAGAAACGAAAGGTGCCATCGGGCTTGGGGACAAGTAGGCAAGGTGAAGACCACGGGCTTTTGCTGGGAACAGCGAGACCAGTGTCTAACAGGTAGGTGGTTTCTTGGGACAACAGAGCCCTTTTCCGAGGGTTGACGCGATAGGGATGTTGCTTAATAGGGAGATGATCACCAACATCGATGTCGTGCACAATCACAGGGGTACGCGAGGGAACATCGGCAAAAAGGGACCGGAAACGTTCTATCAAAGACGTAACATCAGTTTGGGCGGACCGAGGCAAATGGCTGAGACGGGACGGGAGGTTTTTCAGAGCCTCTGAATTAGGGAGGCGAGCACAGGGAAGACAGTTCCTACCGAGGTGTAAATCGTCATTCTCCGGAGAATACTGACTCAGAGACACGATGCCTGCAGGAGTGGGGACCGGAGCAGAGACAGACGAAGGAGCGGAACCCGAGCGAACAAGGTAGGGTTTTAACATGTTAACATGACATATACGAGATTTCCTCCTGCGATCAGGAGTCTCTAACACATAGTTAGTGGGACTAAGTTTTTCCTGTATTACATATGGACCCGAAAAACGAGCGCGCAGGGAGGACCCGGGCAACGGCAGAAGGACTAGAACGCGATCCCCTGGGTGAAAGCACCGGGTCTTCGCGGACATATCGAAACGGCCCTTCATCTTTTCCTGCGCGATTCCGAGAGACCGGCGAGCTAACTCCCTAACGGCTGACATTCTATCACGTAGGGAGGTGACGAATTTGGACACGCTATGCAATGGGGACGACGCAACTGGGGACAACCACTGCTCCTGTACAATTTTTAAGGGACCCCGAGCAGTGTGACCGAATACTAGCTCGGCAGGACTGAAGCCGGTGGCTTCTTGCACTGCACCACGTATAGCGAATAGAAGAAGGGGCACCCCCTCATCCCACTCCTTCCCTGCGTCCAAACAAAAAATACGCAACATGTTTTTAAAAGACTGATGAAATCGTTCCAACGCCCCCTGGCTCTCAGGGTGATAGGCGCTGGAAACCGTATGGCACACCCCCAATTCACGGACCACTTGAGCAAACAGCTTGGACATAAAATTCGAACCCTGATCTGACTGTACCCGCCTAGGAAGCCCGAAAGTGGTGAAGAACTTAATCAAATGCTTGACTATAACCGGGGTACGAAGACTGCGTATAGGGATGGCTTCCGGAAACCGAGTAGCGGTACACATGAGGGTAAACAAATAACAATTCCCTGAGCGAGTCTTTGGTAAGGGGCCGACACAATCTATGAGAACGTGTTCAAAAGGTTCTCCTATGGCAGGAATCGGACGTAGAGGAGCTGGGACAATGGTCTGGTTTGGCTTGCCTACCACCTGGCAAGCATGACAAGACCTACAGTATCTCTTCACCTCAGCGTTCACTCCTGGCCAAAAGAAATATGCCAGAAGCCGAGTTAACGTCTTCCTAACCCCAAGATGACCCGAACACGGGTGATCGTGAGCGAGGGATAACACGTAGTCCCGATATAACCCGGGGACTACCACCTGAAATAACGTAGCCCACTCGAAAGGTGAGTCCGGAGGGGTCCACTTCCGCATCAGCACTCCGTTGCGATGATAATATGCGGTGAGGTGGTCCTTTAACTCGCCCTTATCTACCGCAGAAGTACGACAAGCCTCCAAGGAGGGATCATCCGCTTGAGCCGCGACCAAAGCTTCAGCAGTGGAGGGAACCTCAGGGGAGACAGCAAGTTTCACAGGAGTCGGAACACAAGGATCAATATCTGACGAGGGAGTTGGCAAAGCGGGGTCGGACATAAACGTGTCTGCTAAATCAATGTCTGCAAGCCGGCGCCGCTGAGCGCGAGTAAGTACACAGGCAGGGAACACTGTCGGAAGCTCTACCGCAACATCATTTTCACATACGGCGGGGTCTGGGTTGACCTCAGGAAGAGGCACAAGCCTCCCACCTGCAATGTCGTTCCCTAATACAAGCGTGACACCGGACACAGGTAACTGTTTCTGAACCGCGACACGCACATATCCTGAGAAGTCAGGGGTTCTCAGGTACACAGTGTGCAGGGGAACCGTGGTCACACAAAGGGCGATGCCTTGCACTAATACATCAGTACCACAATATGTCGAATCATCTAAAGGAACAATGCCTTCAACTAGGAATGACTGCGCAGCACCCGTATCCCGCAGGATAGTTACAGGATGCTGTACCTGGGTTTCTCCGAGCGAGACCGTGCCAGGGAACACAAAGGGCTGAAAGGTGGAGTCAACCGTAAGAGCTGGCGAAACAGCCTGGTCGACACAAGCAGCGAGTTGTACCTTTCGGGTAGCAACCCGAGCGTTCTTCCGCTTCAGAGCGGGACAGACCGAGATGATATGACCCACCTCATGACAATAGTAACATTCCCGTTTCTCCACAGAAGGTGGAGTGGCAGCTGAAGACGAAGGAGGCGTCAGAGGACGGAGACCAAGTCTGCGAGGCATAGGGGTTGGGGTGAACACAGTCTTATGGGTCAGAATAAACTCATCCGCAAGGGTGGCAGCTTCAGACAACGAAACAACCTTTTGTTCGTTTAAATAGACCACAACGCGATCAGGAACACAGTTTTTAAACTCCTCTAATAACAACAGTTCCTTGAGCTGATCAAAGTCAGAGACCCCACTCGCAGCACACCATTTATCAAACAGCACAGATTTCTCACGAGCAAACTCAACATAGGTTTGGCTGGCGGATTTACACAGTTTTCTAAAGTTCTGTCGATAAGCCTCCGGGACTAGCTCATATGCCTTCAGTATGGTGGCTTTCACGACATCATAATCTAAGCTCTGCTCTAACGCCAGAGCTGAACAAACCTCTTGTGCTTTCCCCACTAGCTTACATTGTAACAGTAATGACCAAAGGTGTTTGGGCCAGTTCAAGGTCATAGCGATCCGCTCGAAGATTGAGAAATAGGCATCTACCTCATTCTCACGAAAAATGGGAACAAGCCCAACATGGCGGCTGACATCGAATCCAGAATGTCGAATTTCAATGCTGTGGGGAGCTGGCGAACTCAAAGGAGAACACGGACGAGAGCGAGGAGCGTCTTGGGCATCAACAGAGTCTCGGGCGGGTAGGCCAGCCTGAGGGGTCGTATCTGGTGAGCGAGCCTTCCGCGGAAGGGGCACAGGCTTTTGGTCAGCCATGCTCATCCGAAGTAACGCCACCTCCTTCTCCGCTTCCACCTCCACAGCCCGGACATGGAGAAGCTGTGCCTGGTACTCCTGCCGCTTAATCTCCAGTTCCAGCTCCCGTAGCTTGATAGTGAGCAACAGCTCCTCCCGAGCCGAGCGAGGATCGCCGAGATCTATGCCGATCCCCAGCCCTAGGTCAACGCCGCTGGCCTCCGCTGCAGTCGGCAACCGCAGGGGTGTGGACGCAACACGCGGCGAACCGCCCAACTCGGGTAGGATACCTTGCTGCATCAGAACCTCCTGTAGGACCTGCTTAATCACCCGTTTAGCAGCCTCAACGGGGACAGACACATGGAAAAACTCCGCTATAGCCAGCAAGTCATCCTTGCGGCACCTATCGAATTTCTCGAGCGTGGGGTGCAGAGTGAAAGCTACGAGATCGAACTGGGCCATTTTTGCTACCACTAACACAACCACTACCGCCCCCCCACAAAAAAATCCGCCAGACAAACACCAGAAGGAAGAAAGAAAGGACAGGACGAGCCCCCAATTTCTGTTACGATCCCCGGTCTAGGGTCAGGGACCGCCAGAAAGGTAAGGGATAGGGAAAGGGGAAGACAAGACAACCAGGGAATAAGGGAACGGGAACAAGGGACACAAGAGGTTCTTTTTTTATGGTTTTTTTATTTTTCACAAACACGTTCACAAACACGAGGTGCAACGAACTTCGGGAGTGATCTATGCCAAAACAACAAACAAAAACAGCTAAACGAACACGTCCCAACTAAGCTAATACCTAAGTGAAAACAAGTAAACAAATGACAAATACTACGCCTGACTCCCTAACCAAAAACACACGATAACCACGATCCGCAAAACAAAAGGCAATCACTCCTTACGCACCAAAATGAGACAAACAAACAGCCAATACACAAGGACAAGAAAATCACGGTATCCGAGGGGGCGAGCAAAGGAGAATAGTCGAGAGCCGGGCGAGAGATCAAAACCAGTAAATCAATAAACCAAAGCGAAAGTACCGAGAAGGGGAAAAAGCGAAAGCCGTAGTCAAGAAAGAAAGCAGTCATACACAGTAATCCAAATATCCAACAAACAATCCAATAAACAAGCAATGAGCCGAGCTCTCGAGGTAACTCTTGTCCGGCTTTTCAGTATCCGGACCGGAAGTGATGCCTGACGCATCGCAGGAGACGTAGGTGGAGTCGAGACGAGGGGGGCGGGGCCAAGTTGCAGTCGACGAATGATGACAAAGGCGGGAGGTCCGGAGAGTCGGCAGGGCTCCTCCTAGAACTTACGGCACGTAACAGTTAAATATAACCAAATTACTTTTAATCTTATTTTTTAGTACAGAATGAGTAAAGTAAGTGAATGGAAGAACTTGTAATCAGCTGTAGTTAGAAGCGTAGTTCCATGTAAATTTGTCAGCGATGGTGGAAAATGCAGTTTAATAAGGGTATAGTCACCGTGTAAGAAAGAAATGTAATAATCTTTAATACCTAATAAAGAATAATTTAGCTCTACGATCACATATAATGTGAAGTTGTCTGAAAATGTAGTTTGAAACGTAATTGTTGTGTGAGTCTCTGGTCATAAGTACGGTAACTGTCTGTAGTGAACAATAGGGACAAATCTCAGACTGCTAAGTATTGATTAGCACAGGGGTGACTAATTTTATCCAGAAAGGGCCGTTAGGCATGCAGCTTTTCGCTGCAACTCCGTACTTAGAGTAGAACGTAGAGAACCGATCGACTGCAGAGTTCGCACAACTGGGTTTGAGCAACTGATCGAACTGTTATCCCAAAAAAACCTGCAAACACACCGGCCCTTTCTGAATAAGATTGTCCATCCCATGTAGCGGCATATGCAGTTAGTGTGTAATGCTTGGTAAAGGATGTTGTGTGCCATATGGTACACTTCGCCATATATAGGGAAAAAACAAGAAATAATAATAATAAACATTAATAAAATAAAAAGACAATAATAAAACCCAATAATAATAATAATAATAAATCATTATCCCTTGTATGTGTATACATGTGTGTATGTGTAGCCCTATGCAGAACATGCCCTATGTTGTGCAGTTTCTTCATTACACACATAACTTAAGAGGAACAACAGTCGCCTTAGAAAAGAGTACAGCATTTTGATGAAGTACTCCTTATTCACTGACAGATGTCATTGCAATAATGGAAGAGTAGAATGACACTACAGCGGTCAGATACGAATCCATGCCTTTGTACTCGGGAAATTACGTCTGTAATGTTTGGATATTACACGCACCTGTCTATTTCAGCCAGCCACTAACATTCTATAAGTGACAACGTCGGACCAGGAATTTGTAAGTAGTCGTAGTGTGACTGAAACACAATGAACTGCAATCAACGTAATTGCAGATGGAGCGTCTTTCAAAAAATTATTTTTGCGCGATTGCTAATTTTCATATTATTGGCGTTATGTGACTGAGAAACTGATGACACAAATATATATGTGTCTGTGTGTGTATGTTTGTGTGTGATTATTATATATTTTGCACAGTTCGCAAGTTTTTGTACGCGACCGGCTGTGAAAGTGCTTTGTTAGTTGTTGCGCACGACTTGCCGTGAGTCCGACCAATCAGCGCTGGAACCACTGTAGTTCCCACTACGGAAGTCCTAACTAAGGGCGCTTTTCCACCGTACAAAGTACGGTACTTTTGGTACGGTACTTTCGCTTTTCCATTGACTTCCGGTCGAGTACCAGTACCGAAATCTCGAGTACCAAAAGTGCCAAACCAGTTGGGGTACTTCTTTGGTACTTCGATACTTTGGGGTGGGACTTACAAACGTATTTGCTGTCGATTGGTTATGCAAATAGCCTGCCGCTGAAACACAAAATACAACCGCCATCTTTTGAAACACACAGCGAACAGAGCGATCACCGCGAGAAACAAAATAAAAAGCAGTAGAAACAAAAATATAAAAAAGTAAAATGGAAGGATAGACAAACGAGGAAACACAGGCTTTAATCGCCATATGATCGGATGAACAGATCCAGTGGGATTTGGATGGCACGACTCGAATTAAAAAAAAATTTGCCGTTCCGAGCAATTCAGTTTCCCTATGTTTCCCCTGTCGCGCGCTGATTTGTACACGGTTTCGCTGTTGTTTTCATGTCTTTTTACGAAGCTCTTGAGGTAAACAAGCCATATATTAATTTTAAAACATCACATGCCTTTTCTATGTTTTTTGTCTTTACAGATAATAAATTGAATTACTTATTTCACTCGATAGAGATATTTCTTGATGAAAACCGTATAGTATTGCTTAAAAGACTATATTATGCGTGACGATCTACTGTATTCACATGTAATAATGTACCTGAGTGATTTTTAGACATTTCACATACCTCTTTGCTTTAATATTAGAGGAAACATAGGGAAACTGAATTGCCGGGAACACCGTAATACCAAGCCGCTTGTAAGAAATGGGGCACACGCGAAACACCGAACAATTCCGCTTGAAAATCAAAAAACATAATTAAATAATTTGTTTGCTTTCAAAAGACTGAATTAGCAGTAAGCTAATTCTTACTGCTTTGATCGGCTTAGCCAAAGTAAGTGTACCTACGTAAACGTAATTGATGGCAGCATGATTTGGATTTTACTAAATCTTATACTGTGATAGAAGCTGACATAACAATAAATCGCATTTTCCAGCCTCAACTGTTAGTTTTAATTTTGGGCTTTTAAAAATTTAAAAGTTTTAAAAATGACCATCGGAAGCACTAACTACTACATGAGCGTCATAAAGTACTCGCACACGTTTAATTTTTTTGTATTAAAATGAATTAATCATAACACTTTGTTGTTCAGTTTCAGAACTTAGCAAAGAATTTTTAAAATGTAATGCTCTGGACTTTTATGAATAAAGAATAAAAACTTCAAATTAAACATTTCTTTATCTTTCTTTATTTTTTTTTGTTTTATGAATACAATTACAGCAGTCAACAAGACAGAACTAACATGATTTTTGAACTAGTAAATAAACTGGAATTTTTTAATAAAAAAAAAGAGATTGGCAGCTCCTTGATAGGGATAGCAACAACTGTCTGAGTGTGCAGTTTTTTTAGACCTTTTGTTTCTTATGCTGGAACACCTCAGTTACATCATCATCATCAGCAGCAGCTAAAGTATCTGCTGAAGTTGATGCTGCTGCTGGTGCCCTTTGTTTTGCTTTGGGTCTTCGGTTTAGCTTGCTAAAAAAAAAACCTCTACTGCTTTACATGGTTCAAAATTTTCAAACCTTGGTCCTGTCTTCTTAATTCTAACTAAGGCATCCAAAGTATCCTCCCCAAGCTTAGATCTTCAATCAGTCTTGACCTTATTCATTGTTGAAAAACTTTTTTCAACAACTGCATTGGAGAATGGGAAGACTAAGTATTTCTATAACTTTCATGATATTTGGGTACTCCCTCATGAATTTGGTATGCATTGTATGCATGCCATTTTGAAAGCAGATGACGCCAGCGTGGTTTAGTGCCGAAGAGCTACGAACGATCATGCAACGAAGTACCCCGACTGAGAATAGCGAGTAGAGCGCCATCCACGAACTTGAAAATGAATTGAATACATGGCCCTAGCGTAAGCCTGAAAAACTAATTCGGCAGCGCGGTTATTTGGACAAGATCGTCAATTGCGCTGCCAGCGAGTATCGGGGCTGGATTTTTTCACTTTTATAATAAAATACTTTTTTCACTTTAATAAAATTTAAAACTGGATATTGATTAGCAGTGGCTGCGAATCATTTTAACGGGAATTAGGCAATTGTTTCGCAGGTGGGTGTTTTTACATCGCAAACTGCGATGCGATACCGGCTATTTCGAACCCTGTACTGTGGTACGACGGTTTCGGGAAACAGTCGTCGTTCGGATGTTGGTTAGTTTGAACTACCATAGTACGATGCATCGTCAATGCTAACTTCCGTCGTTGTTCGAGAAACGCACCCCTGCACTGAACCTGCAGGTTAACTTTCCCTTATGCTCCACTTATGAGGCTTTTGGCTTTTCTTCATCGATCTGTAGCACTCAGCCCTCACTGTTACCTCTCTGCTATCTGAATCCTTATTAGAAACTGACATTGACATTAGGAAATTTGAGACGCTGGTTAATTAACAGATACACATTAACGTTACCTTGGCTAATACACAAACGTGCTAACATTACACGGCCGTGTCTTACCATCGTAATTATGGATATAGCTGGAAACATATAATTTGAAGCCCTTCTCCTTTTTACTCGTGGAGGTATGACAGAGTGACTGGAGAATACGACTAACGTCGTTGACGGTCATTCGTAGCAAATCTTGAAAAGAACGAGTAAAAAAAACGCCATGTTGCTGAATAGACGGAGCTAATCTGCAGTCGTGAAATAGCTTGCAACGGAAGTGAACAGCCGTTTTAGTCAGAATGCGGAAATGAGCGTGCATATAGCGCATTGGATGATGGGAGGGTGCGATGTTCAAATTTGTTTCCGTTTTTCTCTGTTTTGTAGGTTATGGAGGCTCAGAAAAGGTTTGTGAATTTTCATCGATTATTTGTTGTGGCAGAAATATGATATAAACAAACAAACGCGTTATTCAGAAGTAGGTGTATGTGGCGAATAACTATATTGTGATGTACTATCGAGTTTTTAGTGTATTCTGTCGTACGCGTAAGCGCTGTTTTGTTTGTGTTATTGAAGTTCTGCTTATCATTGTTCAGTGCTACTATGACCCCCCGAACTAACGTCGCATCGGGCCGAAGAAGTCTTGGATTTGAGAAAACTAACTTACGATACACACCGGGTCAACTAACTGCCCTGAGAATCCCAACAAGTCGGAGAAAACCGAACACACGTAACGATATAGTAAGCATTTCAAGTGGGGAAAAAATGTGTAAACTTTAAATGCATAAGGTCACTTGTAATTATGAAAGTCTTTCGATTGTTAACTAGTTAACTTATGAAATGGCTAATCGCCTGACATTTTTCTTCTACACATAGCAATCATGACTAAGCTACATACGTAATATCGATTCAAACCATCTCGTCGAAAAACATCTGTGTGATGGAATAAAGGATGTTGTTAATCGTTTTAGTCGATTTACATAAGATGGTTTACATTATGTAATATTTTATAAAAATGACTTAATCGGATGAGAAATGTAAGCTGGCTATATAAAAAGATAATAAAAACAGTCCGCGGAGCACATTACATTTAATGTCTGTGATGTTTGCGGATAATAAAGCATAGCCTACGGGTAGTGCAGATGTATGTGGGATAGGTCGTATCCTCAGTCTATACTGTGTGATTTACATTTCAGTTAGCTATTTAAAACAGTTACATTCCAGTAACAGATCCTCTAATGGCCTTTTCTGCAAGTTGTTTGCTTGAAAGCCAGAGGGAGCCGATTGCCATAACCAGTGTTTTATAGTTGACCAGTTTAATCATCCATATAGTATATTTAAATTTCATTAGTTATATACATAGTTCCTAGAGTATTAAACTCTCCCAGGATAGTTGTGTATGGAATTACATTTGATGGTGTACATCAGTAATTTAATATAAGCCAGTGACATACAGCTGGCCCCAGAATAAGTGGTGTAATCATTTCATTGTATGTTACATATCCACCAGCTGTTTGACTTCTGATATTCATCTTATTCCTACCCCTTTTTTTCTAGGACCCAGAACAACTGGCTTACATTGCCAATATTGAATGGAAACTGTCTTATGTCACACCCTTGTATAAATTCAGACACACCCAGCTTGTGTTGTACTCCAAGCAGCTTTCAGCTTTCATAGTAGCAGAAAAACAGAAAGGCATTGCAGTGGAAGTTGGACCAGAGATGGGCTTCAAGGTGGTGTTCTCTGTGGTCCTTGGGATGACAGAGACTGATGAGGATGCAGAGACTGTTTTTATAAAGGTAATCCTCAGGTGTCCTCCAGAGGGCTCAGAAGGGCTTTCAGCTGGATTAATGGGATCCACAATTGCAGTGCTTCCTTGAATAAGTACTTTTTTTATAGAATAGGCATGGGGATTATTTTCTGCACAGGGCCAAATCTCAGCTTCACCTGGTCAGCAAGGCCAAGAATATTTTATTTTATTTTAAGAATATATTATTTTTATGTCCCATGTAAGCTACAATAATAGACTTGCTAGACTTTACATTTGTCTTTTTTGAAAATAGAGATTAATACACTGCTCAAAAAATGAAAGGAACACTTTTTAATCAGAGTATAGCATCAAGTAAGTTAAACTTCTGGGATATTGATCTGGTCAGTTAAGTATCAGAGGGGGTTGTTAATCAGTTTCACTTTGGTTTTAATAAAATTAACAACAGGTGCACTAGAGGGGCAAAAATGAGACAAGTCCCAAAACAGGAATGGTTTAACGGGTGGAAGCCGCTGACATTTTTCCCTCCTCATCTTTTCTGACTGTTTTTTCACTAGTTTTGCATTTGGTTATGGTCAGTGTCACTACTGCTAGCATGAGGTGATACCTGGACCCTACAGAGGTTGCACAGGTAGTCCAACTCTTCCAGGATGACGCATCAATACATACCATTGCCAAAAGGTTTGCTGTGTCTCCCGGCACAGTCTCAAGGGCATGGAGGAGATTCCAGGAGACAGGCGGTTACTCTAGGAGAGCTGGACAGGGCCATAAAAGTTCCTTAAAACATCAGCAGGACCGGTATCTGCTCCTTTGTACAAGGAGGAGCAGGATGAGCACTGCCAGAGCCCTCCAAAATGACCTCCAGTAGGCCACTGGTGTTAATGTCTCTGACCAAACAATCAGACACAGACTTCATGAGGGTGGCCTGAGGGCCCGACGTCCACTAGTGGGCCCTGTGCTCACTGCCGAGCACCATGGAGCTCTATTAGCATTTGCCATAGAATACCAGAATTGGCAGGTCCGCCACTGGCACCCTGTGCTTTTCACAGAGTTCACCCTGAGCACATGTGACAGACGTGAAAGGGTCTGGAGAAGCCGTGGAGAACGTTATGCTGCCTGTAACATTGTTCAGCATGACCAGTTTCGTGGTGGGTCAGTGATGGCTGAGGGAGGCATATCCGTGAAGGGATGTACAGACCTCTACAGCAGGGGTCTCCAACTCCGGTCCTGGAGAGCTACTATCCAGTAGGTTTTCTATCCTACCTGGCTTCTGATGAGCCACACCTGCTCCTGGTATTTACCTGAGAACTAATGTGGCTCATCAGAAGCCAGGTAGGAAAGAAAACCTACTGGTTAGTAGCTCTCCAGGACCGGAGTTGGAGACCCCTGCTCTATAGGCTAGACAATGAAGCCTGCGGTATAATTTTTTCACTTATTTTCGGGGCCCTCTGTAGGTTGATTTTCATTTCCATCAAACACATTACCCAGTCCATATCAGCATAGATATCAGCATGATTTTTTTCCCATTGGGAAAGTTCCTTAGATTTCTTTTGAGCAGTGTAGAACCACAGCATTTTTAAACTTTATGTATATTGAAAGATTGTTTCCATTATCATAGGTTTAAACATAAAACATTACCCTATTTATTTGCACTTGGTCTGGTATAAAAGTATGACCTAAATCACTATATATTCAGAAACTACTGTTTACAAATTGAGTTATTTTTGCCTTCTTTCCAGATCTGTTCCAAGCCTGCATTTGCTGTAGAGGGCAGTGCTGTCAAAGTTGTGTGGAGTGGATGGTTTACTTGTGTCAACGGCAACTTGGACTATATGAGATCCCTGCCATCTGATTTTGTCTCTCTGCCCCTCTTCTGTACCAATGGGCCAGAGTCCATAACTGCCCTGGTTAAGTCATGGTTCACAAGAATGTTTGATTGCTACTTTGGGCCTTTAAGCTTAAATTCTAGCATTCTTCAGTGGCTTGGTGCCCTCTGGACTGAGTGCCATCCTGCTTCCAACATTAGATACCTAAAGCTTGCCTGGAACTTGCCTACACTGCCTCCTCTGGACATCTCATACACAGTACACCCACAAGACGCCTGGAATCTGTGGAGCAGTATTCGGCAAAACGATAGCATGGAAGATGGCATTAGCATTGAGGAAGTCAGGCGTTTCATGAAAGGACTTGAGTCACACTTCTTCAGACACTTCAGGATGCATCTATCTGCAGGAATGTTAACCAGAATTTGCACTTCACTGGGCTCTGCACACTGTGATGGAACGATCAAGGTACCTTTCTTTTTTCCCCCTAAAAATACAGCAGAATACTACCGTGTATCTAACTCTGTCTACTGAGACATACTACATAAGCCTATAATTACAAGACAAGTTTAATGACAATATTAAGTAACAAAATGTTCCATTTCTTTTTCATTGTAGGAATTTACATTTTAGTAAAAACAGAACCAGTTTTATACTACACTGTAGCCTTGGTATGATATGACTGGATATAACACAAATTCATGTACAATGCACTCACTATCATCACATCCAAATATATTGTTCAAAATATTGAACAAGTTTTTTTTATTTCTGTGCTTTTATTTTGAAATATGAGCTACATCATTTAAACATTAGTTTCATTGGGCAACACCTGAAGCATAATTCCTTTAATTATGCACTCGTTACTGGCAATTGTTTACCATTGGCATGTTACGATGACAGAGTTTTGGGTCGCTTGATGTGCAAGTTTAAACATTTCTGGTAATGCTAATAGTGTTCGTGTCGCTTTCCCTTGTGTTTTAGTACCTGTTATGAAAAAAACCCTAACCCTAGCCATACCACATTCGCTTTCAGTAATACAAAGTTCCTTCATGTTGATTTTGCTTTGGCTCTTGCATTCCAAGTTGTATTGTTGCTGCAGTGTATTTTCACTGAGCAACTTATCTAGACTGTTAGCTTCTCATAGCATACAGGGTCTGAAGAGAATCTAGTTGAATGATGAAATAGACACCCTTTTTAAATAAAATTAGCATAATGTATCAGTGCTATGTAGGGGGTCATCTCAATAAGACAGACTTTGAATAAGAATGATTCTGATCTCTGTAGACTTCATAAAATCCAGTGACAACTGAATTTCCCTCGGGGATTAATTATATTTATCTGTCTAATCTATCTGTCTATCATCAGTCAATGCAGAACACAATGCCTATTGATGACATTAGCTAGTGAAATTTATAAACCGTCAATTCAGTGTACATTTACTACAGATTTCTTTGTGTGTGTGTGCGTGTTCAGTGGGTAAACCAGTTTGTTGAACTTGTTTCGATGTGTTCTGAAAACCAGATAGGCAGTGGATATTAGTGGATAGACAATTTAGATTTTGACTTTTAGAATTTAAAATTTGTCATGTGCTTCTTGTGGAATGCAGTGTAATTAGCATTTGCCTCGTTATTGCTAAACCAGAAATGTTCACATTTTCACCTATTTGTGAATTACATTCAGCATTGACTAAATATTTGTTGAGGTCTTAAATGTATACATATTTTTTGTGGCAAATCTGTAGTTGATAAGGATCTGTCTCTGGACATCAAAAGGCGCTTGCATGAGCTGGGAGCTTTGTGTACCCCTGGGAAGGGAGTGTGGTATTAGTCTACAATAATATGGCTGGTCAACGGCAGTCCATCCAATGCCCATACAAATACTTCTTCAATTTCACGTGAAATGTGCTTGCACGCTTTGGGTGTGGACAATGTAGGCAGTGTTGTTTTTAACAGGCAAAAGGAATGTTTATTGACACAACACATGCTATTTAAAAAGTAGAAGTCACTAGTTCTGTTCCAGAGAGGGTGAGTCTGAACTATGTAATTTTAGACTATGCAAGAGTGAATATCTTGTATTCTCAGACATAAGGTGGAATTACAGAAAGCTCTGAATACAGTCCTTGATACAGAGCAGTGCTCCATGAACTTCTTAATTGTACAAGAACAAAGCACTAGCGAGAATGGCATGGGTATAGTTTCATTTTTGGAAGGAAAACCTTCAGTATAACCTTCCTATGAAGAAAATGTTAAACAAATTACCCAAAAAAATTTTTGCACAATGCTGGAGAGGTAGCAAGGCTTAAATTGCAACTCTTGGAAAAAAAAATAATTCTTTAACAATGAACCTTTATTGTTAATGTAATCTCAAATTTAATTTTGCTTCCCAGTATTAAAAACTGGTAAGACTTTGCAGCATATGATCGGTCTTGATCTATTTTAATATTTGCGGATAATTTTCTGAAATCCAAGATAGGAAATCTTATTCTGGTTGAAAGAATTATGCTGCTAACCCCTGGATGTTAGTGGTTCTCTAAGCATATTAGGTACCAAAACCATAGCAATGACATGCTGGAATAATGCTCAGTCCCCCTTAAAACATTCTATCTTTAAAAATTAATGACTTTTACTCGGGTGTTATTCAAGCCAAATAAAGTTATTCAATACTAGGGCTGGGCGATATCATATCGATATTATAATCACCAGGGCTTCAGATGACAGACGAAGCATTTGGCCGGACGCCAGCTTTTCAGTGAAACACGGACATTAATTTACGCCCATAATTTGGTAAGAGGATTAGTAGTATGGCTAAAATATTAGAGATGCGTTTTGTGATACCCAAAAGTTAGTACAGTGATACCTCGGTTCTCAAACTCACTAGAACTCGAATTTCCTGAAAGTCGAACAAACCAGTTTGACCTAGAACTTGATCTGAATATCAGAAGTCGAAACGTGAACGCTGACCTAATATAAATTGTACGCGCCAGGAAATGAGTCATACTACAATGCAATTCTTACTTGAATGCTTTCTTCACAGACTGGACGATTAACCAAATAAAGCAGCGCAACATTACATTAACTAACAATAAATAACCCACTAACTTACATGTACTATTAGAGCATTTATGTCATTTACTTAAACTTTATTTTACCAGGTAAATTAACTGAAAACCAGTTCTCACTGCTTTATGTGATATTCGGGAGAAATAGCAGATTACGCATCGGAACTGCCTGGGATACAAACGTCATACGTGTAACTAAACTCTTCAGCCAATAAGGAGGCGGTTCCAGTTTGTGCAGCCGGGTGAGAGGTCGCAATGCATCTAACCGTAATGCATTGCATCAGGATCAGAATGCGTTGCTTTAATCCAGCGCTGTAAGCATGTCAAACGCACCCAATGACCGGACTGGGGAAACAAACTGAAATGCAGACTTAATACAGAGGACTAATGACAACGACCAGAAACAGCTGATCACATGGGGATCCCACACGAGGTTAACGAGGAGGCGTGGCACCCGGAAGGAGCGGACGATCGGGGCAGGACAGGGGTAATGTTGGGATAAAATCTTTATCGTTTTGGAAGCCATTAAGAAAAAAAAGCTCTTCTTGCTTTATCCTGTTCATTTTGTGTTTAAATGCTAAAAAAAAGGGTTAGACTACTAACGGGGGGCCGGGAACCAATTAATTGGTTTTCCATTATTTCTTAAGGGGAAAAATTCGATCTGAATTCTAACTTTTTAGGATTCGATCCGGAGTCCGGAACGGATTAAGTTCGAGAACCGAGGTACCACTGTAATCTGTATAAACTTTGTTTCTTAAATTCGATTAGCGGAGCACCCCGTATAATACTGTTTTGGTATACTAATATGCACTAATAAGTCACGGTGAAGAAGAGTAGCCACGATATCTTTTAAAAGAGGTGATCTTGTGGATAAACAACGTAAAAAGAAGTCAGCAGTGTGGTGGTACATTTTGCAGTTAAAAGTCTGACACATTTATGAAACATAAGGATATGCCGTATTTATCCTAATAATGACTTTTGGGCGTCATACAAAGCCTCATTAATATTTTAGCCATACTACTAAACTGCTTAAATTGTAAGCGTAAATAAATGTCCATATTTTACCGAAAAGCTGGCTCATGACCAAATGCTTTGTCAGTCATCTGAAGCCCTGGTGATTATTGCGCATGCGTGATATAATATTGATATATCGCCCAGCCCTATTCAATACCATTGATTCTTATAGGCTATTTTGAACAGGCTGCTGGCATTGTTTAATATTGCATCTTTATAAATGCATCAAATCACAGGTCAGTTGAATGGCATACCACCATTAAAAATTCACAACATTAATGGTATTTAATGAATCCATATGTTGTCTAGTAAGGTGGCCAGCTGTGAACAGAAGTAGCAGTCCAGTGATATTTAGGTCAGTAAATACTGACTGTGGGGAAAAATCTAGTTATTAATCAGTTTGTTCAAATGTCAGCTCATTTGAAGGCTTAGTTCCCCATCTTTAACACTGAACTTACCAAAAATCACTGCATTTAATTTTTCGTTTTGTTTTGATCTGTTCATGATTTGTTCTGATGATAATAGCAAGAAGTGACCTGGATATCATTTGATGTTTGCAGTAGCGATTTAAAAATTTTTTTTTCCCTGTCACTTTTCCTTGTGTAGTATTTGAGCGTGCAAGTAATTGCTTAAAAATTGCAGTTTGACTTAATTGGAATTTATCAAGCATGATGCATGTTGTATGGTGCTGATATTTTGGAAAGTTTTTTTTTGCCCAAATATATTATTCATTGCATAAAATTCTTTATAAACAACCTCGCATCATTCAGAACCACAGCTCTCGAAATCTGGTTCTAGAGATTTGGTTTAATTCTACTAAATTTCTGCCTGCTCATTGTTTATTTATGTATTTATTAATGTTTGTTTATTAACTTATTTTGACAGATCACCGGTACTCAATACATCACCCCTGTGCTGATGCTGCTGACAGAATGTGCTCAACTCAAAATGCCTATCTGATCATCAGAAAAAGAACATGTGGTAACAAAGGAATTGATTTTATTCAAATTAAATAAACTGAGTAAAATGAATTTAACTTTACCTATTTTTTACAGAAGCGAAAAATGTCAAAAATGTGCTTATGTCAAAAAATTATGCCAGCCTAAATGTTTGAGATGCATCCATATAAATTCTTAATTCTAATATTTTCTAGTGCTGTCCCAAACGATTATTCTTTAAACGATTAATCTAGCGATTTTTTTTTTCCCCTCCGATTATTCGACTACTCTAACAACTAATTTTTCAATTGACCTGATGATAAATTTATTGATGAGCAATTATTTTCCAGTTAGTCATTTAATACCAATTCAGCTCTGCTGGTAGACGCAGCCATGTTGCCTCATGTGCGAGGGGGCGGGCGGTAAATTTCCTTTTTGCAGGGTGGTAGGAGATGTCTGCCTTACAAAATAGTGTGGCACTGCTGGCACTGGCGATATTAGACAAAACTATATTGGAATTCAGTCTATAATTGATTTAGTGAAACAACTAGCCATCTTATTAGTGGAATAACTTTGTATTGTAAATGGTCCAATAAATAAAATATTGTAGCTCTTGAGTGGCGAAGAGATCATCGGGTGGTACAGTTCAGTTATTAGCAGACTGTTTTATTGCGCGATTCTTAAAAGGACAGCGTTAACGTGCTCCTGAGGGGATAAAGTACTTTCCTTTACAATATGTTTAGCCTTATCACTTAGTGCATTGCAGTTACAAAACATTTACGTAGTTTTACACAAGGCATCGGCCCTCCAGGTTGGGGGTTGGGCATGGGGTTGACTACCCCATCCTGTAAAAAACGTTCCAGTTACAGAAACATTGACGAATAAAAACCAAATCATACACCTGCCTGAAGAAGGTGCCCCAGCAATGGGAATTGTGACGCTTGCCAGCCAAACCCGCAAGGGCGCTGGTAAGCCGATACACTTTCTGACGACAAGGAAATCCATCCTCGTGGGTACATGGAACATCAGAACGATGTTTCAGGCTGGCAAGGCTGCAAACATTTCCAAGGAAATGGAGCGCTACAACCTCTCAGCTCGGGGCCTGGTAGAAACAAGATGGACGCAGTCGGGTGAGGTCAGATTGACCAGTGGCCAGTCCATTTTTTATTCTGGACATGAAGAGGAGGCAGAAAACCATATGGAGGGAGTTGGATTGGTCACACCCTCAGAAAACCTGCCACAAATATTACCCCTCAAGCCTTCAAATGGAACCCCCAAGGGAGAAGGAAATTCGTCAACGGCCTTTGCACCCAAGAGGACCAAAGGGCTTAATGATGAATAATGAATAAATGACACAAGGCACCGACAAAATTCCATGTCGACGCATTTTTATAATCAACATCGTCGATTACATCGAATAATCATCCCAGCCCTAATATTTTCCTTCGTGTGGTGACAGACAATTAAATTGATTATTTGTAAATGGAAAATTAGTTTAAAATAAAGCAAACTGTATCAATATACCAGATTTCAATTATTTCAAATTACAATTACAGACGCTCCCTGGGTTACGATGGTCCATGCTACAATACTTTGACCTTACGATGGGTATGATTATTCAATAAATTGCATGAGATATTCAGCACATTATTATAAAATAGGGTTTGTGTTAATGATTTTGCCCAACTCTAGGCTAATGTAAATCTAAGCATGTTTAAGGTAGGCTAGGCTAGACTATGATGTATGTTAGGTACTATATTGAAATATATATTTGCCTTACAATAGGTTTATAGGAACGTAACCCTGGAGCATTCATGCAACAATTGTTATAACAAGACTTGGAAATATGTTAAACATGAAGTAATAACCATGCACATTCTAATAGTTGCACATCATGTAAAAAAAAAAAAAAGTTATTACAGTATGCGCAAGCTGTTACATTTACTTAGTGAAAATCTAATATATTGAAACACATTTTAATAACTAAATAAAATTGCATGTTTTAAGGTACAGTTTATATGTAGCACTATTTCCATCCATACCAGATTGCCTGTAGGTGTGTATGTGAGTGAATGGTATGTGAGTGTGCCCTGTGATGGTCTGGTGCCCCATGCTGGGACCCCCCACAACCCTGAATAGCACAAGCAACTACAGAAGAACACATCGTGGTCTACGTAATCCACATTTCAATTCTCCCCCATGTTTATAAACATCGAGTCACTATTCAAGTATAAACCACATACGATCATAGATTGTTCCTTTATGTGGATTTTATGTGTTTTGTGTATATCGAAATAAACTGCCTGTTGCCAGTATCCACTCCCTTCTGTTTCACCCAAAAACTGAAGCAATGGCACTTCGTAGCAGCAAAATAGACAACACTTGGCCTTGTGAATGTAATTAGTCAAAGAGTATTTGATGGATCTTATTACTGTTTCACAAAACATAACATGGATGAAGATCTACACCTGATTTGGTTTGGAGCCTATGAGTACAAGTCAGGGAACAACTCAGGATTGGGTACCAACAAATTGCCAGGCACGCTTACACACCAGTCACACACACGTGCAATTATGATAACTCCAATTAACCTTAGCATGTTTTTGAACTGTTGGGGGAAACCAGAGTACCTGGAGGTAACCCAAGGACAACACAGGCAGGCCATACAAACTCTACAGACAGAGACAACAGTGCTAATCAGTGTGCCACTCCTGGTACATTATATGAGTGACAATCCAAAAATCATCAAATTTTGACAGATCACCCCAAAATTGAACCAGTACCAGATACATATTTTTTATACTATGTATTTTTGTTTGGTGGAATTTATAGTACATTTATTTTGCAGGTGCTTTTATCCAAAGTGACATTCATATGAAGCAAATAGTACATTACAAACATCGATTAGGCATAAGTGCAACTGGGTTGAGTTTTCAGTTAATGTCCAGTTGTACTGGAGCAACAGCTACACAGCATCTTCCAGAATACACCAACATGATGTATTTAAAAGCATCAGGGTTACACTCTTAGTTGTTTAACATGAACATTCTCAAATAATTTCCCCATTGTGGGATTAATAAAGTCTAATCTAATCTAATTACTTTTACCCAAATGAATAATGCAGCAGGCCTACATTTTTCAGAGCAAAACCTATTATTTCACATCACAGACCTTTTCTGTTTTTTCCTACCAAGACTACATTATCTATACAGTCTCAATATGAAATATATGTCTCACACAAGGATAACTGAGAGGTTATCTGATAATGCTCCAGTCCAGTGGCCGTATCATACACTTCTTCATTACGCTAATCGTTCCAGCTGTCAAAGTAGACAGCTGCAACCCAGTAGGTCCTTCATGATCTATGCATGGCAGGAACGGCTTGACTTCAACGTGGGCAGGACCTTGTGGCCAGGTGGTTCCATGTTGGTCCAGGAACTTGCTGCTCTGAATGGTCCTCCCACCACCTTTGACATAGCAGCTATTGTCGCATTTTGGACAGCGTGCTGCTCACTAGGGTATGCAGTAAAGGAACTACACAGCAAAAGATTAGTAACAGAGCAAGAATAATCACAGCTCTAAAGAAAAGCGCCTCCATAACGGCTTGCTGCCAACTTCCCCACATATTATACCACCAGCCAAACATTCCTGCGTGTTGACCTGCATCTCTTGCCATCTCATCCTGTAACCCCTGTGATTTAACACTTTGAGGTGTACTCTGTCTCCTGGGGAGATGACTGGCTTGTCCTGGTCTGTGTCTTCTCTTGCTGTCTGTGCTTTCCCATTTTCCTGCTTGAAAATAACTTTGCATATTTGAGTTAGACACCCCATGCACAACTTCAACTCATAAACCTTGTTTTTGTTTTTTTTGTTTTCCGTAGCACTCCCCCCTTGCGCAATGGTTAAGACCATGTGCATTTATTACCAAGGTGTCAGACACCGACAGAGACACAACCAAAAATCCATCATGGTTGTGAAACAGACCATCAGTGTCCTTAGTGGCCCCCCTTTGTTTCCAAACAGAGGCCTCATAAGGCCCCCTCCCGTGACCAAGTATGCAGCCTGTTCTTATCAGTATTGCAGTTTAGCTTTGGGCACCTCAAGCCCCCCTCTCGCTAAGACCTTCAGCAACGGAAGCTTCAGTGCCTGTGTATATAACACAGAGCAGATCACCCACATACTGTATCGCTGTGCTTCTTAAATTCAACCCATCCAAATCTGCCCTAAGCAAGTGTTCACATCCCTGCAGTATCCTCGTGTAGATTAACTGCTGACCCCTATAGGTGAACGCAAACAAAAACTGTGACTGTTATGTTAGGGACACACTGAAAAATGCCAACTACAAATCTACAACTATGAACCACTTTGCACTGGGTGGCACATTTGTTAGCAGGGTGTGAGGACTGGGATCTTCCACTGATTGATCCTTCGCTAAACTATTTTGCTGCATACAAATCATAAACTAACCTCCACATTTTGCCTCCTGCCTTTGGGACAGGCAGGAGGAAGGTGTCACAGGTTCTGGTGATAAGCACCACCACCCTCTACCTGCAGAAATCTTTCTATCATCTTCCTTATACCTGGGTTACCTGTCTTTACTAGGCCTACATCCATATCACGGGCGGTCCGCACCTCCTCACGCAGTTCCCTTTCCATCTCCTGCCAACATTCCTCTGCACTTTATTTCCCTTCACACTGCCATCCTATCATGCTCCACAGCCACAAACCTCTGTAATCTCCTACACTCTCTGTACTCCACTGACTCTCACCAACTCACCTTCAGTAGCAGCCTGCACTCCATCACACTACATCGGTGCCCAGACTGTCTGCTTTGCTCGCCCCATCATTCCTCCCAAATCCACCATGGGCTGATTAAAAGCCACAGCTATGTGAGGTTCCTCGTCTGGTATGTTGTACCATTCTCCCACTATTCCTGTCCTCCGTATCTGAATGGGTACTCCCTCAGGGCCTAATATTATCCCAGCTGCCGTCATGCGCATCCTATCTTTCTATTGGCCAGGCAGCAAATCTATCAGCTGATCCCACTCTTCCTGCACTCCAGGATCACTGAAATCTCCCATCGCAACAAACAACTATGTTTGTCCTGTTTCCAATTTAGCACATTGCTATATTGTTCCTCTGTAAATGGTCCCCACTGTTCTAAGATTTCCCAAACCTTTTCATCTTCTACCCCGTATAAGCTATACTGTCTCTGCTGGAGAACAAATTTTGTCACAGAACGTTGTACTGTCCACTGAGCACCTCTACTCCCCCTCTGTACATTTTTGTCTATCTGCAGCTGACAAAAAGCATCTCTGCCTAACAAATTCACTGAGATATTCTCTGATATTAGTATGGGCATATTTACACTTTGATCCCCTACCTGAACTTCTACTAAACAAGATTTTGGAACATACAGGTCTGTCCAGGCTGATCACAGCTCCAGCACACCAGCTGAAACAGCCTGTTCGCCAGTCTCTCCAGAGTCTGGGATCATCAAATTTGTGGGTAAATGGGTGCCCTCTGAGGAAACCCCCATCTATTGTATCTACTCACTCTGTTCCAATTAGGGACCGGAGGCCAGTTAGTGTCCTGGGGAGCTCCAGCGACAGGAGACTGTTGGCTGTCCACAGGCTGCCCCCGGGGGCTTGGGTCCGGAGAGACCCCTGGTGCCTGCTTTAGTGTGAAGTGCTTGTTAATGTCTTTCAAGATTTGCTATGTCCAAAACACACACTAGATGGCACTGCAAATAATGATGGTAACCCTAGGTTTAAGTTTTTGGCGGTCAGTTCTATTTGGCGCACTTTCACTGCCACATCGTTGTTGTATTAAAGTAGGACGCTATGGCTACTAGAAGGCTGCAAATATTACAAGCTGAATTTAACAGAATTGTTGAAAATCGTCTACAGAGAGAGGATGGGAGTGAAGCAAGCTGCATGTCCGGCGGAGAAAATTTGTTATACCTTTCTACTGATATTTACCGGTCTATCTTTGCCATAATGCAGATCACATAACATCTTATTGTTTAATGTTGTTAAATCAAAGAAATTTTTTTATATAAGATTTGAAGCAAATCAAATGTGAGACTGTGCGTGTATATATATATGAAACACTGTCTGAAGTATATATATGAAATAAGTACTTTACGTTGCTTGTAAAAACTGATTTAGTGTTCGCTTTTTTTCTCAAAACAGACATGAGTGGAGTTTAAAAGATTGTTGTGCCCTATGCAATGTCAGAGCGTGCCTTCCAACAGATGGTTTGGGACAAATTTCCTGAACTTGATCATGGAGAATTTGAAATATGCAGAGCTGATATTTGTGCTCAGTGTCCTTCTGTCATTAAGGCATGCCCAGAGCTTTCACGTTTCAGCAGTGTACATCCGTGTTAAGGTATGATTTAAAATCAGCTCTCTGGAGATGCTCAAATTAATAATATAACTGCATAATGAAAAATAAAGGGCAGGCAGCATAGCAGGGCAGGACACAGCAGGCAGTACGAGTAGGGAAGACAAAAGACAGATTCATTGCTCGGTACGGCTTATTGAAATGGCAACAATACTTCGCACCGGATCTCCGGTGTTTCCGCCTTAAGAAGGGGAGCGATTAGTTAATTGTTTCCGGTGGTTGGTCCCGCCCCCCCCGACAGCCACCTCCTGGTGGCCGAGAGGAACGATGCGGATGACCCCGTGGACGAGGAGCGGGCTTGGAGGGATGGGAGGCGTGAAAGTCTGTGACCAGACTGGGATCTAGAATGTCCGTAGCTGGGACCCACGATCTCTCCTCAGGACCAAATCCCTCCCAGTTTATTAGGTACTGGAGACAGCCAGCCTGGCAGAATGCAGGAATGCACGGACTCGGAACACTGTGGTGCCATCCTGCAAGGGGCTTGACGGAGGAGACGCAGAGTCTGCAGACTGGGCTGTGCTATAACGCTCCGGTTTTAACAGAAAGACATGAAAGGTAGGACAGATATGGTACACGCTTGCCAACTGTAACGAATATGAAGCAGGACCCACGCAAACCGCTAGTTTTCGGCAAGAGGGAAGCTTAAGGGATGATGGGGCGGTGTGGGGGCAGCAGTGAGGGGACTTGGGGGGAGCTGGGGAGGGAGGGTTGGGATCTGGGCTTGGGGGAGGGGGGGTCAGGGGCAGGTGTGCTTGGTGGCTCTCGGGGCGTCCCCCTGGTCCCCCGGTTGGGGGTCTTGGGGGGGGGCGGGTCTCCCCGGGGCTGGCGGGGCCCCCGCGGGGTGTCCGGGGTCCGGGCTCTGTCCGTGCCTGCGTGGCCAGCCTCCCGGGGGGGGGGCGGTGCGCTGCCGCCTGTGGCCATGGGGTTCCTGCCTCGTGCTCGCCGGTGGGGGGCGCCCGGTGCCTCCTTCCCTGCCTTCCTTGGGTGGGCGCGCAGCCGTCCGGTGGCGGGGGCCCGGGTACCTGGCCGCTGTGGGGCGGCTGGTTCCGTGACCCGTCGGGGCTCTCCCGGCCGTCTGGGGGCCCCAGGGCGGTGTTGTTGTGGCCTCGCATACACACTGGGAATCATTCCATGTTAACCTGCACACTCATACATACACTCACAACACACAAACATTCAATTCAATTTTATTTATATAGCGCATTATCACAACATTACATTGTCTCAATGCGCTTTACATTTCTGCCTCGTAAGGACCCCCCATTGAGTAAGCCAAAGGCAACGGTGGCAAGGAAAAACTCCCTAAGAGGAAGAAACCTTGGGAGGAACCAGACCCAAAGGGGGAGCCCATCCTCCAGGGGCCGGCAGATGAGTCAAACAAACAAGATGATATGACTAAGCTAATACAGACAAGATGAAATGACTAAGCTAATACAGGGGTTGAAATACAGTATATGTCTCAATGCAGCGGCCGACCGGTGCAGGCACGTGGTACTTGATGCACGATGGCAGGATTAATAGACACACAGCCGCAGGATGGATGGCGAGGCATCGTGTTGAGCCAAGGGCAGGCAGGTTGGAGGGTACATACACACATACACATATGCGTACACACACACATACACGTATGCATACACACACACATACACGTATGCGTACACACACACATACACGTACATATGCACATGCACACACATACACACACTTTCATATCAACACACATACACACACACACAAGAGAGCCTAGGGCTCTCTTCCCCTATTTTATCCCTCTTTCCCCTTGTCTGGGTGTGTGTGTGAGAGTGTGTGTGAAAGTTGGTGTGTGGCTTCCACTCCCTCCTCTCAGATGCAGATACGGGTACGACGATATTTAGACAGTGTTCCTGGTGGTCTGCTTATGCATATATATTTATTTTCTTTCGTTGGTATTAACGTATTTAATTCCAGAAGCAGATACTGGCACAAGCACATTCCCATGTCATAATGGTACCACTGGTTTCTTTGTGTGTATACTGTTTGTGTGTGTCCCTGGATCTTATCTTTCAGATACAGCAGCTGGTGTGATGATACGGTGTAAAGCAGCAAGATGCAGAAGCTGTCCTCTTATTACTCTTTCCTTTTTGTTCTACTGTTTGTTATGTATTATTTCTCTTCCCTGTCTCTCTCTCTCTCTGACCCCCCTCCTTATTTTATTTTTATTATGTATTTATTTATTTTTCTACTTCCTCTGTCTCTCACCCCTTTCTCTCGTTTCTCACTTTCTCTATCTCTTTCCCACTAACCCCCCCTGTCAGCTCCGGCTTTGTGGCGCGTTGACATAAAAATGATTAATAAAGAATATACCTCAAGTAACAAGAGGAGCTTAAATCCGAAGCTCCACTTGTTAAAATAAAAGTGTTGGCACAATAAGGCACCCAGACTAACATCCTGCTTGCTAAACTGCCGGACACGACAAGGGGGACAAAAAAAAAAAAAAAAAGAGGGAAGCTTAAGGTTGCGGGTTGACAGCCACACTCGCTGTCCCACATGATAGGATGGAGCAGCCCGGCGGTGTCTGTCGGCGTGCATCCTCATCCTCGCTCATTGCTTAGTGAGGGCGATTTGGGTCCGGCTCCACACCTCCCTGGCACCACGGTACCATTCTTCTACATGGGGCACATCGCTGGTGGTCGCGTCCCATGGAAAGAGAGAAGGGTGATATCACAACATGCACTGAAAGGGAGACATATTAGTTATAGGGTTAACTCAGGTGTTCAGACCATATTCTACCCACATCAGATGCGTAGACCATTCAGACGGCTTGTCCTTGCACAGCAACCGTAAAGCTTTAGAAACCTCTTGATTAGTTCATTCCGCCAGTGCATTAGACTGAGGGTGATATGCGGACATGAGACTTAAAGAAACATTCAATTTACTACAAAAGGAACATAAGAACATAAGAACTATACAAACGAGAGGAGGCCATTCGGCCCATCGAGCTCGCTTGGGGAGAACTTAACTAATAGCTCAGAGTTGTTAAAATCTTATCTAGCTCTGATTTAAAGGAACCCAAGGATTCAGCTTGCACTACGTTATCAGGAAGACTATTCCATACTCTGACTACACGCTGTGTAAAGAAGTGCTTCCTTAAATCCAGTTTGAAATGTTCTCCCGCTAATTTCCACCTATGGCCACGAGTTCTTGTATTTGAACTAATGCTGAAGTAACTATTCGGTTGAACAGCATCCAAACCTGTTAGAATCTTATAGACCTGGATCATGTCCCCCCTCAGTCTCCTTTGCTTGAGGCTGAACAGATTTAGCTCAAATAACCTTTCCTCGTATGACATTCCTCTAAGACCAGGAATCATTCTTGTGGCCCTACGCTGCACCTTTTCTAAGGCCGCTATGTCCTTTTTAAGATATGGTGACCAAACCTGTACACAATATTCTAGGTGAGGTCTCACCAAGGAATTGTATAATCTTAGCATTACCTCCCTTGACTTAAACTCCACACACCTGGAGATATACCCCAACATCCTATTGGCCTTTTTTATTGCTTCCCCGCACTGGCGAGAATGAGACATGGAAGCATCAACATACACACCAAGGTCTTTCTCATAATCAGCTACCTTTATTTCAGTAGGTCCCATAAAATACCTGTACTTTATATTTCTGCTCCCTACATGGAGTACCTTACATTTGTCTATGTTAAATTTCATCTGCCAGGTGTCAGCCCAGTCACTAATTAAATTAAGATCCCGCTGTAGCTGCTGAGCCGCTAGTTCAGTATCTGCTACACCACCCACCTTGGTGTCATCTGCAAATTTCACCAGTTTACTGTATATATTGGTGTCTATATCATTTATGTAAATTAGGAACAAAAGTGGTCCTAAAATTGAACCCTGCGGTACCCCACTATGAACGCAGGCCCACTGTGACATCGAGCCTCTTATAACTACTCGCTGCTTCCTATCCGTTAACCAGTTATCAATCCAAGTCGCTACAGTTCCTAAAATACCTGTCGCTTTGAGTTTAAGTGAGAGCCTCTTGTGGGGAACAACATCAAAAGCCTTTTGGAAATCTAAATAGATGACATCATAGGCCTTCTTATCATCAACTTCCTGAGTAGCTTCCTCAAAAAACTCCAACAGATTTGTTAAACAGGATCTACCTCTCCTAAATCCATGCTGGCTATCCCTCAAAATGTTATTTGAGTCCAGGTAATCTACCATTTTCTCTTTGATTATAGCCTCCATAACTTTACCAGTTATACAAGTTAGACTGATTGGCCTATAGTTTGACAAATTACTTCTATCCCCTTTTTTGAAAATGGGCGTTATGTTGGCATGCTTCCAATCAGAAGGTACCACACCTTCAGATAAGGATTTTTGAAACAGTAATGTTAAGGGTCGGCAAATAATATCCCTCATCTCTTTTAACACTATAGGTAAGATGCCATCAGGGCCCTGTGATTTATTTATTTTGAGCTTAGCTAGGCTTTGCAAAACATCAGCTTCAGTTATATATATATTAGTTATAGACGATGTTGAATTAGTAATAAGAACTGGTAAGTTACTAGTGTCCTCGACAGTGAATACCCGTGCAAAACTATCATTGAACTCATTTACTATGTCAATGTCGTTTTCAATTATAAGACCCTTACTATCCTGCAGATTAGTAATTTCAGCTTTTAGAGCTCTTTTAGAGTTAAAATACTGGAAGAAACTTTTAACGTCATCCTTAGCCTCCAATGCGATCTTCCTTTCGACATTCCTTTTAGCTCGTCTAATGTCATTTTTTAATTCAGCCTGTAGATTTAGATACTCTTGCTTTATTATGTCATCATCAGTTATTTTCCATCTCTGGAAACGGAACACTTGGGAAGAGAATTGAGAACCATGGTCAGAAACCATATCCTCCGGTATACCATAATACCGGAAGATCCAGGTGAGCAGCAACTCTGCCAGTTCCATCGCTGAGAGCAACGAGACAACACATTTTTGAAAAGCGATCGACAATGATGAGTATCACTGTGTTCCCTCGAGAGAGAGAGGGAGGTCGGTTATGAAATCCATCGCTAGATGAGACCACGGGGCAGGGATTGGAGCAGTCCAGCTGGCGGTTGGTGCGACGTCTTGAGCTGAGTGCAATCAGGACAGGAGGCTACGTACTGTTCCACCTCTGCTCTCCATCCAGGCCACCAATATCACCGAGCCACTAACCGAAGTGTGGCAGAAGTCCCCGGATGTCCGGAGCTGCGGGATGTGTGGACCCACCTGACGACTACTGGTTGGAGCTCGGCGGGTACGTACATCCATCCTGGTGGGCATCCCCTGGGAGGTGTTGAGTGTTCGTTGGCCGCTCGAAGAGTTTCCTCCAATGTCCTGGAAATTAGGACCGCAAAGCATGATGAAGCTAGAATGGGAGCAGTTCGATCCTCGGCTGCGGGGGGGGGGGGGGGGGTCGAACTGCCGGGAGGGTGCATCAGCCTTCACGTTCTTCGATCCTGGAATGTAAGTGACTGTAAAGTTAAATCAAACGAAGAACATAGCCCAGCATGCCTGTCTGGGATTCAGCCGCTTCGCATCACGCAAGTACTTCAGGTTCCTGTGATCAGTGAGGACCTGGAAGGGATGGTGAGCTCCCTCTAACCAGTGTATCCATTCTTCCAAGGCTAACTTAATGGCCAGAAGCTCTCGATCGCCCACATCGTAGTTCCGCTCTGCAGGGAGTTTTCGGGAAAAGTAACTGCACGGGTGTCGGTGACCCGTTAACGGATCCCATTGTATGAGGATACCACCTACTCCAGCTTCCGACGCATCTACTTCTACTTCAAAGGGATCTTCAGGACGAGGTTGGTGTAGAATGGGTGCAGAGCAGAAAGCCTCTTTCAGTCTTTGAAAAGCGAAGTCAGCCTCCGGACTCCACTGCAGTGGAGCACTGCACTGCACCGCAAGCCTCTCCCACGGACAAGCGAGGTAAGCGAGGCAGCCACCTGACTGGAGTTTGTAATAAATCTGTGCTAAAAGTTAGAGAAACCCAAAAACAGCTGTAACTCTTTAACAGTTCGAGGACGTACCCATTTGTGAATGGCGGTCTCTTTCCGGTCGTCCATGCCTACAGCCCCTGGATGGATGACCTACCCCAGGAACTGTACCTGCTCTTGGCGAAATTCACATTTCTCTGCTTTTACAAACAGATGATATTCCCGGAGTCTTTGCAAAACTTGACGCACATGGGCAATGTGTTGGGAGAGGGAAGGAGAGTATATTAAAATGTCATCCACATACACAATGACAAACCGGTTAATCATGTCGCGAAATACAGAGTACATAAACGACTGGAATATGGACGGGCTATTTGCTAAACCATAAGGCACAACTAAATATTCGTATTGACCAGTATGAGTGATGAAGGATGTTTTCCATTCATCCCCCTCACGAATACGTACAAGATTGTAGATCTGCGGAGCCTGCTGTAGTAGGAGACGTAGAAGGATGAATGATACCTTCTTTCAGGCTCTCTTGAATGTAGTCCTCTAGTGCTGCCTCCTCGGCAATGGATAGGGGATACAGATGACCCTTAGGAAGGGTTACCCCTTCAAGGAGGTCAATTGCGCAGTAACATTACCGATGAGGGGGTAGTTGACAAGCTAGAGATTTGCTGAAGACATCGAGGTAATCTACATACTCTTCAGGGATGACAGAAAGGTCCTCGGGACCTGGGCTTTCTACTAGTGAGGCACAACAAGGTAGTGTTAGACAGTGAGAGAAACATCGGGGTGACCAGGCAACTAGCTCCCCCGAGGACCAGAGGATCTGTGGGTCATACTCTCGTAGCCACGGAAGGCCCAAGATCACTGGATCATTGGCGTATGGGAGAAGTAAAAAGTTCAATCTTTCCACATGTAGTACGCCGAGTCAGAGTGTCACCGGGCCTGTGCGATGCATTATTCTACGTCCTGGTAGTGGCTTACCACTGACACCTAAAACTGAAATGGATGTAGAAAGAGTTTGCAAGGGTATCTGTAAACGTTGTGCCAGTGCCTGATCCATAAAATTACCGGCTGCACCTGAATTGATCAACGCTCGAGCAGACACTGGTTTCCCCGTACAGGATAATTCAGTTGGGACCGTTAACTGGGCTTGCAAGACCCCCAAAATTTGCCTACCTTCGTAGGACTTCACAGGCACGGAGTGTGTGTCCGACCTCTCTGCAGTACAGACACAGTTCCTGCGCTAAATGTCTTCTCTCCGTCGGAGTGAGAGGGGATCTTCCAAGCTGCATAAGTTCTGGGCAATCCTCCAATGCAGGAGCTGTCAGGGTTGGTGTACGGCTGCAGCGGCAGCGTCGCTCCCGAATACTGTTGTCCAGAGTGACCGACAGCCCGATGAAGTCCTCGAATGACAAGGTGGAACCCCGGGACATGAGCTTGTCCTGTATCTTGGGATTGAGGGCTTTACGGTAGAGAATCCTCAAGCAGTCCTCTGGCCAGCGGAGTCCCGCTGCGATGGTCCGAAACTCCAGAGAAAGTTCAGCTACAGTCCAGGATCCCTGCCTGAGGTCCACAAGGCGTTCTCCCAGGCTGCGTCCCACAGCAGTATGGTTGAAAATCTCTTTGAATGCAGCCTGGAATTCCCACGCTGAATCCAGCAATGGATTGTTGTCAGTCCATAGCGCAGTGGCCCAGTCGCGTGCACGTCCCGTGAGCAGCGATATGACAAAGCGCAACTTAGCTGTGTCCTCCACGAATCGATCAGGGTGTTCCTCCATGTATAACCCGCACTGCATTAGAAAAGCGTTGCAGTGATCTGGGTTGCCTTCGTACTTTTCAGGCATCGCCACTGGGACCGGAGCAGAAGCCCACGCAGGAGAGTACGGTAGCTGAGCTTGGGAGGCTTGTCTCTCCTTGAGTTGGGAGACCAGAGTGGTGAGCTGGTCGACCTGCTGCTGGAGACGGTGGTTCTCTGCGGGGTCCATTCTACTATGGCGAAGTATTCTGTGATGCTCAGAGAGAATGAATGAAGCAGACCTCGAAATGCAGTGGCCAGCAGGTTTATGGAGGACACCGAGGGTAAACAAAGTTGTAAGGGCAATCCAAAAGAATCGTCGAAAGGCAAGCAGTAGTCGTTCACCGGTGAGATCAATCCTACACGATGACACGAGACAGGACGATGACAGGATCGGAGAGACAGGATCGACAGGACAGCAGGGCAGGACGGAGTGGGCAGGAAGGGCAGGCAGCACAGCAGGGCAGGACACAGCAGGCAGGATGAGTAGGGAAGACAAAAGACAGATTAATTGCTCGGTACGGCTCATCAAAATGGCAACAATACTTCGTACCGGATCCCCGGTGTTTCCGCCTTAAGAAGGGGAACGATTAGTTAATTGCTTCAGGTGGTTGGTCCCGCCCGTGTGGGCGTGACAGGGTGCTAATCTATGTTTTAGGTGCTAGTCCAAGCAGACCCAGAGGCCACAACAGCAGCCACAAACAACAGTGTATTTATGATCATTATTTTCATATTATACTTATATTTGTATATTATATTTAGATTTCTTTTAGAATTTATTCTTTTGGTAGACTATTGGGCCATTCTTTTTATCACATGAATAGAATTATAACAAAACTAAAATATCATTGGTATGTCATTAGGAGTTGATGGCCAGAAGAGCTCTGATAGCAGCGCAGGATGAGTACAGCTACTCCCTTGAAGTGGATAGAGCCAGGGTAGGAACATATAGGCTCTGTTATGATTATATTTTTGTGAGTTATGAGTTTTGTGTGTATTTTAGTTAAGTGCATTTAAATATTTATAGGAAATTAGAAGAAGACAAGTTTTTGAGCTGGAGGGAAGACGCAGAGGTACATTGTTTTTCCATTATCACAAATATAGTAGTTTCTCATTGCATTCTGTCAGAAGAAATGTAATTTATTCACAGGCATTTCTTATCAACTAATTAAATGCTCATTTTATAAAATAGTGGACAGAAGAAATTACATAAATGCAGTGCCTGAGATAACAGATGGGTTCATAATCCAGCTGAAGTACTCAGATGGAAGGATTCAAAAGAGGAGCTTTTCATCATCACAGCCTTTTCAGGTATGCTTTTACTGATCTCTTAGATTTCAAATTAGGTTGTCCACAACACCACTTGGAAATCTCACTTACTTCATGATCCAAGTGATAAATACATTTATTAAGCAAAGACAGTGGTCAAATAAATTCTTGATTAGCGGGACAAATTTACAAGCTGACAAATCAGTTAACATGCCTCATCGGAGAGACAATATGATCACATTTTTTATTCTTAAAAGCACAATATTTTTGGTATTAACATGTTCTTTTTATTTTTAGGATTTGGTGGCCTTTGTAGGTATGGATGAGATGGCTAGTGAAATATTTTCATTACAGCCAGCGATGTCATCAAATCTATTACTTAGCACCTTGTCAGGTACTATTTTGAACCAAGGTATCAGCAGTCCACAAACCCTGTTTGTGCTTTGGATGTCTGGTGATGAAGTACTGGTATGTACAGTTCCTCTTTAATATCCTCTGAATTTATATCTTTCGGAAAATTAAGTGTTATAATTTTCTTTTTTAACAGCAAATGTTGACGGAGCAAGAGAAAACTACCTCTGAATAATTTTATTCGTCCAGTCTAACCACCTTTACTCCAAATTTGCCCTCTACTGTGGCTATTACAGATGATAGAATGTCTCCGCCATCTGCTTTTTCTCATGACATGTCCCTCAAATTTTATATGAACAGAGCATTAATTCCACAGCCCACATCACAATTCCCATATCTTTTAGTCTGTCCTCTCCCTCCCCTACTCGGAGTAATTCTCCCCACCCTGACAGTCTGTCCTCATCTACTTTACATCATTGCAACCAAATTAGTTTGCCCTTATTGGGACCTCCTGCTCTTACACTTGCAGCAGAAGGATGTTCTACAATGGAAAGTCCATCCACATCAGAAGAGTAAGCCATGAATTTATTTCATTAATGTATGCCCAGCGTACTCACATATTTTAAGCCTTAATTCATTGTATATTGAAGTGGAATTTAACATAATAACACATACAGCTACAAAAAGAATTTCTTTGTAATGTGTGCCACACTTACATTTTTTCTCAACTTTTTAACACGCTTGATGTGTCAGTCCTACTGAGAAATCTACACTCTCAAATAGATATGGGAAATTGCCCGACACACAATTTGATAAATGTGTGTCGTGATGATATAATGGCATGTGCTGTGAGAGCTTTGGAACGCCCTCTGTTCAATCCACTGAAGAAGATTGACATCATGTTTGTGGATGACTGGGAAATGTCTGAGGGTGCTGTTGATGATGGAGGACCAACCAGGGAGTTCTGTAGGCTATTAATGCATGCCATAAAAGACTGGATCTTTGAGGGGCCTGAAGAGGAGAAAACCTTTCCTTGGATTCAAGTGGTAAGAGGAACAAATACAGTCATTTTGTAAATGAAATCACATTGCAGTTTCACCATCTGTAACATGGTCATTGTGAAAGGGTTCAATAATCAGTGTTGGGGAGAAAAGGAATACATGTAACGGGGTTACCTATTTAGAATACAAAATACGAGTAACTGTATTCCGATACAGTTACAATTTAAATAGATGGTAATTAGAATACAGTTACATTGTTACCCAGATACTTGTTCAGTCTTTTGTCATCTCCCGCTTTGACTACTGCAACTCGCTTCTAAGCGAGTTTGCCACTGAGTGCCATTCGTCCTCTCCAACTGATTTAGAATGCAGCTGCTTGACTTGTTTTGAACCTTCTCAAGTTCTCTCACACCACTCCTTTGTTGCGCCCCCTCCACTGGCTTCCTGTGGCAGCCCACATCAGATTCAAAACACTGATGCTTGCATACAAAGCCAAAAATGGTCTGGCACCATCCTACCTAAAAGGTATCATCACACCCCGCACTGCACCACGATCTTTCCGATCCTCCAGCACTGCTCAACTGGTCCCACCACCTCTCAAGGCACAAGGAAAACACCCATCTAGGCTCTTCTGGCACCTAATTGGTGGAACGAACTCCCCCTAGATGTCCGATCAGCTGAGTCATTGAATGTCTTCAAACGACGACTTAAAACCTACCTCTTTCGGAAACATCATTGTGCAGGGCAACCTCTATTTACCAGCCACCAACTTACTTTCTGCGTCCAAAAACTCCAATTCCAACCTAAAGAAACATCCTGAAGTAAGTTATTTTTTTGTGTGGCTAAAGTGAGCTTGTTAGCTTGCCTGTCCTAACCCTTTATAGTTATAGTCAAGTGGCCAATTGACAATGTGCTATATGCTAACTATGGCTATTTACCATGCTGTCAAGCAAACGTTAGATCAAAGGCTGTAAAATCCATGCCATTAGCTTCGTGTATTATGCAATTTCGAGACTACAAACAATAAAGGTTGTCTACTGCTGGCATTCATGTGTAGTGCTGTTTACATATTTAATGTTTCTGCATACTTTTCTGTATGCATGCATGCTCTTGTTGAAAAGTATAGTCTAATGATACCACTTCGCTAGCAAAACAGATATAGGATAATGCTTTATGGCAGTGCTTTCACTGAGCGATGAACAGGACATGTTAAAAGGCAGGAGTACCAGGCTGAGCTACTTCATGTCCGGGTTATAGAAATTGAGGCGGATAAGGAGGTGGCACTGAGGAGGATGAGCACGGCTGAACAAAAGCCCGTGCCCCTTCCACAGAAGGTACACTCGCCGAGTATGACCCCTCATGCAGGCCTGCCCACCCGTGACCAAGCTGGTGCCCCAGACTCTCCTCGTCCTAGCCTTTGTTCTCCTGTAGGTCCACCAGTCTCCCAGGGTATTGAAAGTGGACATTCGGGATTTGACGTCAGTTGTCATATCGGGCTTGTTCCTCTGTTCCAGGAAAATGAGGTGGATGCCTATTTTTCCATTTTCGAGCGCATTGCTACGACTTTGAACTGGCCTAGGCATCTCTGGTCACTGCTATTACGGTGCAAGTTAGTGGGTAAGGCGCAAGAAGTATGTTTGGCCCTAGCATTAGAGCAGAGCCTAGACTACGACATTGTGAAAGCTACTGTCCTAAGAGCTTATGAACTTGTACCCGAAGCTTACAGGCACAGCTTCCAGAAGCTTAGTAAATCCCCCAGCCAGACCCATATGGAATTTGCCAGGGAAAAGTCAACCCTGTTTGAAAAGTGGTGTACCGCCGGTGTGTTTAACTTTGATCAGCTCAAAGAGTTGTTATTGTTAGAGGAGTTTAAGAACTGTGTTCCTGATAGGGTTGTGGTGTACTTAAACAATCAGAAGGTAGCTTCTCTGACTGAAGCTGCTACCCTCACAGACGAGTTTGTGCTAACGCATAGGACTGTGTTCACCCCGACTCCGCTACCCCGAAAAGTTCATATCCATTCGGTATTGTCCTCTCCCACGCCTGCTTCGTCTGCATCACCTGTGGAGAAATGGGAATGCTTCTACTGTCACGAAGTAGGTCACATCATTTCCGTCTGCCTGGCCCTTAAACATAAGGATGCCCGTGTTGCGACTAGGAAGATGCAGATCGATGCTTGTATAGACTGTGCTTCACCACTAACCCAAGAGGTGGAGCCTGCCTTCCAACCTTTTATATTCTCTGGATTGGTTTCGCTCAGTGAGACTGATGTGCGACACCCTGTGACTAGACTGCAGGATACAGGTGCTGCCCAGTTGTTCCTGGTGGAAAGAATTGTCCCTCTTTGTGATATGTCGTATTGTGGTACTGATGTGTTGGTGCAAGGCATTGATTTGTGTGTAGTGGCTGTTCCTCTACACAAGGTATACCTGAGTAACCCCGATTTCTCGGGTTTTGTACGTGTTGTGGTCCAGACACACCTACCCGTTCCGGGAATTTCGTTTATTCTGGGGAATGACATTGCAGGGGAAAGAGTTGTTCCTCTGCCCGAGGTTGTTCCCAAACCCATGGTATGCGCAAATGATGTTCTTGTGGAATATCCCAAGGTATTTTCGGCCTGTATTCTCACACGTGCCAAACGGTGTAAGCTCTCAAATATCGACAACAACAACAAACAAACAAATTTATTTTTGTATAGCACATTATCACAACATTACATCGTCTCAAAGCGCTTTACAGCATCCCCACCCAAAGCCCCCAGTGAGTAAGCTATAGGCGACAGTGGCAAGGAAAAACTCCCTAGAAGGAAGAAACCTTGGGAGGGACCAGACTCAAAGGGGGAACCCATCCTCCAGGGGCCAGCAGTCAAATACAGTAAATTTTGAGACACAAACGGGGAGCAGGGGGGGAGATGGCAAGCTGGTGCCAACGTTCCCTCCAATCACCCGGCAACCAGAAGGCAGGGAGCGGGTCATACAAGGAAGATGACACAGGCAGAATGGCAAGCTGGATGCAAGGACATCATTGGTAGAGGCGACGTCACATGTAGCAGGGTGTGCTGGGCATCTTGATAGATTTAGGGCTCCAGGCAGCACCTCCCAGGAGAAGTAGGGGAAATAAAATAAAGCTGCCATGGAGCAATCTTTCCAAGCTGGGGAAAGCGTTCTTGTTTTACTCCCGTTGTCCGGTTCCTCCCTCCGTGCTCGGTTCTCGGGTCCATACATTATACAATCCCAGCTGAGCTCTACCAATTATGTGATAAAGACCCCAAACCGCAGGAGGAAGTCCCGGGTTTGTCATATAAACATGTTACAACCTTACCTCGATTGCTCGGTTTCCGCCCCATCGTCCGTCTCTGCTCCGATCCCCACTCCTGTAGGGATGGTGTCAATCAGTGGGTATTCGCCGAAGGATGATGATTTGTATTTAGGGAAAAACTGTTTACCTTGGGCTCACCTACCGAATTCAGAATTTCTTCAGACCCTTTCAAGCTGGCTAACTCACCTCTTTCCACCCAAACTGACATCACATCCCTTGTGAAAAGATTTTGATCTCTATTTGTAGATACCCCTTTGCGCACTTCTGTTGTGGAACATGATATAGATGTTCCTGGTCATGTCCCTATCAAACAGCACCCTTACCGTGTCAGCCCGCATAAGCGATCCTTGTTATCCCAGGAAACTAGTTATTTGTTGAAAACCGGCTGTACCCAGTTGTAGTCCCTGGAGTTCTCCGTGTTTACTTGTCCCCAAATCTGATGGTACATCCTGTTTTTGCACCGATTACCGAAAGGTAAACTCGGTAACCAAACCAGATGCTTTCCCACTTCCATGCATGGAGGATTGCATAGATCGAACCGGGTCTGCCAAATTTGTATCTAAACTAGATTTGTTGAAAGGTTATTGGCAGGTTCCGCTCACCCCTCACGCTTCAGAAATCTCCGCTTTTGTTACCCCTGACGTATTCCTCCAGTACACTGTCATGCCCTTTGGGTTACGTAATGCCCCAGCCATCTTTCAGCAGCTGATGCAGAAAGTGCTTGTTGATGTCCCAAACTGTGAAGCTTATTTAGATGACATGGTTATTTACTCCGATTTGTGGGAACAACACCTGCAGTCCTTATAACAAGTTTTCACTCGTTTGAGGGATGCTTCGTTAGTTCTTCACTTCGAAAAATGTGGCTTCGGACAGGGTACAGTCAGCTATTTAGGGAAATTAGTGGGTCGTGGTATGGTCAAGCCCCTGGACACCAAAGTCCAGGCTATCCGCTCATTCCCCATTCCAAAAACACTACGCGAGTTGAAACGGTTCTTGGGGATGGCCGGGTATTACAGATTCTTCTGTCGAAATTTCTCAGATGTTGTGATACCTCTTACCCAATTGCTCCATAAGGGCATACAGTTTGTATGGTCCCCAGCCTGTCAGGCTGCCTTTGATTCGGTTAACCCTTTGGTCTTTTTTGCCCCAGATGTGTAACATGCACCATAAAAAGGGCATCAATAACCTAGTGGCAGACACCCTCTCCAGGGGCCTCATGTATAAATGGTGCTTACGCACAAAAATATTGCGCACGCCCGTTTCCACGCTCACGTCGAGATGTATAAAAACTAAACTTGGCGTACCGCTACGCACATTCTCACGGCAACCCCAGACAAGGTGTACGCAAGTTTCTGCTCGATTTGGCAAAATGGAGGCACCTACTGGCAAAAGAGTGCTACTGCAGTTTCACTGTGTCAGACTCGCATTCATGATGCGGTCTGCATGAAATACACTGAAATTAATTGGCCATCGGTCACCTGATCGTAATCAATCTGTGACAATAAAACGGTGCAGGGAAAGACAAAAAATATTCCAACCATGGCTACGCTTGCATTGTTAGAGGACATTGCAAATGGAAGGGTCAGAAGAGAGCGCGTATTCAGGGATCACAGTGATTTCTTGGCTCATGATGATGACTGGCTACTAAGTCGATTCAGATTTCCAAGAGCTATCCTCTTGGAGCTGTGTGCTGAACTGGAGCCAGCTTTACGGAGGAAGACTGCAAGAAATTGCGCCTTACCGGTACCTGTACAAGTTCTCTCCACCATCGGATTTTTAGCCACAGGTGCTTTTCAGCGTGAATTTGCGGACCGATCAGGCATTTCTCAGTCATCACTGAGTCGTGCCATGCCAGCTGTATGGGATGGCATAATCCGCTTGTCATTGAGATATATAAATTTTCCCTACACTGTGGGTGAACAGGCAAACATTAAAGCGCAATTCGCAGCGATGTCCGGTTTTCCAAATGTAGTCGAATTATCGACTGCGCGCACATTGCTATAAAGTCACCTTCAGAGAACGAATTTGCTTATGCTTATGTAAATAGAAAGCACTTTCACTTTATTAATGTACTCTATTAATGCACTGGGGGCACCTCTTGTACTATTGTCTGTAAGAATAAACAAACAGAATAAACTAAAGTAACACCGCATCTGCGCCCTACGTGTTATTCATAAACATGCAAGTAATTCAAACAAGTATGGTACGAGAAAAACTCACCCGCGCTGACATCGGCGTCCCCCTCACCCGATAAAAGTGTGTCCTCAATCATCGCAGCAACTAGTTGCTCAAAGGATGTGATACCGGGAATTCCGCAACCTCCGCCTGTGCTTTTACGACTCTTACGGTGAGCGGCCGCTCGTTTTTTCACGTCGATTTTAATGTCCGACCACTTCTTTTTAATTTCGGCCACCGTGCCATTTTCGGAACCAACACTTTTAACTGACTCTGCCACGCTGTGCCACTTCGTCAACTTTCGTTTATTGCTGATGCCACTTATACCACCAAATAATATCACTTTTCTTTTCTCGATTTCTGTTAACATGACCTCCACTTCGCACTCACTGAAATACTTCTTTTTCCCACGTGGTTTATTCATTGTTGTTTAAGAAAAACATAGAACAAAGCGGGCATTTATACAGATTTACATATGCAAATATACATAATTATGGGCGGGTCGGGGGGGGTGGCTGTGGGCTCGTTCACGTATGTTAAATTTCACGCTAATTGGGATTTATAAAGGGAATGTGCGTAGATCTGTGCTTACACACAGTTTTATGCATCTGGATTTTTTCTTGCTTACGCACATTCCTAGTTTTGTCCATACGCCTTGTTTTAGTGTGAATTCTATGCTCGTCGTTATACATGAGGCCCCAGATCTTGACACCTTCGATCGTTCATGTGTATTCCTAATATATATTTTTTGTGCTTCTGATTATGTGACTTCTGTTTGTGACTGTGAACCCCTGCCAGGTTCGCTCTTGTGTGGGGAGGTGTTGTGTGCCATAAGTGTGACGTGCTGTAAGAAAGGTACGTGCCATAAGCAATTTAGGGACGTCCCTGCAGGTTCTCCGGACTTCCTGCCCTTGTCGCCATTTGCCGGTTGCTCCCTTCAGCCCCGCCTCCTGGTTCCCAGGCACGCCTCTGCTGTCCTCTGCATTCGCCTTGGTTTCCGGTGGATGAAGAGAAAAGCCTGCTGCTCGTCACTAGCTATAGCTCTTGTTCTGTTTTCGCTTTTGCTGTGTTGGTTTGCTTTTTCTGGTTTTCTGATTCTCTGCTTCGCCCTTATGTACCTTTGCTAACGGTTTGTTTGTCTTCTTCTGGTTTTGAATTCTCACTCGGCTCCCCACTACTGCCTTTGCTCGCCCCTTTGGATACCGTATCTTTCTTGTGACCGTGTGTTTGCTGTGTATATGTTTAGTTTGGTGTGTTACGAACCCCAGTCTAGGGTTGGGGCGTAACAGAGGAGGGGAATGGGGAATAAGGGAAACACAGGGTGTGGTGCACAAGGGAACACACGTGGACAAAGGGGTATTTTTTTATGTTTTTTATATTTTTGATACACACGACAGACACAGAACAGCAAACCTGGTGCAAGAGCTTCAGGAGTGATAAAGGCCAAAATAATAAACAAAACCCCAACTACCGAACGAAACCCAAATCTAACTGAACTACCAAAGAACACAGAAACAACAAAACCTATACCTAACTCCCTATCCAAATCAGTGGACACAAAGTATAACAAAACAAAACGGCAACCACTCCCTACGCACCAGATACATACACAAACACACATACAAGCCAAAGCGTAAAGTCCGAGGGGCGCGCGAAGTCGTAAACCAAAAACCGGGCGAAAGATTGAAAACCAGAAAGCAAACAAAACCAGGGCAGAAGTACAGAGAAGGGGCAAAGCGAGAAATCGTAATCCGAGAAACCAAAACCGTCATACACAATAATCAATCAAATAGTAAACCAAAACACAATCCAAAATATGAGCAGAGCTCTCGAAGGGTCTTGCTGTCCGGCTTTTCACTTCCGCCGGACGGAAGTGACGGCCGGCTTGCGGGGAAACTTGGGCGGGGTCCAGACGGGGAGGCGGAGCAAACAACAGTGGGGCGTAACAGGTGCGTACAGAGTGACTGCCCTATTGTTTATGCGCAACTGTTTGGCTAAGGAGTCAGGTTTAGTTCTTGTCATTTTGTTGTTTACTTTTTTCACTTAGGTTTAGCTTAGTTTGGGTTGTGCTCGTTAGGTATGTTTTTTGTTTGTTATTTTGGCCTCTGTCACTCCCACTGTTGTGAAGTGTCTTTGAATAAAATACAAAAAAAAAGATGCCTTTGTGTCTCGTGTTCCCTTTTCCCATTCCCTGGTTATCTTGTCCTCCCCTTACCCTTACCCTTTCCTTTGTGATGATCTCCAACCCTAGACTGGGGACCGTAGCATATATATTTATATACCAAAATATGTAAGAAAATAAAGCATAGAGATAAGAAACCTGCCCCATGGTACTCTGATCATATGTGTGAGCTTTAAATAAGCTTCGTACAAACTAGAGCACAAATGGCACTCAACTAAATTTGAAGTTTTCAGATCTGCCTTGAAAGAGAACCTGTCTAAGTATAGACAAGCACTAGTGACTGCTAGATCATAAACTGTTAACACATTTCAAAGTAGTCATGAACGTAGAATATTTATTGTGCAAATCTGCAATTATAGAAAAATATGAAAACATTTCAAGTATAAAACCCTGGTTTTATCTTATATTAAAAACACAGATTGGTTTTGTAAATTGCAAGTAAGCAGAAAACAAGACAAAGAACCAAAAGCTACGAAACTAATACAATTACACTAGCAGGGATCGAATTTATCGACGGCATCGACGGCAAAAGCCGCCGTGCCTAAGCAATTTGCCGTGCTACCCTGAATATTTACAAGTTCTAGCCCGCAGATACTTACAGTGCCCTCTTCCTCAGTTGCCTTTGTGCCCTATAGTGTATGTTTAGATCATAATAAAGTCAATATACTTATGAAATCAAGAACAAGTTCTTCCGTTTTTTACTTCTCTGTCTCCATGTCCATGATATCTGGGTTGATAAGCGCATCCCATAATTTTACGTTAGCCACGCCTCCATGGTTAAATTATTCAGAGCGGCTATTCTAGCCGATGCTTACCTCCCTCTGAAACTAATAGCAACATGATCATAGAATAGGGAGGGTGAGAAGGTTTAGAAGTTCTTTTGAAAGTGAGGCTGTATTGGTGGTATTTTTGGCACGTGAACAATCATCGATTTACATCGACAAATACATGTTAAGGACCTGTTATAAGGCCACAAAGTTCCAATTAAAAAGCCTACCAAAGATCAGGTGAAAAAAAGAAAGCAGGCTGAAATGACGGCCGCTGCTTCTAAGACCCTGAAAATAACCAAATTTTTTAGGTAATTTCGCTGGTTATGCATGTCTTTCCCAATCATACCGCATCTATTGTTAAGGAAATTATCTGTCATTACTTGACGTTGTAATAATTTATAATAGGCTGTAATAATTCATAGAAGATTGAAATAATTGATACCAGATGTGCATTGAATTTTAGTGAAAACGGAGAAGGAGTTAGAGCATAAACTGTACTGTCCTGCAGCTGCTGTCACGGGACAGTTCGTAGTGGCTCGCGGAAGTGTTGCGGGACAGTTCGTAGTGGCTCGCGGAAGTGTTGCGGGACAGTTCGTAGTGGCTCGCGGCACTGGGCGGGACAGTTAGCGAGTGGCTCGCGACAGTGTTTGAGTGTCTCGGGACAGTGTTTGAGTGGCTCGGGACAGTTGGCGAATGTTAGTTAGTTGGCTTGAATATGGTCACTCATGCATTATTTTGAAGTTCTGTTAGTCATGTTAGTGTCAATGTCTCAGTAAAAATAATGTTCATTAAATTAAAGTTTTTATCACTGACAATAGCTGGTTCTGTTTTTTTTCATAAAACATTTCGTCATTACTGAGTAGGTGAATGAAGGCAACAGCATCTTTTTTTCAATAGCTAGTCTAACACTATTTCACAGGGTGCTAATGCATTTATTGCCCTTGAAAATGTCAGAATGCTAAATATTTCATGCGTCCGGCTATATACCTTTTTGCCTCAGTGCCCTGGCCAGTAATTCTTGATTGCCTTGGTGCCCTCCGAACCTACGGGAAAATGCCTTAGTGCCCTCCTATATTTGAGGGGATAAAAGGCAAACATTGCTGTGCCCCCCGAACAAAGTAATTCTACCCCTGCACTAGTGTCATAACTCCATCTATATTAGTATGACCATCTCTCCCATAAAGGTCCTGCCAGGCAGACCGTAACAGAAATTGGGGGCTCGTCCTTTCCTCGTTTTTTTTCCTGTTTCTGTCTGCTGTTTTCCAGTACTTGGGAACTTCGTTCTTGTTTTTTTTCGCAGGTCTGCCTGGCGAAACAAGTGAGCGAGATTTCTCATGCGCCGGAAATGTCATCCAGGAGCGAAGGAGTCAGCTGAGGCCATCAACTGTGAACATAAGAACTATACAAACGAGAGGAGGCCATTCGGCCCATCGAGCTCACTTGGGGAGAACTTAACTAATGTTAAAATCTTATCTAGCTCTGATTTAAAGGAACCCAAGGATTCAGCTTGCACTACGTTATCAGGAAGACTATTCCATACTCTGACTACACGCTGTGTAAAGAAGTGCTTCCTTAAATCCAGTTTGAAATGTTCTCCCGCTAATTTCCACCTATGGCCACGAGTTCTTGTATTTAACTATTCGGTTGAACAGCATCCAAACCTGTTAGAATCTCATAGACCTGGATCATGTCCCTCCTCAGTCTCCTTTGCTTGAGGCTGAACAGATTTAGCTCAAATAACCTTTCCTCGTATGACATTCCTCTAAGACCAGGAATCATTCTTGTAGCCCTACGCTGCACCTTTTCTAAGGCCGCAATGTCCTTTTTAAGATATGGTGACCAAACCTGCACACAATATTCTAGATGAGGTCTCACCAAGGAATTGTATAATCTTAGCATTACCTCCCTTGACTTAAACTCCACACACCTGGAGATATACCCCAACATCCTATTGGCCTTTTTTATTGCTTCCCCGCACTGGCGAGAATGAGACATGGAAGCATCAACATACACACCAAGGTCTTTCTCATAATCAGCTACCTTTATTTCAGTAGGTCCCATAAAATACCTGTACTTTATATTTCTGCTCCCTACATGGAGTACCTTACATTTGTCTATGTTAATTTTCATCTGCCAGGTGTCAGCCCAGTAACTAATTAAATTAAGATCCCGCTGTAGCTGCTGAGCCGCTAGTTCAGTATCTGCTACACCACCCACCTTGGTGTCATCTGCAAATTTCGGGATTGAACGGAGCGGATCGTGACAGAACCCCCCTCAGGGGAGGCGGCGGACGAGACAAGACCGGGGAAACAGGACCTGGAAAACAAGAGCAAAACATCAACGAGGGACCAGGAACAGGACAGAGACACAGAACAGGAACAAGGACCAACAGAAAGACAGGACCTGACAAAGAACAGGAAACGCAGACAGGCAGACAGAGAAGGGAGACACAGAGGGAACACCCACAGGCGATACGAAGGGGCCAGGAGTGAACAAAGGAGGAACAGAAGGACGAGGAGCAGAGACAGGCGGAACGAAGGGAGGAGGAGCAGACAAGGGAGACCAGACATGAACGGACGGAGGACAAAGGGGAGCCCAGGGGAACCCAGGCGGGTGAGGGAAGGCAGCCGCAGGGGCCGCAGGCGGACGGGAGGCCGGAGCCAGAGGGGACCACACAGGGGGCAAGGAGACAGATGGAGGGACCGACAAAGGAAACGAGGAGGGAGCAGGAGGGAACAGCGGCGCAGGCAGGCAGAAGGGGGAAGCTGTAGCAGGAGAAGACGCAGCCGGAGCCAGGGAAGGCGCCGGAGCCAGGGAAGGCACCATCCGACACCCAGCCAGAGCAGGGGGCCCCGGAGGCGGCCGACGAGGCACCGACGGAGGGACCGTAGGAGGGCGACGAGGCACCGGAGGGGGACCCGGAGGCGAGAGCCGAACCGGCGCCGCAGGACCCGCAGGCAGCCACCGAGCCACAGCCAGGGGCCGAATGGCCGACCCAGGGGGCAGGGTGGGCGGGACCCGGGCCCGACGCCTGTGTCCTCGTCCCTTGCGGGACACTGAAAGGCGGGGTCCCGGGGGGCGTCGGCCTTGTCGGGGCAAGGGCGAAGGAGTCATTAGGGCTTGGGGACATAGAGGCAGGGCCTCTGATGAGGCAGCAGGCACGGTCGCAGGTGGTGCGGCCGGAGCCGCGGGCGTGGCTGCAGGCGGTGCAGCCGGAGCCGGGGACAGGACTGGCTGGAAGGGAGAGCCAGGCAGATCAGGCGCCGGCAGGACAGGCGAGACAGGCAGATCAGGCGCCGGCAGGACAGGCAGATCAGGAGGGGGTGCCTCAGCAGGTGCCTTGGCCGTGCGGCCAGTAGGGGGCGCCCCGGGCAGAGCAGCTTCCTCCGCTGCAGGCGGAGGCGAAGTCAGGCCCTCGGGCGGAGCTGCAGCGGGCACCCTCAGTTCCCGGCCAGCAGGGGGCGCCGCCATCCCGCATACCTTATGCCGTCCCATACAGGAGAGGCGGCCTCGGACAGGACCGTGGGCAGGGCCATGGGCAGGGCCGTGGGCAGGACAGGAGAGGCGGCCTCGGGCAGGGCCGCGGGCAGGACGGGAACGGCGGCCTCAGGTAGGGCCGCGAGCGTGTGGCCCGCAGGAGGCGCCTTGGCGGGCGCCGCCATCACGTGGTCAGCAGGGGCCGCCTGGGCAGGCGCCTCGGGCGTGCGGCCAGCAGGGGGCGCCGCCTTCATGTGACCAGCATGGGGCGCCGCAGCAGGCACCTCGGGCAGAGCGGCGACAGCAGCTGCAGCAGGGGTTGCTGCGGGCCAAGCGTTGGCAGCTGCAGGTACCGCAGGCAGGACAAGCGGGTCAGGCTGGACAGGTGGGTCAGGCTGGACAGGCGGGTCAGGCTGGACAGGCGTTGCTGCGGGCAGTGCGGCGGCAGTAGCAGCAGGTGCTGCTGGCAAGTCCGGAGCAGGCAGGTCCGAGAAAGGCGCCAGGATCGGCGCCGGGTGTGCAGGCGCTGGCTCTTTAAGGGCCTTGGGGATCCGGGGAATCGTATCCCAGACGGCCCTGGCCCGTTTAAGGGCTAGCCGCGTTCCCTGGAAGGGGGAAGCTGCCCGCGCAGGTACCTTCTCGGTGGTGGTGACGTCCATGGTGATCAGGGATTCCCCCTGATCACTAACAAGGAGCGGAGCTGAGGAGAGGGAAGCGGCTCCCAGGCAGATGGTTAGGGCTTCCTATGATGCCCTCTCCTTACGCCTCTTCTTCTTCCTCCGGCTTGGGGTTGGCGGTGGCTGAGCCGTCTCCGTGACGATGGGCGACGGGGCTTCAGTCCCTGCTCTGGACCGCATAACGGGCGGAGTCCTCACCGTTGTCACCCGCTGCACAAGCTGCCGGAGGCTTTCGTGTACCTCCTCCATAACGGGCACGTCTCCGTGCGGGGACATCTCGCTAAGGAGCGTCCCGCTCCAGCTGGCTAACTGCAGCGCTACAGGGTCCTCTTGGACCTCGGGCTGGTTTAGCCAGAACACCACCTCCTGTAATAAGCCGATGCGCCGCCGCTCGGCTTGTGGAGGCGAGTCATTGTGGAGAACCGTCATTCTGTCGTGATCGCTGTTGGACAAGCAGGCAGGACGCGGGGAAATGATCAAGCAGGCAAGCGAAGATCCACGAAGACAGGTTTATTCAGGACAGGCAGGACAACACGGTTACCAACATTAATGACGGATCTAGGGATACTGACACAGACGCGCACTAAATACACAAGACAAGCAGGAAAGAACGGGTAACAGGTGATAACAATCGGTAATCACACGAGTTAATGAGGTGGGCGTGGCACACATCGGGATCGAACAGAACCCCTCTCACTCAGGGGCCCTTGGAATCGTCCTAGCTTTCCTCCCCCTTACGGCGCCCCTGCGTGCAGGACTCTGCTGCCAGGTGCAGCAATAATCATATAAATATTTTATATATATCTGATGTACCTTCCTTACAGCACGCAACACTTACGGCACATACCTTCCTTATGGCACGCAACACTTACGGCACATAACAATATGGTCAATATTTGCATCTACCATGTTGGAAGTAAATCGGTTAATTGGATGGAATTGAAATGAATTAAATTTTTCTTACTGTCATTCCAACTGAACATCTTACAGGGTGTGGCTAAGTCAATTCAAAATGCAATTCATAAATTCTAAGCAACCCTGGTAAGCAATGTCATGAGCTAACCAATCAAACTTCCTATGTGTTCATTCACATCTTTTGAATTGGAAAGGTGAATCATCCCTCACGACCAGCAATGGCAGAGAATTGTGCAAGTCAACAGAAGACAGCATTTGAGACAGTGCCATCCAGGAAGCCAAATTGCTTTTGCAGGTGTTCATGAACCCCTTGGACCATCTCAGTAATAAACAATTCATAGAGAAATGCAGGCTGGTCCGTGGTGAAATAATGAGCCTCCGTGGTCTGGTGCAGGATAAATTGAAAAAAGGAACACACTGGAATTTTCCCCTCAATGCACTTTGCAGTTTCCGACAGCTCTTTGCTTTGATGCCTCTGGTGGATTGCTGCAGACCTACAGGTGCACATGGCTTCAGCAAGACTTCTGTGTCCTGCATCTGTGCATTGATCACATTTCTGTTGCACTGTGCGCACAACTACATATAATGTCAGGGTTCCAAATAAGATTTTCAACTTGATTAGCAGTTTTGCTAATCAAAATTTTCAAAAGTTGCAATTTGATTAGCAGTTTTAAAAATGACCATCGGAAGCACTAACTACTACATGAGCGTCGTAAAGTACTCACACACGTTAAATTTTTTTTGTATTAAAATTAATTAATGATAACACTTTGTTGTTCAGTTTCAGAACTTAGCAAAGAATTTTTAAAATGTAATGCTCTGGATAGTCACTTTTAAGGCTGAGCACATCTTTGGGCGCTGGCTGCACACATTCCCGTGCCTCAGAAACCGGGGGGCGACCATCCGGCCGTTTCACAAAATGAAATCGTGAATGCTGTAAGATGTTGCCAATGGATCAAAACATCTAAATGATACACTGTGTGATACTGAAGTTGTAATGCCGTTCCATTTGGCGGAAAATTTGGTGGCTCAGGGTCAGATTCATCTCGCCTAAGCTCTTCAGGTACCGGCAAGCCACGATTTTGTGCCAGATTATGCAACACGCTACATGCACATACAATGCGACACACTTTTTGCGGACTACATGTATAGCAGCACCCCACCGGTCTTGTCCAGGCAGGACCAACAGCTTAAAGTTGCCTTACAGTGCACTCTACCACCGCCCGAGCCCGAGAATGGGGGGTGGGGGTCGGCATTATAACCCCGCTCCTGTTCATTCTGTGGGTTTGCGACCGGCGTGAGAAGCCACGACTTCAGTGGGTATCCAAAGTCGCCTAAAGAGTTGTCACATGGTTAAATCAAACAAAGCTTACAGTATTGGGCCAAATTATAAAATGGGAAAAGTCTTACCAAGCAGCCAGCCATCACGTACCACCCCATTTTCAAGTTTGTTTCCAACACTACCGTTTCTGAGAATGAATGAATCATGGGTTGAGGCAGGCCATCTAGCCACAACATTAATGCAGGGGCGTCCGAAGCATTTTGAATGGGGGGGAGGGGACACACTGGCATAAAATTAATGTTTTATGTTAAATGTAGGGGGATCCAAACACATAATTATCAAATGTGAGGTAGACACGCCCCCTCAGATTTAATGGCAGCGATGCCCATGCATTAATGAGACGCATGTTCGAATTGCACATAATTTGTACATTAATAGAGTGAAAGTGCTTTCTATTTACATAAGCATAAGTAAATTCGTTCTCTGAAGGTGCCTTTGTAGCAATGTGCGCGCAGTCGATGGCTCCGTTTACATTGGGAAAACCGGACATCGCTGAAAATTGCGCTTTAATGTTTGCCTGTTCAACCACAGTGTAAGGAAATTTTATACATCTGGGTGACAAGCGGATTATGCCGTCCCATACAGCTGGCATGGCGCGACTCAGTGTTGACTGAGAAATACCCGATCGGATAAGAACCCGCGAGTGGACAGAACTTGTAAAGGAACAGGTATAGGGCAATTCCTCATCGTCTGCCTTTGTAATGCTGGCTCCAGTTCAGCACACAGCTCCAAAAGGATTGCTCTTGGAGATCTGAATTGACTTAGAAGTCAGTCATCATCATAGGCCAATAAATCACTATGATCCCTGAATACGCGCTCTCTTCTAATTCTTCCATAAGCTATGTCTTCCAATAACGCAAGAGCTGCCATGGTAGTTGTAATAGTGTGATATCGTAGCTGTAGCCTGGAGTTCTTGTGTGCTTTGGGGGTTAAGAGTAAGGAATACGTTTACTAGGGCGTAGCTGGATGGAGCAAATTCAGCTAAATTGGAAAGAAATCAAAGGCAATCATAAAGTCGACAAAATGAAACACATCAAGACAGAGAACATGACATTACAGCAAGTGTTAATTAAGCATGAGAATGTATTCAAAGAGGAATTGGGTGCACTCAAGGGCACAAAGGCGACCATTCATGTTAAGGACAATGCAGTTCCCCGTTTCTTCTGACCCCGATCAGTCCCATACGCCATGCGTGCAAAGGTTGATGAAGAGATAGACAGACTGTTAAAGGAAAACATAATAACACCTGTGAAATGGTCGGAATGGGCAGCACCAGTTGTTCCAATTTTGAAACCAGATGGACATGTAAGGCTGTGCGGAGACTACAAACTTACTGTAAACACAGTGTCTTCATTGGAATAATATCCAATACCCAAGGTAGAAGATCTCTTTGCAGCTTTATCTGGAGGGAAGCAATTTTCTAAATTGGATATGAGTCATGCTTACCAGCAAATACTCATGGACAAAGAATCAAAAAAATATTTGACGATCAATACCCACAGGGGACTATTCACATACAACCGACTGCCTTTTTGGGGTAGCGTCAGCCCCAGCGTTGTTTCAGAGAACCATTGAGGGACTTTTAAGAGGAATTCCACGAGTTGCGGTGTATCTTGATGACACACTTCTCAGTGGGTTGGATGAGGCAGAGCACCTGAGAAATCTTGACACTGTGTTGAATAAGTTGGAGGAGGCAGGATTGCGTTTGAAGAGGAGCAAATGCATGTTCCTACAAGAGGAGGTGGAGTATTTGGGACATAGGGTGGATGCAAAGGGACTGCATCCTGTGAAAAAGAAAGTAAAAGCATTATGGAAGCCCCCACTCCCAAAAATGTCTCAGAACTCAAATCATACCTAGGGCTGTTGAATTATTGCAACAAATTTCTACCCAACCTGGCAACACTGTTAGCCCCCCTACATGAACTCTTAAGACAAGATATGTGCTGGAAATGGCATGTACAGCAGGAAGAGGCCTTCCAGAAGTCTAAAGACTTACTGAATTCGGCACAAGTGTTAGTCCACTACTCAGCGGATCGCGAGTTGATTCTATCGTGTGATGCTTCGCCATATGGCGTGGGCGCTGTTTTATCACACCTGATGGAAGATGGAAGTGAGCGGCCGTTGGGGTTTATGTCACGCACATTGTCACCTACAGAAAAGAGGTACTCCCAGCTAGATAAGGAAGGGTTGGCAGTCTTTTTCGGAATTCAAAAATTTCATAAGTACCTGTATGGGCGAGCATTTACCATCTATACAGATCACAAGCCACTGACCTCACTTTTCAATGAGAAAAAACCTATACCACAAATGGGATCTCCCAGAGTTCAAAGATGGGCTGTTCACTTGAGTGCCTACAACTACAACATAGTGTACAGACCAGGAAAACATCATGCAAACGCTGATGCATTGAGTAGACTGCCTGTCACTGAAGTTGTGCGTGAGGAAGCGCACGAGCAGGTCTTGATGATGGATCTTCTGGATGATGCACTTCTGGACACGAGTCAGATAAAGCGCTGGACAGTTACAGATGTGATACTGTCCCAAGTGCATGATCATGTCCTAAAAGGGTGGCCTACCCAGGTAGGCTCTCACCTGAAGCCTTATTTTCAGAGACGGCTAGAATTGAGTGCAAGAGATGTATGCGTGCTTTGGGGTACTAGGCTTATAGTACCCACTAAAGGGAGAGACAAGATACTGAAGCTGTTGCATCAAACTCACTCTGGCATGTCCCGAATGAAAGGCTTGGCCAGGTCATATGTATGGTGGCCAGACATGGACCAAGATGTAGAGAGGGAAGTGCAGTCATGCGAGGAGTGTCAGAAACACCGAAAGTCACCACCTACTGCGCCATTACACCCATGGGAATGGCCAGACTCGCCATGGTCAAGAATTCATGTGGACTATGCTGGTCCTTTCCAAGGGGAGATGTTCTTACTCATAGTGGACGCTCACAGTAAATGGCTAGACATCTACCCAGTGAAGGCAGCCACATCTCAGGCTACCATAGAGAAGCTACGGCAGAGTTTCAGTGTTTTTGGACTACCTAAAATGTTAGTGTCTGACAATGGGACGTGTTTTACAAGCATTGAATTTGAATCTTTTATGAAGCAAAATGGCATTCGTCATGTGAGGTCAGCACCTTTCCACCCTTCTTCTAATGGGCTAGTGGAGAGGGCGGTCCAAACTTTTAAGGAGGGGATGAAAAAGATGAGAGGTGATACTCTGCAGACCAGGCTGTCAAGATTCCTGTTCAGTTATCGCATCACGCCTCATGCAACAACAGGCTTGTCTCCTGCAGAGTTGATGCTGTCAAGGAGACTCAGATCTGTTCTTGATTTGATACTGCCAGATGTGAAAGCAAAGGTGCAAGAAAAACAACTGAAACAGAAACGAATCCATGACACAAACAAGAGACTGAGAACTTTCACACCCGGAGATGAAGTATATATCAGAAATTACTCCTACGGTCCTAAATGGGTCCCTGCCGTCATTCAGGATGCATCAGGTCCTGTGTCCTACACAGTAATCATTGGAAGTGGTCAGATCATGAAGAGGCATGTGGATCAAGTAAGAGCTAGACGGTCTGACACAGTACCCAGCCAGGAGCCCGAGAGAGAATTAGGGCTGTCGGTAGAGACGGGTGGAGGTGCTGTGGATTCGGTGCCTACAGAGATTGTGGCGACAGAAGAACATCCTTCAAAAGAGCTTGATTGTCGGCCTGTTTCAAAGGTCCAGGTCCTGCCAGGCTCTCCTGTGGCTACTGAGGTGCGACGCTCCGGGAGAGAGAGGCGTTCACCTGTGCATCTAAAAGACTTTGTAACTTAGAGTGAGATCTTTTCCTGGAACAGAGCAACACTGTGCTCTGATCTCACTGAAAGGACATACCTTCCTAGTTTAAGGAAGTTTCTGTTTTTGGTATTTGGGATATCTGTATCTTGTTTAACTAAGTAACATGTTGTTTGCTTAAAGATGGGGGAGATGTGATATTGTAGCTGTAGCCTGGAGTTCTTGTGTGCTTTGGGGGTTAAGAGTAAGGAATACGTTGTCCAGTAGATGGCACTCACACATTATCACTGTATGGGTTAAAAACAGTGGGCCGGCAGTGACGTATGGAGAGGGAGATTTTTACGCTTAGCCGGTAGCCAGTGGCTGTGCCAGAAGATTTTCTGTTTTATGTCGTTGTTAAGTAAATGTTGTTGGACTTACTTCAAGGTTGTGGTGAATTATTCATTTCAAGTCACAACAAATAGTTTGGTCATTTTGTGCACCGTTTTATTGTCACAAATCGATTAAAAATCAGGTGCTGTACATTTGTAAACAACATACAATTAATGTCGGTGTATTGGATAAAGTCAGCGTCATGATTGTGACTTTAAAAAGGGAACCCACAGTAGCAATGACTTGCCACTGGGTGCTGTCCGTTTACAAAACCGAGCAGAAACGTGCGTACGCCATGTCTGGAGCTGCCGTGAGAATGTGCGTAGTGGTACGGCAAGTTTAGTTTTTATACATCTGGACGTACGCAACATTTTCGTGCCCCAGGTGATTTTCAACCATCAAGGACATTTTACAGACATTGTCACCAAGTGACCTGGGACTACACATCTGGTCCAGCCTTGGAGTGTGTCAGATGGCAAAGGATGGTGCTGCTGGTGGCTTGTTATTGGGAGACAGCAGGTATCCTCTTAGCGAATACCTGCTGATTCCAGTGTTGAATCCCCAAACTATGGCTGAGGAGAGGTCTAACACCAAATGCCAAAGAACATAAGAACATAAGAACATAAGAACATAAGAACATAAGAACAAGAAAGAATACACACTGCTGTAGAAGGTGCTTTGGGCATGTAGAAAAATGTGATTCTGGTGCCTACATAAGATCTTGGGAGCTGTAAGATTTCCCCCTGAATGTTGGTGTGCTGTTCTTGTTATGTGCAGTATGCTGCAAATATTGCAGTAATTATTTACTAAAATGGATTTTGACCACCTCCTCAAGTTGTTTTAAGGCTTTTTTTTGAGAAGTATTCCCTTTCCTATTGCTGCTCACCATTGCATTTTGTTTACAAGGAAGCAACATTTTTAGCCCATTTTTATATTTTAAACACATAGGTTAATTTATTTTGGTCTTTATTTTGGTTACTTAAAGTAACCAATAATTCTGAAATAACAAAGGGTTTTGGGAAAAGCGAGTAGACCTCGCTTATTTTTGACCTACATTTAAACCCAAAATTATTCATACCACTGAGAGATTTAGATTTAAAGTGATTTTTACTCAACCAATAAGTTTTTTTTCTGATCCCAAAAGACAATGTACAAAGGGTATAATTGATGACAAAAAGTAATTTTTTATGTTTTATTTAGATTTTAATGAAAATGGCATGTCCAAAATTATTCATACCCTTCTCAATAGTCAATGGAAATGCCTTTATTGTCTATTACAGCAATCAAACACTTCTTATAATTACTGACAAACTTTTTGCATGTCTCTACCATTATTTTTGACTATTCATGTTTTGCGATGAGCTTCAAGTCTTTGAAGTTGGAAGGCCTTTTTGCCATCACCCTAATCTTTAGCTCCCTCCACAGATTTTCAATTGGATTCAAGTCGGGAATCTGGCTGGGCCACTCCAAAACGTTAATATTCCATCCATACATCCATCCATCCATTATCTGCCGCTTATCCGGGGTCCGGGTCGTGGGGGTAGCAGCTTCAGGAGAGACACCCAAACCTCCCTCCCCCCAGCTACCTCTACCAACTCCTCGGGGGGGACACCGAGGCGTTCCCAGGCTAGCCGAGAGATATAATCCCTCCAGCGACTCCTGGGTCTGCCCCGGGGCCTCCTCCCTGTAGGACATGTACGGAAAACCTCTCCGGGTAGCCGCCCAGGAGGCATCCGCACCAGATGTCCAAACCACCTCAACTGGCTCCTTTCGACGTGAAGAAGCAGCGGTTCTACTCTGAGGCCCTCCCGGATATCCGAACTTCTCACCCTATCCCTAAGGGAGAGCCCAGACACCCTGCGGAGAAACCTCATTTCGGCCGCCTGTATTCGCGATCTCATTCTTTCGGTCATTACCCATAGCTCATGACCATAGGTGAGGGTAGGGACGAAGATGGACCAATAGATCGAGAGCTTTGTTTTTCGGCTCAGTTCTTTCTTAGCCACGACGGACCGGTTAAGCGCCTGCAAAACTGTAGACGCCGCTCCGATTCGTCTATCCAGCTCCCGATCTTGCCTACCCTCACTCGTGAACAAGACCCCGAGATACTTAAACTCCTCCACTTGAGGCAGTACGTCTTCTCTGACCTGAAGAGGGCAAACCACCCATTTCCGGCTGAGAACCATTGTCTCGGACTTGGAGGTGCTAATCCTCATCCCTAGTAGAAGTAGAGTGGAAAATCCCATTAAACAAAGCAAGTAATATGAAAAAGCAGTGGATGATTTTGAAATTGCTAGCTTGAGCTGTTTTGCACACTCGTTGTAGCTTGTGATACAAGAGGGGTTGCTATCACAATAAAGTGTAAGTGAGGCTGTTGCCAGTAGGGGAAAAATTAGAACATAAGAAATTTACAAACGAGAGGAGGCCATTCGGCCCATCAAGCTCGTTTGGGGAGAACTTAACTAATAGCTCAGAGTTGTTAAAATCTTATCTAGCTCTGATTTAAAGGGACACAGGGTTTTACCTTGAACTACACTAGCAGGAAGACTATTCCATACTCTAATTCAGGGGTCACCAACTAATAATTCCTTGGTAAGACCCCACCTAGAATATTGTGTGCAGGTTTGGTCACGTTGCACCTTTTCTAAGGCAGCAATGTCCTTCTTAAGGTATGGTGACCAAACCTGCACACAATATTCTAGGTGGGGTCTTACCAAGGAATTATATAATCGTAGCATCACCTCCCTTGACTTAAACTCCACACACATAGAGATGTAACCTAACATTCTATTGGCCTTTTTTATTGTTTCCCCACACTGGTGAGAGTGGGACATGGAAACATCAACATACACATCAAGATCTTTCTCTTAATCAGCTACCTTTATTTCAGTGGAACCCATAAAAATATCTGGACTTTATATTTCTGCTCCCTGCATGGATTACCTTACATTTATCTATGTTAAATTTCATCTGCCAGGTATGAGCCCAGTCGCTAATTAAATCCAAATCCCGTTGTACCCTCTCTGCTGCTAGATTAGTATCTGCTACACCACCCACCTTGGTGTCGTCTGCAAATTTAACCAGTTTACTGTATATATTGGTGTCAATATCATTAATGTAAATTAGGAACAATAGTGGTTCTAAAATTGAACCCTGCGGTACCCCACTATGAACACAGGCCCACTGTGACATTGGGCCTCTAATAACTACTCGCTGCTTCCTGTCAGTTAGCCAGATTTCGATCCAAGCTGCTACAGTTCCTAAAATCCCAGCAGCTTTGAGCTTAAGCAAGAGTCGTTTGTGGGGGACAACATCAAAAGCCTTCTGGAAATTAAGTAGATCACATCGTAGGCCTTTTTGTGATCAATTTCTCTTGTAGCTTCCTCAAAGAACTCAAGTAAATTCGTTAAACAGGATCTACCTCTCCTAAATCCATGTTGGCTATCCCTCAGAATGTTATTTGCATCCAGGTAATCTACCATTTTCACTTGGATTATAGCTTCCATTATTTTTCCAGTAATGCTAGTTAAACTGATTAGCCTGTAGTTTGCTGGATTACTTCTACCCCCTTTTTTGAATATGGGCGTTATATTAGCATGCTTCCAATCTGAAGGTACCACTCGCGCAGATAACGATTTCTGGAATATTAAAGTTAAAGGTTGGCTAATAATATCCCTCATCTCTTTTACAACTATAGGTAAGATGCCATTAGGGCCCTGCAATTTATTTATTTTGAGCTTAGCTAGGCTTAGTACCACATCAGCCTCAGTTATACATATATTGGTCATAGACGACGCTGTATTCGTACTAAATGGTGGTAAGTTACTCATGTTCTCTACTGTGAATACCCGTGTAAAATAATCATTAAACTCATTTACTATATCAATTTCATTTTCAATTATAAGGCCCTTACTATCCTGCAAATTAGTGATTTCAGCTTTTAGAGCTCTTTTGGAGTTAAAATATTGGAATAAACTTTTATTGTCATCCTTAGCCTCCAATGCAATTTTTCTTTCTAAATTCCTCTTGGAGAGTCTAATGTTATTTTTTTTAAATCAACCTGTAGACTTAGATACTCCTGCTTAATTTTGAAATCATTAGTTATCATTAGGAACAGAGCTCTTTTCCTCCTGACTTTATTCTTAATTTCCTTAGTAAACCACCTTGGTTGTAGTTTGAAGTACAGAATCAGACGTTCCATTGCCTCACTAACTGCAAAAACATTTATGAAACAACTTCCACAGTCCTTCAGCCTTACATCTGAAGCATCGTGTATAAATTAACTTGAACAGGCAACTGCAAACATGGAAAAATCCATCTTGTAGCTCCACTTAAGAAGATAAAGCATAGAGATAAGAAACCTGCCCCCTGGTACTCTGATCATACACGTGAACTCAAACACTCATCACGCAAGCTATAGCGCAAATGGCGCTCAGCTAAACTGGAAGTTTTCAAATCTGCACGGAAAGAGAGCCTGTCTAAATACAGACAAGCACTAGTGACTGCTAGGTCTGTGTATCTCTCCAGATTATTAGACGGGAACAAAACCAATCCAAAATTCCTATTTGAATCCGTGGCTAGGTTAACACAGAATTCTCCATTAAACTTGCAAGTCCCGCAAGCTCTTAAGAGTGATGACTTTATTACATTTTTTAATGGTAAAATAACTAAGATTAGACAGACCATCCAGTGCACGTCCTTAACTACATACGGTTGCCAGGCTCCTGCTAGTCTTATGCCTATCAATAATGAGACCTTTGAATCTTTCATTCCTATAAAACACACAGAACTCTTGAGCTTAATTTCCTCCTGTAAATCCTCTACAAGCCTCGTAGACCCAATTCCTACAAAATTCTTCAAGGAAATTGCACCACAGATTAGCAATACCCTGTTAAATGTGTCTCTTAAGCTTGGATATGTTCCAAAACCTTTTAAAATGGCTGTTATTAGACCCGTCCTAAAGAAACCAAATCTTGAACCTAGTGTTTTAGGAAACTATAGACCTATCTCAAATCTTCCTTTCATTTCAAAGATCATGGAAAAGGTTGTAGTTTGTCAGTTGTCTTCTTTCCTACAAAATAATAATACTAATGAATTATATCAGTCTGGCTTTAGACCAGCACAGAAACTGCTCTAGTCAAAGTAATGAATGATTTACTTATGGCTTCTGACCGTGGCTGTATATCGCTGTTGGTATTACTAGATTTAACAGCAGCATTCGATACTGTGGACCATAATATCCTCTTGGACCGGTTAGAAGGTGTAGTTGGCATTACGGGGACAGCACTCTCTTGGTTCCGCTCATATTTATATTTATACTCATATTACGTCTCATATTAGGGCAGTGGTGGCTTGATGGTTAGGGTAGCGCACTTGTAATTGAAAGATTGCAGGTTCGAATCCCCCACCAGCAAGTCACCACTAAGGTACCTCCCATTAGGTGTGAATCTAACAGTTCGGCATCTGACAACCTTGTATTTCGGGGTCGCGTAAAGTCCGGTGTTCTTCGGGTGCCTGTTGCAGTCCTTTAAAAGAGCATGTTTTCCTCAGCAAGCAAGTCTTTGTGTCTTTCTCAATACCCATGGTGCCTCGGTCCGCCCGGCGCCACAATGCACATCACTGCCTTCATGCAAGGTGCGTGCATGGTTAATTGAGCTAACCATAGTCATTTTCATCATTGCTGGTTAAATCACTTAGTGCTATGTCTGTGAGCAATTTATTCTGAACTCCTTGTCTGCTTTATTGCATTGTGATATTGGAAAAATTTCCAGTATCATGCAGCCCTGTATTATGGCTAATACTTTATTTCTTGTCATGCTGTCCAGATCTCATTGAATCTATTCTTCCAACCAGATTACAATTAAAGCTTAGGTCTCATTTGTCCATAGCATCCATTATTATTGGTTATGTTTTTTAACTTAATTTCTTAAGTATGCTCTTTCAAGAGAGCGGTTGTATTTTGTGTTTCAGAAGCAAGTTTTATACATAACACTGCACAACAATTTTGTTGAAAAGTTTTGCTTCCTGAAAAGTTTTTGCTGATTGTGACAGGTATGCACAAATATATATTTGGTTTTGCTGCATCACGTAGGAACTCGTGAGAAATAGACAGTTAACTGTTTACTGACAATAAAGTATTTAATCACATTTATGCTTCTCATACCCTATTAAGTTCAAGATAATTAGAAGTGTTTTGTTCTTGATTTTCATTTGTATTCAACAACAGGTGCATCACATTGCAGTGTCCAACAGTAGTCCGCAGAAATTTTCATACCAGGTGACAGCAGACACCATTCCTGCAGTCTTGAACCCAGAAATTCAGCTTTTGTTCTCGACAGACCCAATTCTCTGACCAGATTGTTTAATTCTGACTGTGTTATGAGACATGGATCACCTGATGAGGGATGAGGAGGTAAGGAGCATGCACTGATTAGTGTGTTGTCACATCCACTACATGACAAACCACCTCAGGGATGAGATCCTGAGTGCAGCCATGTGGCAGGTGGTACCTCAGCACCACACTAGTCTGAATGGACCAGTATGAGGTTTTTCCAGTGGCTGGACTGTCAATCCTGCCACCAACCCCCAAGTTATTTCCTGTAAGTTGGAGGACCTCCTTATAGCTGGATGTAGGTTAACAACATACCCAGGGTGAAACAATTACAGGATAAAGGCCTTGCTCAAGGGCCCAACAGAGTAGAATCACTCTGGGCATTCACAAGATTTGAACCAGCAACCTTTGGATTACTGGCACAAAACCCTAGCCTCAGAGCCACCAACCATGACCATTCTGATGAGCACGGTTCAAAATCCGGATCATTCTCACTACCAGTTCCCTGCATTGCAGTTGCTTCCTCTGGTACGTCTAAGGTCCATTCCTCTGGTGGTTTTGGAATTGGAAGACTGTCGTCATGTAGTACGGGTCTCATTGCTGAAGGCAGATTAGGGTATTCAATTGACTTCTTGTTTTTGGCAAAGAAACCAGACACATTGGTCAAACAGAAGTAACAGTCCATCACATGGTCTTTTGCCATATCATCAGGACAGCAAAAGGCATTGTCTTTCAGGTGCACAACAAATGTGAGGCGCCCATTCCTTGTCTTAATCACCAATTTTACAGCCAAAGTACAGATGATATGCTTTCTTCACAAGAGCAGTCATTGAGCCTCTCTGACATTGATGAGACATATCGACCAACACCAATCATCCTGCAAACATCTATAACATCTGGCTTACTTGTTGCATTGCTACTCAGGCAATGCTACATTCTGAAACAATACATACATACTATCAGGTCTATATTAACCCAATGAGCACTTTTATAGCCTGCTGAGGCAGTGTCAAGGTGGCTCCAGGCTACCCAGGCATGCCTGGGCTACGAACTTCCACAGAAGTTTCCAACCTGGCCTGATTACGTGCCTTGACATTCCCAGACTGTACAAAACATTTTTGATAGGTCTTTTGCAAAACAAAAATTTTTGGACAGAAATATAAGAAAAAAACATGACAAAACTGAAAACTTTGATGAAACAGTACTTGATGGGCAAATTTGGGTGTGATTTTCATAATCAGCAGCCAAAAATGTATAAGGAACACCCAACACTGTTCAAGAAGCAAACACGTTGTTGTGCAGTGTAATCAATCAACAATTAACACATTTACATGTTCCACTCCAAAGTTCCAAAGGAGTGCCCCAGGTGGTTTGGTACTTCTGTTCTGGTATTGGACTGGAAATCAATGGAAAAAGGAAAATACACATTTTTAGCACCAAAAGTTTGATACCTGATGTAGTGGAAAAGCACTTAAATTGCAATTAAGTTTTCCAATATTCCTTGTTGATCTGGGGGCAAGAAAGTGGTATACTCTAAGTGAAAGTGCCGAGAGTTAAAAATGGGTAAATACTGTTCTTGTTGATTGTCGCTAATCCCATGTACGTACGATAAATAAGCTCCTTTTTTCTGTTTTTTTTTGTGCAGAAGGAACATGTCAGTGTAGTTGTGCAATTACAGTCTTTTGGGAAATGTGAGGATTAGAGTTTGCACCCATTACATTCACTCACCTAAAGGATTATTAGGAACACCATACTAATACGGTGTTTGACCCACTTTCGCCTTCAGAACTGCCTTAATTCTACGTGGCATTGATTCAACAAGGTGCTGAAAGCATTCTTTAGAAATGTTGGCCCATATTGATAGGATAGCATCTTGCAGTTGATGGAGATTTGTGGGATGCACATCCAGCGCACGAAGCTTCCGTTCCACCACATCCCAAAGATGCTCTATTGGGTTGAGATCTGGTGACTGTGGGGGCCATTTTAGTACAGTGAACTCATTGTCATGTTCAAGAAACCAATTTGAAATGATTTGAGCTTTGTGACATGGTGCATTATCCTGCTGGAAGTAGCCATCAGAGGATGGGTACATGGTGGTCATAAAGGGATGGACATGGTCAGAAACAATGCTCAGGTAGGCTGTGGCATTTAAACGATGCCCAATTGGCACTAAGGGGCCTAAAGTGTGCCAAGAAAACATCCCCCACACCATTACACCACCACCAGCAGCCTGCACAGTGGTAACAAGGCATGATGGATCCATGTTCTCATTCTGTTTACACCAAATTCTGACTCTACCATTTGAATGTCTCAACAGAAATCGAGACTCATCAGACCAGGCAACATTTTTCCAGTCTTCAACTGTCCAATTTTGGTGAGCTCGTGCAAATTGTAGCCTCTTTTTCCTATTTGTAGTGGAGATGAGTGGTACCCGGTGGGGTCTTCTGCTGTTGTAGCCCATCCGCCTCAAGGTTGTGCGTGTTGTGGCTTCACAAATGCTTTGCTGCATACCTCGGTTGTAACGAGTGGTTATTTCAGTCAAAGTTGCTCTTCTATCAGCTTGAATCAGTCGGCCCATTCTCCTCTGACCTCTAGCATCAACAAGGCATTATCGCCCACAGGACGATAAGGCATACTGGATGTTTTTCCCTTTGCACACCATTCTTTTTTTTTTTTTTTTTTTTTTTTTTTTTTTTTTTTAATGTGTCCTGTCCGGCAGCTTTAGCAAGCAGAATAATGGTCTGAATGCACTGCTGTGTCAGACATATTTGCTTTGCCATGAGGGGCTCTATAGACTCTGTATAGGCCCTTCATGTTGGTTGATTTCTTTTTATTTGTATATTTATTGTATTTTATTTTTAACACATGTGAAATATTCCAGTTGCCGAGCTGTCCGGAAGGGAGTGATAGTAAAGAAAAGGGGTAGGGAGAGAGATTATAGAGGAGGCGAGAGAGGAGAAAAGAAGGAAAAAAAAAAAAAACACGAACAAAGGGGGAGACAACAGTGGGAGAGAGGCTAAGAAAGACAACAGTAACGTAAAAAGCACATATCAAGGAGAAAAAAAAAATAAAACAGCATTTGAAATACAACCAAAAATGGACAAATACAAAGACACAACCAGAATTAAAGAAAATAAAACAGATATACAGACATCCAAAATTGTTGCATGTGCTTGGAAGGGAGTGTGGAAGTGGGTTTGCATGTGTGTTCTTCTGTGTGGGGGATGTGTGTGAACACGTATACGTGTGTTGGGTGCGTGTGAATTTCTCCATGGAATGTACTTGATAGCAAGGGCGGGGGGCCGCAACCCCACCCCACAAGAGCCAGAGGCCAGCGGAGACAGGCCCAGGAGACCCAAGGCGTCCACGGCCCCCCAAGAGCACAGAGGAGCCAAGGCCCCACGCTCCCACGACAACCGCGTCCCCACCCCAGCAGGAGGAGGAGGGGGGAGACCCCAGGCGCAGCCCCCCGCAGCCAAAAGGGCACGAGCCCCAGAGAACCAGAGGCAACAGGCAGCCGACCCCGCGAGGGGGACGGCCGCTCCCGCACGGGCCAGAGCCAGGGCCCCAGGACCCCAGGCGACCGGAAGCCGACCGGCCCCCGGCAGAGAGCCCCACCGCGCCGGAGAGGCCCGAGCCCCCCCCAGGCCACCACCCGGGGAGGAGGGACAGCAACCATGCCAAGGAGGCAGCCGCGCCCAGGAAGGAGCAGCTAGCCCCGGACCCAGGCCCACACTGCCCACGCAGACACTTCGCAGACACACCTCTCAGCCATACACATAGACCATACACCCACTCACACAACATACACAGACACATACACAGAGACAAAAAGACATAAGCCCATCCACTCCGGACCGCCCTCCGCCATGCGGGGGAACGGACGCCACCCCCCAGCGCCAGCCACAACCCCAGGGCACCGCCAGCCGGACGCCCGCCCGAGTGCCCCCCCACCATCCCGGGCAGGGAGCGGGGGTGTAGGAAGACCCGCCCACTCTCCTCCCCCACGCACCTGTGTGAGAAGTGGAGTGTTGGATGCATGTGTTGGTGAATGTATGTGGTGTAAGGAGTGAGTGAGTATGACTGTTGAGAAACTTAAGATGGATTTAAAATTGACGGGGGAAGCGCGGGGGAGCACTGCTTGCAAACAGCTCTCCTCCTCATCACCCCCCCGCCAAGACCCTCAATGTATATGGTGTAAGTAAAATTGAGGGGCGGGCAGCAGTGAAGAGGTGAGTGAGACCACCTCAGCGGCCCCACCCACCAACCTCTAGGTAGTGCCCCCACCCCCCAAGGCCCTGTGTGTATACTGATATGTGACGACTAAAGTGTAATTAAAACAAGGGGAGGCAGAGGGCCGCGCAGCACAGCGAGTAAGGCCATGTGAATGGCCCCCCTCACTGCAGCGTGCGCGGCACATACCCACCCCAAGATCCTACATGTGTGCGTGGCATGTTATGTGAGTGAGGGGGGAGAGGGGCTGGGATTCATGATACCAGGGGGGAGATCACTACCCCCTGGCAGAAGAGAGCCAGCTAACCAAGCTGGCTCATTAGGCACCCCAGCTCCCCACCGCGGCACGGGATGGAGCGGGCACGGGGGGCCCCCGGCGACAACCCCCCGGAGCAGCGCCGACGCCAAGAGCTAACCCCCATCCCCCCCCACCCCGAAGGACAGCCCGCACTCAGTCACCCACTCATTCGACGACAAAAAGTGGCAGACCAGCCCGGGCTCGAGACATGCCACCCCCCAAACAGCGCAGGCCGGCCCCCCAGACATGGACCGTCCCACCCCCCCCGGCGGCGCCCCAGAGGGAGCACAGGCCCCCCCCGCGCAGGAAGGCACCCACCGAGGAAACGGCCAGGCCCCGGGCACCAGAGCCCCAGACCCCCACCCAGGCCCGCACCGAAGAGGCCAACCACCCATCCCAGGGCCAGCCCCCGCCACCACCGGCACCCCAGACCCCACGCCCCATGACCGCCAGGCAGCACCCGCCCAAGGCCCACCCCACCACCACCAGCCAGGGCAGACACCCAGACATCACAGGACGGCAGCCACAGCCCCCCCAGCTCCAAGAGGCCACCAGTCGCCCATAGCCCAGGGGCCCAACCCCGCCACCCGCCAGAACCCCGAGGGGACGAGACCACAGCCGACCACCCCCCCTACGTAATGGAATTGGCCAGAATGGACCAGAGAGGATCCAATCTGCCCAATTGATTTTTTTGGAGGGAATTAGACATTCTCTCTAGACTTATGTGGTCTAGAATTAAATTTCTATACTGAGTAATACATAAATTATTTTTTGATTTCCAGTTCATGAAGATAGTTTTCTTTGCAATGCCTAAGGCAGTAAGGATCATGTGCGCTTTATTTTCTTCCATATCTAATATACTTGCATCACCTAAAATGCACAATGTAGGTGAGTTAGGGATATAGCAATTAAACCAAATTGATAGATCCTCACAAATCCTTTGCCAGAACTTCTGAACTGGGGCGCAGTACCATATGGCATGCATGTAATTCTCCACAAAGTCACCTGAGCAGTGGGTGCATAGGTTGGAGTGGATAAGGCCCATTTGGAACATCCTTTGTCCTGTATAATGACTTCTATGCAGAGTTTTGTATTGTATAAGCTGTAAGTTCGGGTTTTTAGTCATTTTGAAGGTGTTTAAACATATTTTTTTCCAAAAGTTTTGATCTGAATCGATGGATAGATCTTGCTCCCATTTTGAGATTGGAAGGGAGATTGAGTCATCCATTTTTGACAATAACTTATACATTTTTGACAGTAATTTGGGGCTAGAAAGATTTAAAAATTCTAGCACACATGGAGGTATTTCCCGGTTAAACTTTTTAAGATTGAACCTAGCCTGAATAATGGACTTCAGTTGCTGGTACTCAAGAAATTTACTGTTGCTAATTCCGTATTTTGAGACTACTTCGTCAAACGAAATAAATTTCCTGTTTTGAATAACATGTTCAAGATTTCTAATCCCTTTATCATGCCATGAGGGAAAGTTCAATGTTATCTTTTTTCGGCAAATATCTGGATTGTTCCAAATGGGTGTCAATTCACAAGGGATAAGTGGAGACCTTGTAATTTTTAAAAATTCCCACCAGGCTATTAATGAGGTGCTAATACTAAGGCTCTTAAAACATTTACAACGCTTAATGGTAGGACTTATAAAAGGCAAATCAGACAATTTTACTTCTCCACAGATTGCTTGTTCTAAGTCCAGCCATGGACTATCTACCGGGCTTGATTTCATCCAATTTGATATATACTGCAGTCTGTTGGCTAAGAAGTAGTGATAGAAACTTGGTAGTTCTAGACCACCATTACCTTTGGCTTTTTGCAGAGTTTTTAAGCTTATTCGTGACGGTTTGTTCTTCCATAAAAATGACGAGATGCTTGAGTCTAGTGATTTAAACCAAGCCATAGTGGGTTTATTAGGGATCATTGAGAACAAGTAATTGATTTTAGGCAGGACCATCATTTTAATGGTGGCAACTCTTCCAATAAGAGATATAGGTAGAGATTTCCACCGCAGAAGATCCTCTTCCACCTTTTTTAGCAAAGGAATATGATTCATCTGTACTAGATCTGAAAGCCTGGTGGAAAAATTTATGCCTAAGTATCTAAGGTTGCCTGACTGTAAAGGGGTAGTAGTTGTGTTTTGGAAACTGCAATTAAAAGGCAAAACTGTTGATTTGCTCCAGTTGACGGAGTAGTCTGATATAGATGAGAACTGATCTATAAGTGATATTGTCTTCGGAAGAGAGGTTGATGAATTCCTAAGAAAAAGTAAAACGTCATCTGCATAAAGGCTTATCTTATGGTCTGTTTTTTCTGTTTGAATTCCTTTAATATCTACATTTTGTCTAATTGCTGCTGCTAGTGGCTCAATGAAGATAACAAAAAGCGAGGGAGAGAGTGGGCAGCCCTGCCTGGTGCCCCTCTGCAAACGGAAGCTTTGGGAAATGAATTCGTTTGTCCTAACACATGCATTTGGGTAGCAGTATAGTGTTTTAATCCAGTTTATGAAGGATGACCCAAATCCAAATTTGTGTAGAACTGCAAATAGAAATTTCCAGTTGACTCTGTCAAATGCTTTCTCCGCGTCTAGAGAGATAACTGTGGTTTCTAATTTGTTAATGGAGCAGTAGTCTATAACATTTATTAATCTACGTGTATTATTGGCTGAGTGTCTACCCTTGATAAAACCTGTTTGGTCGGGATGTATAAGGAATGGCGTAACTTTTTCTAATCTTTTGGCAAGAGCTTTGCAAATTATTTTAAGATCTACGTTTATCAGTGAGATTGGACGGTAGCTGGATGTTAGTGTTGGGTCTTTACCAGGCTTTAGAAGCAGGCTGATGTTGGCAGAGTTCATGTTTGAAGACAGCGACCGATCGTTCTGAATTTGAGTAACCATTCTGATAAAAACAGGTGCTAGCGCTGGCCAAAATACCTTGTAGAATTCTGCTGGGAAACCATCTGGACCTGGAGCTTTATTATTTGGCAGAAATTGTATGGCTGCATTGAATTCAGATATTGATAGAGTAGAGTCTAGAACCCTAATTTGTTCATCATTTAGTTTTGGCAGATTTATATTGCTAAGAAAATTGTTGATGTCATCATCAGATGGATTATTCTGTGATGAGTATAAAGCTTTATAAAATTCTTTAAATGATTTATTAATTTGTTCGGGATCATGAGTTACATTCCCGGTCGAGTCTTTAATAGAAGAGATTGTTGTTTTTTCTTTATTGAGTTTTAACTGATTAGCAAGGAATTTCCCAGATTTATTGCCTTGTTCAAAGTTTTCCAAACGCAATCTGTTTACCAGAAATTGTGTCTTCTTATCATTTAAATCATTCAATTCTAATTTTAGTTTTCTCAGGTTGGTAAGTATATGCTCTTGCGGCGAAGAAGCATACGCTGTTTCTAGCGATTTAATCTTCTGTTCTAATTCTGCTACATATCTTTTTTCTTTATTTTTTCTATGTGTACAGTAAGATATTATTTTTCCTCTCATTACTGCCTTTCCTGCTTCCCAGAGAATACATGGTGAGACTTCTGGTAGGTCATTGTTATCCAAATATGTTGCCCACTCATTTTTGAAATAATTAATAAAATCTTGTTCTTTAAGTAAGGATGTGTTGAATCTCCAGTTCCTACTTGGTGGTGTGACTCTTTCCTTTGCTAGCAAGAGAGACACCGGTGCGTGATCACTGATAACGATGGAATGTATCTGGGTTTCTGTGATGTTCCTCATCATTGAGCTGCTAATTAGGAAGTAATCTAAGCGAGAGTGTGAGTGGTGTACTGGTGAGAAGAAGGTGTAATCCCTGGAAGTGGGATGATGTGACCGCCAGGCATCGCAAAGACCAAAATCATTCATGTATTGTCTAAGAGTATCTGCAGACTGCCAGTTCCGTTGACTCATGGCCGTGCTGAGCTTGTCTATTTCTGGGTTCAATACCAAGTTGAAGTCTCCTCCTAATATAAGTGTGGAGTCCGAATGAACAGAAAGTGAAGTGAAGAAAGTATGAAAAAAGGAGGGGTCATCAACATTTGGTCCATAAACACTAGCAATGCAGAAATCCATATTTTGAATAGTTAAATTAAGTATAATAAATCTACCTTCTGTATCTGTTATAGTATTGTTAACAGTGAAGTTTATACTTTTTTTAATCAATAGGGTTACGCCTCTTTGTTTTGAATTGTAGCAGGCTGAGTACATGTGAGGGTACTGTGGGAAGGTATGTATATGTTCAGATGTTTTGGCCATATGAGTCTCCTGAAGGAGGACAATGTCTGCCTGCAGATCTCTTAACCGATTTGCAATTTTTATCCTCTTTTCCCTGGAACCAATTCCACGTACATTCCATGTGACAAATTTCAGTGTGGTCATGTTTATATTAACTTAAGTTGTTTGATATTCGCTAAAGGTGTGTGCGTGTGTGTGTGTGTGTATATTGTGCATGACCTGTATGGTTGTATCTGTCCTATGTGTCTGTGATGGACATGTATATATCTGGGTTGTATGTTTGTGTGTGTGTATTGGTACTGAGTAAACATTGTGTCAGTAATAATGCTGTGTATTAAGCAAATGGCAAAATTTGAGATAATAGATAGATAACAGAAAAACAAGAGAAAAGACATGGGAAGAGATTTACGTGAACTAAAACAGTGCAGGTCCCCAAGAAACATTCCAGAATAACAACAATCAACATAGAAAAAAAAGAGAAAAAAAAAACAAAAATAATAAAAAAGCATAGAGATAACGACGATACCTTTCGCTAATTAAACCGGCAAAAATTATCCTATGTAGACATATCTGTAATACCATTGTGCTGATGAGAAAGTGAGTAAAAAGGAAGGAATAAAGAAAAGAGGTTGGTGTGGATACAGATCACCTGTTGCAGATTCAGAACAGCCAGGGAGTGGAATTCTGGTCGCGATAGAGCCGTCCTCCGACGTACAGCTTGTCGACCGCGATGACAGCACGGGAGCCTCCTTCGATGAACTTTTTTCGTATCGGGAACAGGATCTTTCTTCTCTCCAAGATCTCCTTTGGAAACTGATCGTTGATGCTGAAGTCCGTTCCTTTCAATTCCCGACCGCGGCTTTTTACCAGTTCTTTCTGTTTAAAGTGCTCGAATTTGGCCACGATTGGTCTGGGTCTGCGACCGTCGGGTCGCCTCCCACCTAGACGGTGTACGCGATGGAAGTTGATGGTTTTCACTGTGTCCTCCGGAAGTTTTAGGTGAGTTTGAATGAACTCTTTTACCGTTGTTTCTGAGTCTTCGTCTGCTTTCTCCGGGATACCTGAAAATACCAAGTTGTCTCTCATACTGCGGGCCTGGAGGTCAATGACAGTTTCTTTTATTTTTTTATTTTCTTCTGCAAGATGTGTCATTCCATCTGTGAGGGTTTTAACCGATTCCCTGAGAGTCGCATTTTCCGCAGCGAGTGTTTCCACCTGATGCTGGCTGAACTCCACTGACTCGCGCAAAGCCTGAAACTCTTTGTGGAGAATTTCCATTAGCGACAGACGCGCGTCTAAGCTAGATAGTTTTTTATCTATCGACTCCAAAATGTCCGTCATGTCGTTGGTTCTTGGAGAAGCCGCTTCTGGGGAATCTTCGGGGCGACTTCTCTTGACGGACAAGGTGCTTTTACTGCTGGAGGGAGTCGATGTCTTGTCTGTTTTCCCCATTGTAATCCGCTCGAAACACTCGTCAATAAACTTTTCTAAATTGTTCAGGTCTTCACTGTGCTCCAGGGTGCTAAAGTTCTTATCGATACAACCGAACTATGTTTTTATTACCTTTAAAGCTGTCTAGATGAGCTGGCGAAGAAAGAACCGTTGAGTGAAATGTTTGTAATCAGCTTCGCGCCGCCATGTTCAATACTGCCGTGGTTCTCGTCGAAATCCTTCAACTGTCCAATTTTGGTGAGCTCGTGCAAATTGTAGCCTCTTTTTCCTATTTGTAGTGGAGATGAGTGGTACCCGGTGGGGTCTTCTGCTGTTGTAGCCCATCCGCCTCAAGGTTGTGCGTGTTGTGGCTTCACAAATGCTTTGCTGCATACCTCGGTTGTAACGAGTGGTTATTTCAGTCAAAGTTGCTCTTCTATCAGCTTGAATCAGTCGGCCCATTCTCCTCTGACCTCTAGCATCAACAAGGCATTATCGCCCACAGGACGATAAGGCATACTGGATGTTTTTCCCTTTGCACACCATTCTTTGTAAACCCTAGAAATGGTTGTGCATGAAAATCCCAGTAACTGAGCAGATTGTGAAATACTCAGACCGGCCCGTCTGGCACCAACAACCATGCCACACTCAAAATTGCTTAAATCACCTTTCTTTCCCATTCTGACATTCAGTTTGGAGTTCAGGAGATTGTCTTGACCAGGACCACACCCCTAAATGCATTGAAGCAACTGCCATGTGATTGGTTGATTAGATAATTGCATTAATGAGAAATTGAACAGGTGTTCCTAATATTCCTTTAGGTGAGTGTATATATCACGATTGTCCCATTTTGAGAAATAAAAACCAATATTTTGAACCAATATGGGTGACATGATGTGTCATATTTTCTGAGCAGTCATGAGCTTCAGTTAGTATTTTGTGGACATGGTAAACTAAAGCATGATTTAATATAATGTCAACAGTGCTCCTGTATCTCAATGACTAACACAATGTTCTAAAAACACAGAGGTTGTAGGATCAAATTCAAGGGAGCACATACAAATTGTAGCCCCTCCTTCTACTATGACTTTTTGGATAAAAGCATCTAGGCCTAGATGTCAGTTAAATGTACATCATGTGCATGAAAGGGGAGGGACAAAAGTCTGCAGTCCCTGCTGGGCTCCGTATAAAACATCATTGAATCTGTTACAGTTCTTACTGTTATGTCATGGAAAAGTTTGTAATAGTGCAAGAGGAGTAAGTGAAATATAAAAACTTAATTGTATAAATAATATGAATGACATTTTCCTACACGGTCATTAAAACATACACAAATCAATACAAATAACCACCTAGCTAATATAGAAAGATTTAGCATTTTTTACTGTCATGTAAGTATCAAATCAAAAACGTGGACTGGGTTGGGAAACACTGCTCTAGAGGGCTCAGAAGGAATTTCAGCTGGTATAACAACTATAATGCATCGCTGAATAACTACCATAAATAACTATACTTACATAATTTCATATTACCAGGGCTCAGAACATTCAGTTAACAGCACATTTATTAAATTTCACATTTCCTTGTGATTCATCCAGTACAGTCAGCCCTGCTACATCACGTGATATCACACCAAGCATCTGTTGTAATGCGATTGATATTAGCACCCAAGTCCAATACAATGTGGAATCATATTTGTATTTGCACGATTTTCAGTTGGCCAGAAAAGCACTATGCGAACTACAACGCGATATGGTCTTAGCAAGAAACACTACTTGTGTGCAAACACAACTGTGCAAGTAAATGATTGTGATGTCCGAACTGTAACTAGTTCTTTTGAAGTTTTTTTCAGTGAATCAGTTAAACCAGTTTTCAAATCTAAAAGAATCTGACCTGTGCAATGTGTGGATGTGCAAAGGGTTTAAGTCTTACATTTTTTAAATATCTAAGAAATTATCATATAAAAACACACGGCAACCTTTTTTAATTCAACATTTGCTTTTCGTAGACTATACCATGTTGCCTTCAATGTCCCTCTGCATACTGTAATCCATTGTATTTGTGACGTGTATGCCCCACACCACAGTGGCTGTGGCTCACTATTACTGTTAGTAAATTTGTCATGTTCGCGTTTGGTTGAAGCCATTACTAGGCAATTCTCATGAGACTCATAAGACCCATAGGAGATGTTTGTGGTACAATTTATTAATGTATTGTTATCTTATTTAAAATGCATAATTACATTATAGATACCACTGGTATCACTGCTTTTATTATGAAATTCTTTTTGTTTGGAGTTGCCTTTCCCTAATCTTATTTTTCACATTGGATATATGCATTTTAGTACATGATTTTAATGAATATGAGGTTGTTCAGGAACACAATGGTGCAGGTTGGCAAATGTGGGACAAGTATGGGTTAGATGGGTGGAGCAAGTGATATATCCAGGAAATACAATTGAAATACAATTGTTCCGACAAATTGTATCTAGTACTATTTTATACTTGTCTCACAGGCTGTAGGAGTCACAGGACCCTTTTTGTTGTGTGTACCTCCATATACTGACAGTGAAGCTGAATTGAAGTGGAAAAAGGGAAACTATTCTGTATCCTGCATCCTTATATCAGTTCAGACACCACCAGTGTTTTATCCTCCAGGCAGCTTTCATAGAAGCAGAAAACCAGAATACCTCAAATTGAAAGGCGGACCAGAGACGAGCTACAAGGTGGTGTTCTCTGTGGTCCTTGGGCTGACAGACAGGATGCTGAGATCATTATTATACAGGTAATCCTCAAGTGTCCTCTAGTGTGGCTCCCAGGAACACTGAATACATGGTACAGGTGCGTGGTGAGCTGAGAGGAATCAAAAACATGGACTGGGTTGGGAAACACTGCTCTAGAGGGCTCAGAAGGAATTTCAGCTGGTATAATAAGAGCCACAACTATAATGCATCGCTGAATAACTACCTCTGTATAGAACAAACCTGGGCAATTATTTTTTGCCAGAGACTTTGTGGGATTTTGCCAGAAGTCTATGTAAAAATTTTAAAACCTAAATTGCCAGCAGAATTAAATTGATTATGGAGTGATAACCTTCTGATATTTTGCCCATCCTGAGACAGCGTCCTGGTACAGTTTTTCAACAAGACAATGCCCATTCACACGCGGCATGTTGAGGTCCTCCTGTGGCCAGCTAGGTTCCCCGATCTTTCCCCAATCAAACATGTATGGGATCAGCTTGGATGTTAACTCAGACCCAGTCCCAATCTGCAGGATGTCGAGGGCCAGTTACAACAGCTGTGGGCCGACTTGCTGCAGGAGAGGATACAACGGCTGCATATATCTAGGCTGGGGGCGGTGCCACACCCTACTGTCATGGGACCAGCAGTATGCCCATACTGCCAACTTTTATCCATCTGATCTGATATTTTAATCATTGCGATAGTCACATGACCACCACGTGCAGATTAATTTAATTTCCACCACTCCATCTGGGTGCTTAACTTTTTTTTTTGTTTTTTTTGAGTGTATTTACCCCTAACTTACCCCTTATTACAGAAGGTCATTTATCTTAAGACAATTAAAAGATGCAATTTAAAGCATCTGAACCACTTTTGGTAAACTTTGCATGGATGACAGCTACAGTCCGTGGGAAAGTATTTCTCTTAATGTACTGTAAAATGCATAACGTTCAGAACAGGGTGATAACCAACTGGCAGAATAATTATAATAATTTCTCTGTCTGCTTGTACTGAATATTTTAGAAGTTTCTGCTTTCTTATCCTATTTTACTAAAAATTTTAATAAATTGAACTGAGAGGTTGGCAAAATACATCTTAGGCTCTTCCTTTACACTCATGTTTGGCACACGGTTTGGTTCAAAGTTTTAATACTTAAAATGCTTTACCAGCAATAAATTTACAAGTGACTGAACTGCAAACCAAAACATATTTTGTAGTAACTGATAAACAGCATATCTAACAACAGGTGCTGTGACTGAATATTGCATAAGTATTGCATGTTACAATTCTATGCAAAATCTTCTGTACACATCGTTCCCATAATTACAAGTGACAGTGCACATTGTTCCAATTAATATTCTTTCTGAAAGGTGACTCCATATTCAAAGAATGATGCCTTTTTTTTTGCCTGTCCGTGACGAGAAATTTAATCTTTTTTCCCTTAAAAAGTCAAATACTGGACTTTGTAAGGACACTATGCCCTAATTTTAAGTGTTCAGCTCATTTAGTTCACATGTATTACAAGTAAATAGCTTTTTCTCCTTCCTCAAGGACTGTAATTATGTGCCTTCCATAAACCATAGGTAAAAATATTTTAGCCGCCACTTTGGCTTGGCCTTTCAATTGCAAAAGAGGAGTGCAACCTCAACAAAAGGCAGTTACTCCTAAGGTTTATCCTGTCCTTTGCAGGAGTGGCCAAAACAAAAAAGGAAATCTGAGACAACCCCAAGTGCACCCAATTAATACAACAAAGTGAAGTTTAATTCTATTTCAGCATGGGGAAAATACTTGTATCATGTCCTTTTCTGGCATACTAAATGATATGTAAAAATGCATTACAGTTCAGTTTATAATTACCAGAAGAATATGACTGAGGAGGAATGCTGTTGAAGATGTATGACAATGTTCCAAATTAAGTCCCATTCAGGTATGATGCATTGCTTCAGCTGTGAGAATAAAATTAGTCTTGCAGTTTACTAACTGCATGTTTTTTGCAGTATATACAAAGTTACTTATTTAGCGTCTTTAGAGGGAGCACAAGCTGTGGTGGTGGGCAATCACCATATATGTGATTCACAGTGTGTCATCTTGATTACGCCCACCCCCCCACCTAGTCGCCGATAGTTCATTCCTCCATAGAGTCTGAAACAAAAAAAGAAGGAAATAAGGAATAAGGTTAGTTTTAGGGATTAGTTTCTGTCTACTTCTTATTCAAATGCTTATGAAAACTGGGCAATTAACAAGAATGTATTACAGCACCATTTATCTACAACATGTAAAAATGTGAGCTTTCTGATCCCAATAATTCTTCTGTACAGTAACTCAGACAGTTTGTCCTCATAGTTTGGTCCCTTTGAGCAGCCTACTTACCGCCATGTATTAGCATCTGGATCATAGACTTCTATTGTTTTTAGATATGTTGTGCCATCAAAGCCTCCAACAGCCATTAATTGTCCATTTACAACTGCTAAACCCACCTGAAAAAAAGATATCAAGCAAATGATGAACATGTTGCATTTATAAAACTCAGCTAGGCATTATATATTTGTAAATAGGAAAAAATAATCCCTATGGGTGGAAGGCAGAAAAAGGATATGCACCATTTAAGATATGCAGAGCAAGCCGATATCTGGACATAAGGTACAAAATAGGTCAAAGGTTTTTTCCCTGCATGTTCAAATGAGTAAATCACACTTTGCAACAAATTACTTATGAAAATATATGTGATTGAATGATCTTGACCATTCTCATCATGTGTACTACTGTCTGCAGGCATTAAACACAATTCAGATTTAAAATAACTGAGAACAAATGTTTAGTCAATCTATAACACCTCCGGAGATGGTTCTTTTTCCAACTCTACTCTGTGTGGGGTTGCAAGATCTCTTCAGGCTGAGTGGGTTTCCTCCCATAGACCAAGGTCATGCCTGAAGCCTAACTGGTATCTCTAAATTGCCTTAACCCTCTGGAGACTAGGGACACACTTTCACTGACTGGGGCATGATCACACATTTGTTTCAATTTCATGAACTTACACCATGGTAAATTTCTTATATATTTGTTTTGACAGTAAGGAGAGGATTACTGATTACTGATGTCTGATTAATGATCAATTTGTAATTTGAAGTCAAAATATACACATTGCAAAAAGCAGTTTGGAACACTTAAGAGCTATTCACACCTGGCCTAGGTGGCCCAAGTGTCCCACCAGCTAGTCACAGCTCTCCCCACCTCCAAGAGACACAGAAAAGAATTCAGTAAGAGAAGCAAGTGGAAATTTTCTTGTTTAGAAACATTTATTGCAAAAAATAGAAACTGGTTTACAATGTAGTAAACCTACATATAAACATGGTCAATGTAATGGCACATACACACCAAACAAGCTATATACATGGAAGAGCGTTTTGCACATATTGTTCACTTTTTCATCAGCCAGCAGGGAACTTGCATTTTTGGAAGAGGTGAACTCTATAATAAACAGAAATAAATATGCATAAAAAACATGCTATGGTTACAATGTAGAGGTTCTTGTATCCAAAAGTGAACACAACAGTACCATCTCACATAAAGCCACAAATACCTTTAAACACACTAAAAATGAATGTGAATCAAAAAACTGATTTTTGAACATTTTGGAATTAGTTGCTTTTACGCACCTTGGAATAGCGTGATCCTGTCTGACCAATGTTCCAAGGTGCCCTACAGATCAGTCTTCGTCTCTGTAAATGTTGCAAAAAATATGTGATAACAGCACAACAACAAACCGAAACTGCATTCCAGCCATTAGCTAACACGAATACAAAACAGTTATGCCAATACATTGCACAACAAGGCTAACACAAAAACTAACAAAACTTTATGTGCCTGTATGATTTCAGTGTTTCAGATTTTCAATCAATTATGACTACATTAGTGAACCTAAAATAGTAATGACTAACCAACTCGAGAAAGAGCCAAATATAACTTATGATAAGCACATGTACACTAAATTTGTTTTTATAAATTTATGCATGTATCAACAAGTATGGTAATAAAAATGCACTTACTTGGAGAGGTCATCAACAACTGGATCAAGCCAGTTTTCAAAATGAAACAATTCTTTATCAGTGTTGCAATCTTCCGCCGCAAATTTATCTTCATTGCCACATTCCTCCACCATTTTCCAAAAAACCTGAGGTGCTTCCTGTCAATTCATGAGGCTTGCCATCTTATTAGAGTGAAAGGTGTTTTCAATAAATTTTGTTTCGACCTAGAACACCTTTTATTGCGGTGAGATCATGGAAATAAATCTGAATTGCGTCACCCCCAAAGAAAAAAGGGTAATTACCATGCATTACCATAGACTTACTATTGAAAATACATTGTAAATACATGGCAATGTGGTTGTTTACAATGTGATCAGAGATCTTGAAGGTAAGCGTGGTACTTCATGCCCCCAATAAGGGTAAAATGAAGGAGACATGGTTCACATTTTTGCATCTGAACAAATTATTATAATTTTAAAAACTTTACTATATCTGACAATCGACATTTTGAAAAAACTGATTATTTTTTTTTGTGATTCTACGAAAAGATCTGGTAAATTATAAACAAATAGATTGGAAACTTTAACTACATCTCTCACAATGTGCTCGTCCCCAGGGGATTAATTAATGTTGAATGTATGCATGCAATAACCCATTCAGGGTGCTCCTGTGCTACTGTGCTCTGCTGTCCGGGAGAGGCTCCAAAACCTTGTGATTCTGTCCAGGACAAGTGGCATGATACAACATATTCTACTTCTATCATATCCTGACACAAGTAGGCATGTAGGAGTAGCAAAATTATATTGAAACAGGGACTTATTTTCCCAGAGGATTGTAGCCATATTTTTTTAAATGAACTTGCCATGCCATCTCTGCCTGCATTGACAGTTAAATAATGGTCAATTACCATCTCAGGCATAAAGCATAGTCTGCATGCAACAGCACATTTCAATCCTGAATATAATTTACGTACAATTTCTCAGTTCCCAGTCAATTTAGATAGATGAGATTAAAGATGTTCTATTGATCCCAAGCAGGATTTCAGGAAAAAAATGCAATTACCCTGGTGAGATCATGCCAGCTCCACATAAACATTGCAGCCAAGAGTGGAAATGGAACCCACAACCAAAGTGTCACGCCCAGCTCCGTATGATCCTTGTGTGTGCCACGCCCACCTCGTTACCTCGTGTTTATGCCTGATTGTTCTCCACTGTTGCTCGTTAAACTCAGTTTGTCTTGTGTATTTAGTCCGAGTCTCAGTCAGTCTTCCCCAGATTCGTCATTGTATTGTTATGTTTTGTTCCTTGTCTGCTAGTCCACCCACAATAAACCCCGTCTTTATGGCTCTGTTTGCCTGCTTCGCTGCTCGCCCGCTTGCCAAACGTGACACAAAGACCTTTTTGTCCCCCACAGCTTTTCATTACAGCAAATTTTGTATTAAAACATTGTCTAAGTCACACCATCTTGGACTCCAATTTGAACCCCACAGAAAAATCAGTGGGGGGGAAAAAAGGCAGAGCTTACACCACTTCGCCGAGATGTCATGGCAACCACAGGAGACCACTGGTTTGTCCTAGGGTTGTAGCGTTCAGCGCTGCTAAGCTCAGTGGTGTCATCTCGACCCCCAACAGAGTAGATCATGTCCTGGTAGACAGCACAGCCTAGGTGCTTTCTGCGCGTCCCCATGGGAGCCACTGTGTGCCATCGGTTTTCTTGTGGATTATACCTCTCCACTGAATGAAACGTAAAAACATACTAGGTTAAACAAAAACAAATTTTTTATGAATGTAAACCTAATTCCGATTCACTGTTGAATAACTTTCACACACCATTTCCTAGCATAACTGTTTTAAAACATTACATTTCTATCACTGCATGACAAAAAGAAGGCCCAGTGGAAAGGACAATGAGACAAAATGCAGCTGTATGAGTTTTTGACACCAGCAGATGCTGATTATTCTTTTCGGTGATTATGCTTTGTTGATCTTAGTTTGGATGACGTGGGTTTCAAAATTCATTGTTCTCTTTTTCAACGTTTTGTAGATTGCAAAAACAACAAAATCTAAAAATATAGAAACAATGCAACATAGAAATACTGCCTGCTTGAGTACTCAGGTGTACAGTAACTTGGAAATATAATCTTTTAAACATCTAAGCATTTAGATTTAAAACAGCACTTCTGCTTACATTATAAATATTTTCAGTGCTAGTTTCAAATAAATCATATTTAAAGTTAAAAAATAAATAGTAGAGGGTCTCAAATTAATTTAATATTTAATACTGATCACTTCCATTGTTAAACATTCACTGTACCTGTGTTGAGAGGGGATGTTCCATCCGACCCTCCCACAGCATAGAGAAACCCACCCAGAACTGCCACAGCAACACCCAGCCTCCTGGTGCTCATGGAAGCAACTCGTGTCCACTTGTTCTCTTTTGGATCATATCTGGAAGATGGTACAGAACATAAAAATGAATATCCTCGATATTGTTGGTAAAGAGAAGATTAAGTTTCAGCATTGTTGTTCCTGTGGGGATTGAACACAAAAAATAAACTGGAATCTAGACTATTTACATATTTGGAAATTGCTGGACACAACTCTTCAACAAGCTGTTAGCAAGCACAACTGAGTATTAATGCAAGTCTCATGACCTTTCTACGATGTTGAGGCAGGACACTCCATCTTGGCCACCAACTGCATACAAATAGCCCCCTAATACAGCTACCCCCACACTGGTTCTACAGGTACTTGTAGGGGCCACATCACTGCTCCACTGATTCGTCTTGGGGTCATATCTGATGAAATAAGAGCACAAAAGAACATAGCCCGATATTTTCTTTTATTCGCCACAACTGTTCTTCATTACTAGTTTAAACTAACAGCAAATTATGGCAGATCTTTACAGAATCTTGGTTGGAAACTGTCAAAAGATTTTAACTGTTGAAAATAATTCAAGTAGTGTTCGAATTAACAGCAAATCCTACATAACTATAACAAACAGAATTTACATAAAGGCATTTTTACAACAGTGGAATTTAACTGGGAAATCAAAATCATACTGCACACAGACATGCTTATATGACTTTCAATGAATGTAAGAACTCAATATGTAGAGATGTGAAGGAAATTAATGTTAGTGTTATAACTTATTTACTAAAATGACAACTTACCCTTCTTACTGTTTAATATGCCAATTTAAGAATTCAAATAAAATGGAATATTATACTCAAAAGAATATTGAATATTTTTCCAGGTTACATAGTGGATGGTCTGATGGAAGTGAAAAATGTCTCATTTAAAAAGTCTCAACAAAATGTAGAACTTCAAGCTATGTTTTGATAAGCCACGCTATGCTAAGAACTAAAGAGAAATGAGAAGGAATTTTTTATAACAATGAGCATTTAAAACCAAACTAAATTACCTCTCCACACTGTTTAGATAAGAGGAGCCATCATGACCGCCAACTGCATAGAGAAGATCATCCAGGACGCTCACACCCACTCCACACCGGCGTTTGCTCATAGAGGCCACCATGCGCCACTCGTTGGTCTGGGGGTCATAGCGCTCCACACTGGAGATGGCATCACCGCTGCACCAGCCCCCCACTGTCTCTCACAGACACACACACACACACACAACACACTCCTTGTGACTGTGTGTTGCTTCACATCACATGAAAATGTCTCAGATTTTCATCTAACACACAAGGTTAGGCTGTGGCTCTAACCATCCTCCCTCCCACCTGCAAACAGGACTTCCCCACATCGAATCGGCTTCCGAGGCCGTGTTCGCGGGCCCTGCATTAAGGGTCGCTCCTGAGGTAACAGCAGATAGTTCTTTGCTTCATCAACAAGGTCTCTGTATTTGGGGGAAAAAGGACAATTACAGTATACAGTTCAGTTCATGAAGTTAATCTAGCTGTCCATCAGAAATTTGGACCTCTGGACCTTAGAAGATAAATATGGTAAATTTACTTGAAGAAACAATAGGTTTGATGCTTAAGAGTTAAACATAAAAATCAATTTAGGTCATATGCCGAGATGGGGCTCTTTCATGTACACTACAAGTCAAAAGTTTTTGCGCACACTGAGATTTTCTACATTTACTTGTTACTCATTTAATATTTACTAAAAATGTACTGTCTGTTTTGTGGCATGAAACAGTTGACTAGGGCATTTAAAGTTAAAGGATAACCTAGAATTTGACTATGCCATCACCACACAACCAGTTAATAGGATGTCAAATATGCACTAACATACTTTTTCCATGCCATTAAGGAAAATTGTTTCCAATGCTTAACAAGAACAAAAAATCTGCAGTTTATGAAAAAAAGGGAAAAATGGTAAACTGCGGTGTGCAAAAACTTTTGACTGGTAGTGTAGGTCTTCCCTACTTATACAGTCTTTTTGGAAACTATGTGCTTTATCGTATCTGTAAATTGAGCATAAACTGCCTTAAAAAAAGGCCAGAAACTGCATTTGTGTAGTTCTGAACTTCAATAAAAGTAGCTCATTAAAATCATTTACCAAGTGCTTTTAAACATGCAATATAACTGCTTTGTGTTTAACAGACATGTAGTGAAGTAGCTTCCATCCCGGCCACACAAGGGGGGACTTTTTTGACCAAGCTACCATTTTCATATTTTTGTCATTTTTCATATGCAACACAAGTCTTCAGAATGATACTTGAGAGAATTCAGTCCTAATTTTCTCTGCTTGACTCACCGGCATTCCTCATCACTTTTGATAAGGGGATCCGACCCCACAGTCCCCACTAGGAACTTGGGGCTCAGCAATGGCAGCCGGACATGCTGGAGAACCTAGATAAGGCATGGGAGTTACTCATTCTCTTCTTTGACTACATACATGATTTTTAAAATTGAGATTCAAAATGAGCGCATTTAGAGCTTCTCTTAGAAAGTCAAAGGAACAGAGATGGATGAACCACCCAAGAAATAGATGCTGCCTGAACAACAAAAATGTATTCCCTGGAACTTGCTCTCACTTGTATGCATGTCTGTTGGAGAGCAAGAAAGGGTAAAGAGAATTTACTCATGGGGATTAATAAAGTATCACTATTCTATTATGCTATTTGTGGCTATAAGTTGGTTAGGGCTAATGCAGGTTACAGTCAATCATAATCAGCAGTTTGGGAACATTTCACTTTCCCAAAAAATCACAACATTGGAGAGTGAGTAGCTGATAAGACCTGGACTGGCTGTCGGTTCTGTTATATTGACCATGGATATGTAGCTGGAAACATATCTAACATGGATAACTCAGATGAGATAAGTGTATGTACAGTCTTAACTATGCCCCCAAACCAGCCCACTCTCAAGCTCAATGGATCTGCACAACATGTGACATATTCTCTCTCTCAAGGGGCAAGCATGCACAGTTTCCACAGCTGCATCTGGCAAGGAAAAAACCACATACTGACAGCCATTGATGCAAGGTTATTTATTACTAGTAGGTCCTATTCAGGTTAGCAGGGAAGTGGTAGACAACATTACGAAGTCTGTGATATTGACACTGACAAGAGGCTTCTATACTGCCTGTAGTTCATATTTGTAAATATTATTTACATGTATTTTATTTACATGTATTTTAAACAAATAACTTAAATGTTTGTTAACTGAATAAAAAAGCATCAGCTGACCCGCAAAGTCATTAGTGGATTTTTAATATGGCCCTTTCAGTGACTGGTATAGACACCCCTGCTCAATAATATTTAGACCCCCCCACCTCTCCAGTACATCTTTACTAAAAGCACAACTTTGTGCCATTTGTCTCAGTGTAATCAGGTTGACCAGATTTGCATCTGAGGCTGTCCTTTGAGGTGCCACCACTAAGTGATACGGTTTAAATTTTAGTGCGATTTGTCTCAAAACATAATAGGCCCCAGATCATGATCTATACAATGTACCTATGAAGTATGAAAAAGATCTATTTAAAAAAACACTTTTAGGTTACTGTGTTCACAAGCGACTTCTGTAGCTGCCCGTTCCTTCCTTTGCTGCCATCAAGCACTTGCAGCTTTAATTTTGCCGCAAATTGTTTTGAAATAAAATAGTTATAAGATCTAATACATTGAATGATAATATTCATAGGGTCAGGTGTCTTCTGCAATCACCCTTCACTTTGATGCTAAGCGAACTTCAGTCATCACGCTAGCAAGTGTCTGGCAGTGGCGGACTAGCCCCAAAACCATAAGTATTCTCCATCCAGGGTCTACAATAATCAACTCAACTAACAAAATAGGTCACTACACACTCAAACTCCCAGCCACCCACCCACCCCCCCCCAAAAAAAATGTCCTTCCACTTCACCTCTGAATATTGCAATGATACTGTTTTTATATGAACTATTTCACTGCTTCATTTCAATCAAGCATCCTATTAGTTCGCTTCATTTTCCTGACATAGAAGTTTCCAGGAGCCTGCTTGTATGCCAGTGGGCTAAGCATCTTACCTGGGGCAACTGTGGTCGGCGTTCCTGGATACTGTACTTAACCCAGGCCATAACAGCATTAAACACCTGCTCTTCGCTCCGTACATTCAGCTCATCGCTTGAGATGATATCGATCAGTTGGTTAGCTGGAAGGAGCATGAACTCCTCACTTTCCATTACCTATGCACAACAGATGTAGTATATTACTCAGCTGGATGGGTAACAATGTAGCATTCAGTTACCAAAAGTAACGCACTTCAGAAATATAAGTGTATATCTACTCCCAATGGATGCAGAATTAACTGCAGTTACACTGAGACTAGATGCTGTCATAACAACCAACTTGATGTAATTAAGATCAAGACCAAACAAGCAGGTTCTATGCTTCTCACACCAAGGCGGTGTAGAACTTTCCCAACAAAACTGTGCAATGGAATTACCAGGACTCCTTCTCATAGCATCACTTCCCAAAATCACCAAGTATACAACTTGGTCACTATCGGTATATGCTCAGACCAATCTAATATATACTCCGTGACAAAAAACTTAAGCACCCAGAAGCAATTGGTACACGTGCAGACTAGCAATGGGTATGTAAATGATTAGATTTGCAAGGAGTTGGCAAATCTAGTCACCACTTCAGAGGAAGCCTTGGAGACGCATTTGACAGCATTACCAGCACTTCACAGAGTTTGACAGGGGTCACATTGTGGGGTTGCAGGATGCCGGGTGGTCATATCGTGGAATTGCCCAGCATGTGGGGCATGCAGATGTCACAGTCGCTCGATGTTGGAACCAATGGGCATGTGAGGGAGGATCGTTGTATTGTGCAGCAAGCATCACAGAACCCCATTACATCTGTGCCCGCCATCCGGACACAGGTACTGAACTCTCTACAACACCCTGTGTTATCTCACACCATCTAGACGGGATCACCGTCCTATGCATAGGCTGCTGTTAACACCTTCGCAGAGATGGTTGCGTTTGGAGTGGTGCCGTAAACGAGAGGCATGGACTGATGACAAGTGGTGTCATACCATGTTCAGTAACGAATCTGCATTGGACAGATGACAGTTATGTGTGCGTATTCAGGTCATCTGTGGTAGAGATTTGGGGGTTCAGCACAGCACTATGTCAGTGACATCCTGCATCAGCATGCCTTACCCCTCCTGAGACAGTACCCTGCTAGTCTTTCAACAAGACAATGCCCGTCCACAGTCTATGGACTGCCTACGTCATGTTCAGGTCCTCCCGTGGCCAGCCAGGTCCCCTGATCTTTCCCAAATCGAACATGTGTGAGATCAGCTCCGGCGTCAACTCAGACCCAGTGCCAATCATCAGGATCTTGAGGATCAGTTGCAACAGCTGTGGGCCGATTTGCCGCAGGAGAGAATACGATGGCTGTACGACTCATTTCCGCACGGTATCACCACATGTATCCAGGCCCAGGGGGTGCCACACTCTACTGATGTGGGACCAGCAATGTGCCCATACTGCCAAGTCTCTCTGTTTGATCTGATATTATAACGATTGCAATAGTCACATGACCTTTCATCATGTGCACATTCATTTTCACCACTCCGTCTGGGTGCTTGTTTTTGTCACTGAGTGTACTTCCTCACATCCTACTTTTGGTTCTAGGAGCAAAATGCATGCAAAGAAATCTACCACCAAAGGTCCACAAATGAAAATCTGACTACCTGAGCATAGTTGCATAAATCCTGCATATGTAAAAGAAGGTGGCAAAGCAGGCTTTTTCCAAAAATCACAGAATGTTACATAACAGTCTTAACTATGTCCCCAAACTTAACATACACAGGCCCAATTTCAAGCCCAAATGCCCTGCACAACCTGCAACATATACTTTCTCTATCAAGGGTATGCATGCTAAGATTCCACAAGTACACCTGGAAAAGAAAAAAAGATATATACTGAAAGCCATTGATGTAAGGTTATTTATTACTAGTAGGCTAAGAAGGTAAGTCCTATTCAGATTAGCAGGGGGGTAGCAAATAACTAAGTCTGTGATACTGACACCTACAAGAGGCTCCCGTACTGCCTGTAGCCTATTTTTGTAGCTAAACAAATACCTAATCGATACTTAAGTTTAAAGGAAAAAAAATTAAAGTAGAATTCAAAATTCATTAAACACCACGAGCTGCTCAGCTTGTTAGAAACTCAGTTCTTGTTAAAAACTGCATGACAAAGTTAGCATCGTAAAATTACTTGACTCAGATGCAAAAAAAAATTACCATGTTATTATTACAATGCTAAAAACAATGTTATGACTTGTGCCTAGTCTGAAGTGGAGAATAATAATTATGCGTGGCAAAGAAAGTAAAAAAATGAAAAGTACAGTAAATAAACCTGTAACAGTTTCTCTATCAAGTATTATGCACTATACATAACTGCATATACTATACTTTTACATGACTTGCACAGTACATCTGTATACATGAGCATCACCACAAACCTGTGAGTAATGCACTGCGCTATGACATCACTGGGCGATAGCAAATTTTCAGCTCTGTTATAATCTTATGGGACTACCGTACTAAATGCGGTCCATGGCTCACCAAAACGTTATTATGCAGCATGCGATGCTTCTGAGCACATAACTCCTACGTAGATACCAAAGCACAATTTAAAATCCTGAAAAACGCATTTTATGGCATCTGAAAAGGAAGTAGGTTCATTCAACATTTATGATAATCTACACTAAATATTTCAGCAGTATTATGAGACGCAAAGTTAAGAAATATAAAATGCATGATAGCAACAGAGGAAAATCTCTCCAAAAATCAGGCATTCAAACTTCTCTTGAACTTAAGAGGCACAGTTCTGTCACAGAGGCTATAAACACAAGCTACCAGGTCTTACTTCTTGGAAGTTGTGCTGGGTAAACTTGTCAGCTATGCGCAGCAGTTCTCGGCAGGAATGAGTGTCCGCGAAGGCACGGATTCCCAGACAGTTGGAGGGGTCGAGCTGGCGTTTGAGGAACTCGCAACAAGCCTCCTGGATCTCAGCCAGCTGCAACAGGCAGGCAGCTGGCAAAAGTGTCTGTACATTACCCTCCTCCACTGTGACCTGTGATGTGTATGCAAAGTCAATAAGCAGCTCCATGGCACGCTCATCGATGTCCCTGATCACCACCTCTGTCTGGCGGCTCTCAGCTAATTCGCCTGTGAACATGGCTCGGAAATAGGGGCTGCAGGCAGACAGGATGACCCTATGGGCGTAGATCTTCTTCGTGCCTACCACCAGCACCACGTCGCACAGCTCTCTGTGTTTACGAAGGAGGTTAATGACCTCCAGTGTCTGACGTGGGTGCTTGTCCGACACATAAGGCATCCGAGCTGGCTGTGGGACTCCTTCAGGGAGCTTGTTTGGATCTCCCAGAGTGCAGCGGCTGGTGATGTCCATCCCGGTGGTGTCTGGGCGTGTACTGGTACCTCTTGGGAGTGTGGAATAAAAAGTCACTCAACATTAGTGTACAAAACAAGGTTAAATATTTAAGAAAGTCTTAAAATCTTCATTTATTAATGAAGAGAATTTCCAGTCCAGAGAAACAAGAAAGGAAGTTAATTCAAAGAAAAAAAAAAACTACTGATTTTTTATGGAATGGAATTCTGCTAATTCATTTAAAAAACAGGCATATTTAGATTAGATGGTGGTAAAAGCACAGAAACAGTAGAATAAAAACAATACTCTCTGTTTACAGTCCATCCATCCATCATCCACCACATATCTGGGGTTGGTTCGCGAGTGCAGCAGTCTAAGCAGGGATTCCCAGACCTCCCTCTCACCAGCCACCTCCACCAGGGGAATATCAAGGCATTCCCAGACCAGCTGAGAGATATAAACTCTCCAGCATGTGTTGGGTCTGCCCCATGGTTTGCTCCCAGTTGCACATGCCCAAAACACCTCCCTAGGGAGCTGTACATGAGGCATCCTAGCCATCGGCTATTGGTATCAAACTTTTGGTACTACGAGAAAGTACTGAAAGTATGGTATTTCAAGGTGTCCGTTTTTCCACTTGCGTAAAAACTGGTACCCACACGAATGATATTACAACTCGAGGAGGGGTATTGAACCTAGTGTTTTAGGAAATTATAGACATATCTCAAATCTTCTTTTCATTTCAAAGATCATGGAAAAGGTTGTAGTTCGTCAGTTGTCTTCTTTCCTACAAAAAAATAATACTAATGAATTATATCAGTCTGGCTTTAGACCAAACTGTAGCACAGAAACTGCTCTAGTCAAAGTAATGAATGATTTACTTATGGCTTCTGACCGTGGCTGTACTGTATATCACTGTTGGTATTACTAGATTTAACAGCAGCATTCGATACTGTGGACCATAATATCCTCTTGGACCGGTTAGAAGGTGTAGTTGGCATTATGGGGACAGCACTCCCTTGGTTCCGCTCATATTTAACTGATCGCTATCAGTATGCCCATGTGAACAATGAATCATCCAAGGCCACCAAAGTCACATATGGTGTCCCACAGGGATCAGTACTGGGCCCACCACTGTTTACCCTACACATGCTACCTCTTGGTAACATTATTAGAAATCATGATGTTGGGTTTCATTGTTATGCAGATGATACACAGTTATATATATCTGTTAACCCTGATGATACACCATTCCTATCTCGGTTAGAAGATTGTCTGTTAGATATCCGGTGCTGGATGGCAAAAAATTTCCTAATGTTAAACAAAGAAAAAAAAGAAGTACTGGTAATTGGTCCCAAGGCTGCAAGAAATAAGTTTCACCACCTCAGCATTAGTGGCCTTCCGACACAACCTAACACGGTGGTTAGAAATCTTGGTCTTCTAGTTGATTCAGATCTATGTTTTGATGCTCACATTAGAAGTATTACTAGAACAACGTTTTATCATCTACGGAACATAGGCAAGCTTCGTAAGATGCTCTCACTTCATGATGCAGAAAAATTAATACATGCCTTTGTAACTTCCAGACTGGACTACTGTAATGCCCTCCTGTCTGGTTGCCCATCTGGATCCTTACATAAACTTCAGCTGGTACAGAACGCAGCAGCCAGAGTTCTCACAAACACAAAACAATTTGATCACATTACACCAGTCTTATCCTCCCTTCATTGGTTACCAGTTAAGTCTTGGATTGACTATAAAATACTGCTATTAACCTATAAAGCACTGAATGGCCTTGCACCAGAATACCTTAGTGATCTGCTGACATCATACAACCCCCTGCGCTTGCTTCGTTCTCAAGGCGCGGGATGTCTGTTAGTACCTAGGGTAGAAAGAGCTACGGCAGGCTGCAGAGCTTTCTCCTATAGAGCTCCTCAGCTGTGGAATGGTCTTCCACCGGTAGTGCGGGTTTCAGGCTCACTCTCAATATTCAAGTCTAGACTAAAAACACACCTGTTTAGTTTAGCTTATAGGGACACTAGTTCTAGCTCTAGCTAATTCCTCACTCCCAGTTAGACCAATAGTGTGAGGTGTAGAGCTGGGTGGGGATAGGTGCCATTGGCTTTGGATAAACTGAATTGACAGTGCTGTCACTCTAGCTTCACAATCGCTTGTGGGATTGGAGTGCTGACATTTCAGGGACTCCCCATGCCTGCATTCCCACTTGCCTCTCTCTCCTACTTATGCTGCCATAGCCATATCTACCGGAGCTTGCACATTGCACTCCATATTGCACTCATCTAACTTTTAGCACTGCCTATAGTCTCCCCTACTTTGACTAATTGCATATTTTATTTCCCCTACTCCTCCTGGGGGGTGCTGCCTGGAGACCTCAAACTATCAAGATGTCCAGCACACCCTGCAACATGTGACGTCGCCACTACCAATGACGTCCGTGCATCCAGCTCGCCGTTCTGCCTGTGTCATCTTCCATGTATGACCCGCTGCCTGCCTTCTGGTTGCCTGGCGATTGGAGGGAGTGTTGGCACCGGCTGTCATCTCCCCCCTGCTCACCGTTTGTGTCTGAAATTTTACTGTATTTGACTCTCCCTGCCGGCCCCTGGAGGATGGGCTCCCCCCCTTTGAGTCTGGTCCCTCCCAAGGTTTCTTCCTTCTCGGGAGTTTTTCCTTGCCACTGTCGCCTATGGCTTACTCACTGGGGGCTTTGGGTGGGGATGCTGTAAAGCGCTTTGAGACTATGTAATGTTGTGATAATGCGCTATACAAAAATAAATTTGTTTGTTGTGGTTTGTATTTTATACTGAATTTGTGAAATGGCTGTAGTATATTATAGGGCAGGACGATGTGCAATACATAGCATGTTATACACATGCAATTCTTACATCGCTAATCAGCTATATCAAAATAAGGCTTTTTCTTACTTTCAATTCTGTACGGACCTTTTAGCGTGGGTGTTTCGCTGAAATATTTTTACTCTCATAGAAGAAAAAAAAAAAACTTAGCAAGCTTTGCAATTTTAAGTAATTATTATTTTATAGATTCTTGCATGTTGAAAAATCCGTTTACCTCGGCTGCTTTTGCATGAGCGCTGCATGTGTTCTCCGAGACAATCGTAATTATTTTCGTCCTGCACCTTGTCCATTAATTCAATATAATGAATTAATGAATAAGGCATTATCCCTTCCTTAGCCCGAGAAACAGAAGGTGTAAGCATGTGAACTGGATTAAATGCATGTCTCATGGTCAATGCGTGAGACTTAAGAGCCCTGATTTTCCTTATACGACCTGGCCAGCAGATCGAACCTTCATTTTTCACAGAATAAAAAACAATGTATTGTTATCCTGCTAATAAGCACTGGCATGTTTCATCACCGACGTCGGAAATATATGGAGACAAAAGCAAAAAGGTATTCAATCTTTTTGAGGTCCAAAAATGATTTCATCAGCTCTGTCTCTTTTTCTGCACTTCTACATAACTTCCATGTTAGCGCTGGTGGCTGTGGTCAAGCAATCAGCAAGTTATCACTGTAAGCGTATTCAGTGCCTCTGAGGAACTGAATTGGACCAAGTTTTAATAATCTTGCTCACACACATGCATGCACACAGCAATTTTTGCTCTCTCTGGGTGTTTCACGTGATATACGATGATGTGGTCAGCCATTATATGGGGGCATATTTAGGCAAAAATGAGGGGCATATTTGCAATTATTAAATTTAGTCGCAGTCTGAATGGTTGCAGTCTGGAAACTGCTACACTTTTTTACACTACACGACAAAAACAACACACACACGAGCCACATGCTTCCCTCTGGGCATACATTTTTTTTCCTTCCGGCCTCTGTGTTGTGGCTGTGTAATGTTATGTTAGACAGTCAATCACCAGCAACTTTAGGTTTTTGCACAAGTATGCTGCCTGCTTATTAGTTCATAGAAGCTGAGATTTACTGTTCGGGTATCAGAATTAAGCACCAAAAGGAAATTAATTTTTCAATCCTCAACAGGATTGAAGTATTTCGGTCAGTACCACAAAAGTACCAAAGTTTGGTACCCAGCTCTACCTAAGGGTGCTTTTCCACCGCACAAAGTACGGTACTTTCGGTACGGTACTTTCGCTTTTCCATTGACTTCCGGACGAGTACCAGTACCGAAAGTTCCAGTACCGAAAGTGCCAAACCAGCTGGGGTACTTCTTTGGTACTTCGGTACTTTGGGGTGGGACTTGCAAACGTATTCGCTGTCGAATGGTTATGCAAATAGCCTGCTGCTGAAACACAAAATACAACCACCATCTTTTGAAACACACAGTGAACAGCAAGAAACGAAATAAAAAGCAGTACAAACAAAAATATAAAAAAGGAAAATGGAAGGATGGACAAACAAGGAAATACAGGCTTTAATCGCCATATGGTCGGATGAACATATCCAGCTGGATTTGGATGGCACGACTCGAAATAAAAAAGTATTTGTGGTGATAGCAAGCTGCTTGGAAGAAATGGGGCACAAGCGAATCACCGAACAATGCCGGTTGAAAATCGAAAAACTTAAGCAGGACTACAGGAAAGTGAAGGATCATAATAACATGTTTGAATTCAGCAAAAGAAATACCACGCCACGCTTTGTGATGATGTCATTTGGCGCCAGTACCAGTTTTTACGGCAGAGGAAAACTGACATAAAAGAAATACCATACTTTTCGTACTTTATGGAAGTACTGAGTAGGGTTGCAAAGGGCTGGAAAATTTTTGGAAATTTTCCTGAAACTTTCCGTTCCATGGGAAGTTAAGCTGGGGAATTTTGGAAATATTCCACATTAGAAACTTTCCATGGGAATTAACGGGAAAGTATGGGAATTAACAAGAATATTCCTAGAATTTTGCAACCCTAGTACTGAGAGTACCAAAAGTACTGTACCTGGTGCAGTGGAAAAGCGCCCTAAGATTCATAAGTCATTGTGTTGGTAAATGGTAGAATAAATGGACTACTAATGAAACTAAATGAGACGGACATGTTAAGTAACGTGTGGTTTAAGCAATGGACTATAGGGGACAATGCACACCACTTGATTTTCAGATTACGTATTTCTATTCATCTTAAAAATTGCAGTGTCCATTCACTTCCAGTGACTGTATGTGAGCGACAGTTATTGATTGTGAAGTGCATATGCAAACATTAAAATAATTAAAAGTCGACTGAAGAAAACCATGGGGTATGCAATGGTTGCTATTAGAGATAGCACCAATCTGATACCTTCTATCAGAATTGGGCCGATACCAGCAAAAAAAAAAAAAACAGCTGTATCGGATATTGGGGGGATGGTATTCGGTACAAGTCAGAATCAAGTTTTGCTACTACCAGAATGGGTGAAATATATAATGGCAAAAAGCCCAATACCAATGATCAGTCATGTATGTGTTTGGAGATTCAGTTTTGATCATAAAGTCAGCCACCACACAGCTTGGATATTTCAACAACACTAAGAAGAGACAGAACAGGGATCAGCATAATGCAAATCTGACAGGATGTCTTACCTGCGCATTGGCTTTCTGTCCATGCACAGAAAGTACAATCTTGGGTGTGTAACCCGTCAAATTACCTACAAAGACGAAAGGTTAGACAACATGAGGACACTGTCGTTCCTGGAATACATTTTATTCTTGCATAACTAAAATGCATAATTAAAATTACTAAGCAACTTTATTTCATCACACAGCAGTTTTTTTTGGTAAAACAGTAGGATGCATCCTGGGTTTCAACTGAAAGTGATTTTGCGAATGAAAATACCGATGTATAATGAAAATAATATTATTACAAGCCTACCTTAAACACACTCCCCACCTCTCCAAAAAAATGTGACAATTAAAAATTCCATAATATATTTTGCAGAGTTCCCCACAACACATTTTGCCAGCTGGTTACTGGACTACTACCAATAAAATTTGCCGAAAGGGGAGGGTAGCACCAAAAAAATTAGTATAAACTTCAATACACAATATTCAGAATATTACCTCACGCCTCACAGTGTGAGAACCACTGAGCTATATAATGTTTCTGGGAAGTTTGAACAAGATCCATGGAATAAGGTTAGATAGCAGATGATTTACAAGATGGTGGGAGCAGCCTCCATGCAGTTCCAATTTTGGGTTCATTTTTGGTCAGACTTTCAGATGTAGATTTTATTGAAATTTCTAACCGACACTGATAGTTGATTATTTCGAAAACATTCCACCGACACCAATAATGATTGTCTGGGAGGTTCTGCTTAAATAAGTTTAAAGGGACAATCTACCCAAATTAATTAATAAATTTCATTCCACAAATATGAAAGTATGTATTTTTTGGTAAGAAGAAAACTCTGGCATACAACAACACGCATAGACCACTATATATATATGAACTCTATATATAAACTCCAAACATCTTATATAACATTTATAACAAAGGGCTGATCATCAAGTGTGATGAACTCTATAATTTTCCAAGCAATATCTTTTGATTTCGCACTGTCTGCATTGAAATTCCTTTTTCTATCAAATGCTTGCATTGCTGACAGACTACCATTCTTCAGCAGTACTGCAGCCTTCGTTATTGGAACAGATTTGTATTTCGGAAACTCTTAAAACTCTTCACTGTCTCACTTTAAAGTGAGCAATCAAATTTGATTTGTTTAAATGTTTTTAGTAGATCCTTCTCATGAAATTTTAGCTGAGCAATGCTTGCAAAATGCATTTCTAATGTTGTTTTCGCTAACATTAAAATAATTCCACACAGCAGACATTTTTTTAACTTTAGTACACAGATATGCAAAGCAATAATGATCACCATTTTAAAAGAAATCAGCAATAATATCGGTTCACTTTTAACCATTGGCCGATGGCCAATTGTTGCTGTATCAGCCGATACCAATAGTTGGCCAATATAATCGGTCCATCTCTAGTACATTTTCATCCATCTTGTAAGTGATAGTGAAATCCATCAAAAAAATAAATAAATAGAATAATATAGAAATAGGATTGTCCTGTTCACAATAATAAAACTCATCTCATCCTTCCCTTTGCTGTTATTAAACACTGTTGCAACAGTTTTGGTGTGATTTGTCTCAAAATTGGGGTACAGATTTTAGCAGAATCAAATGTCAAAACTGACTTTTTTTGTCATCAGTATGCGGTACTGCATCTGTTTTGGGGCTAGTTCCAGTTTGCCGCGGATACAAAGCCTCTGCAAAGTTTGAAAGTGATCCATCAAATATTTTTTTTTAGTTATGGTCTTAACAAGAAAGCGTACTGCCTAATTAGCCATAGGAGGAATGAAATGGTCAGATGAAAGCAGCTAAACATTTAGACCAAGACGCCGGAAAAGATCAAATTCGCAAAATGGGTAACGGGATGTATTTTAGCAGTGTTGTCTGTATTATCAATTACATGAAACATTACATATACCGAGACACTTGAAAGGAAAATCAAAGCGTCCCCGTGTTTTCCTTAATAAAATTTTCATCTTAATCAATAACGTGAGATTAAAGACAAAACAAAGGAAATAATAATAATATATATATATATATATATATATATATATATATATATATATATATATATATATATATATATATATATATATATATATATAATTGTTGTGTGACTAATGCTTCGAAAACTACGGAAAGGATACGTAATATATAAAGTTTCAACAAATATGGTAGTATGCGAAAATGACCCGAAAACTGAAATACAACGTAACTAACAATTCCGTTTCTTTGAATAACAAGGACCATTGTTAAGTACTTAGTGACATTTTAAAAGGGGCGTTCTTAAATTCAGAAATTAACTGCAATTCCTGACACATATCCGTTTAATGTGTTAGCACGCACCAATTAGCCAAACCACCTAAACTGCGACTAACTTCTGGTGTAAAGAGAATGACAACAGAATATTAATACAAATCACTGTGCCAAAATAAGTTAGCTAAGTTGTATCATAAGTATTTTGCTGCTAATTATCTTGTTGCGTTTAAAACAACTGAAAATCTCTTGCCGCAAAGAAATGTTTGACCAAACGTCGTCAAAACGTATAAATATTTAGAAACCTACCTTACACTTTCATTTAAATATTTGCAAACCAGCAGACTATACAATACCCAGTTACACGACAAAATATTCAGCAAAATGGAATTCTAAAAAACCTTAATCCACTAACTCCCACAAACGGGAAATGTGCACACAATATACGGTCCCCTAGCAATCGATACATCGAAAGCACATGGTTCCACTAATACGCCCTACAAATGCAAATGGATAATAAAAAGAAATTTGTGATTAATAAGAATAAAATTATTTTATCTATATATACTTATTCTCAGCTGACGTAAACGATTCTTTCGTTACGTAAACGTAACGAAAGTTAATAAACTGTGGTCTAAAATGTATCACGTGACAATAGCGTGTTACCTTACCCTCAGTCCGTACTGAAACTTTTCTGTCAGGAAACGCATGACTCCTAAGTAAATGGGTTGAACGTGCAAACGATTTGAACTGAAACTTTTTGGAATTTGGTATAAAATACGACTGAATTCCCATAGAATATAAAAGGACGATAAATTCCTGTATTAGCTCTTGGTACAAAGCGAGATTTTTTATTTTTTTTAAAGAACAGTTGGATACAATTCCCGTGCAGGACGAAATTTTATTCTGGATTAGAATCTCTTTTGAATTTAACACAGATAAATGTAAGGTAATCCATGCAGGGAGCAGAAATATACAGTACAGATATTTTATGGGTTCCACTGAAATAAAGGTAGCTGATTACGAGAAAGATCTCGGTATGTATGTTGATGCTTCCATGTCCCACTCTCGCCAATGTGGGGAAGCAATAAAAAAGGCGAACAGAATGTTGGGTTATATCTCTAGATGTGTGGAGTTTAAATCAAGGGAGGTGATGTTACACTTATATAATTCCTTGGTAAGACCCCACCTAGAATACTGTGTGCAGGTTTGGTCACCATACCTCAAGAAGGACATTGCTGCCTTAGAAAAGGTGCAACGAAGAGCTACGAGAATGATTCCTGGTCTTAGAGGAATGTCTTACGAGGAGAGGTTAACGGAACTGAATCTGTTCAGCCTTGAGCAAAGGAGACTAAGGGGGGATATGATTCAGGTCTATAAGATTCTAACGGGTCTGGATGCTGTTCAGCCAAATGACTATTTCAATATTAGTCTAAATACTAGAACTCGTGGCCAAAAGTGGAAATTAGCGGGAGAACATTTTAAAACAAATTTGAGGAAGCACTTCTTTACACAGCGTGTAGTCAGAGTATGGAATAGTCTTCCTGCTATTGTAGCGGAAGCTAAAACCATGGGTTCCTTTAAATCAGAGCTAGATAAGATTTTAACAACTCTGAGCTATTAGCTAAGTTCTCCCCAAACGAGCTTGATGGGCCGAATGGCCTCCTCTCGTTTGTAAATTTCTTATGTTCTTATGCAACCACAGCAGCATTCTGTGATATTTTTACAAGCTATTTTTTTCCATAACAATCTTGAGTCATGATGTTAAGTAACAACACAATTATCAGCGGTACTGATGTAATCAGGGTTATCTTGGTTATCACGCTACCAGCTTTATTTCTTTATTTTATGACTAAATAACAGGAAAACTAAAGTAATGTGATGTGATACTAGTAAACAATATGGGAATCTGAGAGCAAGGGGGAATATATCCTCTTAGAAAAAACAATAACATCGGTAACAAGTAGATGCTGTCCCCTTTAAGCCCAGCAGACCCTGCCTCTAGTCATTATTCTCCTAAAAACCTCAAGCAGGGCTATGTCCTATAACTTAAGTCATCAATACTTTAAAACAAAACAGTAATAATAATAAAATAGATTTTTAAAACATTATCCCAGATGGCTGCAATTTTACATACATTTATATAAATTCATTTGATTCAATGAATTCTTAAGCAGGAATTTAATAAATATAATCACTTAAGCCATTTTGCATGATAATACACATATTAAAACATTTAGATTAATTGAATGTCACATAAAGCACTGCAAGCGAGCGGGGAAGGAGGCAAGCCAAGCCAGGAAGTCAACAAAACAGGGTTTTATTCCGAAGACAGGACCGGGGGAAGCACATCTACAAACGTCAATGACAAATCTGGGGGAAACTAACCGAGACGTGGACTAAATACACAAGACAAGCTGAGGGTAACGAGCAACAGGTGAGAACAATCAGGCAGAAACAGGAGGTAACGAGGTGGGCGTGGCACACACGAGGATCGGACGGAGCTGGGTGTGACAGTGAAGAAATGAAAACATCATTTTCTAATTACAACATAATCCATCCACAAGAAAATGTAGTGACATGGATGACAAGTTACACGGGCATGTATTTTCCTGTTGCAGAATTCCCAAAATATCGAATCAGCATCTTTACTACATCACTTACTACATGTGAAGGACTTGCAGAAATCCTATATGGCTATGTTCTTTAACATGAATTCTGTTCTTCAGTTTTTTCAGTGAAGGCACCCCCTCCTAACATTACCAGAATGTCGAATGAGTAGAGCAATGTTCTTTGGTTTATGAATTTCACAACAGATTAACTTGATGTTCATGCTACATATGAAAACTTATATACTTATGAAAGTTACAAAAACACCATGATATAGCCTTTTGCAATCTTGGTTGAAGTGTAATTACATATTTATTGGTCTAAAGTGGACTGGGAAGTGATGTGCAGTTCTGTGGGTTAGAACTCTGTGCCTGTTCCTGGAAGGTCACCATTTCAAGTCCTGTGATCAGTAGAGCCCTTTGGGCCCTTGAGCAAGGGCTTTAGTATTGCTCAAGGGACACTCTCTGACTCTGCTCTCTAATCGTCACTGGTACATTGTTTTGGACAAACATATCTGCTAAAATAATAATGAGCAACTTTTTCATTCTTTGCTCAGTTGAGTTAGAGTTGTATTTACTATACACAATAACATTCATTACAATGTCCAAACCATGACAATATCTGGTTCCCTCAACTGTGAATAAATGTGTTCCTCAGGCCAACCCAAATGTTTTGCCTCCTGGGGGGTATTCCATGAAGCAGGCTTAAGGGAAAGTCTGACATTTCGACAAGTCAGTCTTACTTAAGTGAGAGTTCCGTTCCATCAACGTGTCTTAAATGAATCCCCGCTGAAATACCATGGTAATTTAGGCCTGCAAACAAGCCTGGTCCGGACCAGGCTAACTGTCTCGCTTAGTTTAGCGTTGTCTCAAAGAACGTCCGACGTGTGGGAACAGATTCCCAATAGATCGTTCCGTCGGACGAAATTCCGCGATCTTACTATTCATGTCATGTAATCTGTTGAATTATATGTCCTCATCTGACATTATATTTTACATTATCTGATTGAATTTTTTTGTTAATCTGTAAAGTGTACCAAAATGACATGATTTTAGCGGGAGAATGAGTCTTGTATATACGTATATAAAAAATGGAACCCTGTGTAGTCAGTGCTGTGAGTGAAAGCAAGACGAGAAAGCAGAGAATAAAAACCATCTTTTCTGAAGTAAAGCTCTGCGTGATACTTCCATAATATGGAGAACAGAGCTGAGATTGCTACATAATCAATATAATAAAGCATATAAAATCACGTCTTAGCATTCCAATTAATTCCAAAATAATTACTGTAAAATCCCATTAAAGTGGACTCGCTTATAGCGGAATATCGTCTATAACGGACGAGGTCAGCTGGTCCCGGCCGTGCGCCTTTAAGAACATGCAGAAAAAGCATCGGATATAACGGACTCGCATATACGTAATTTCGCTTATAATGGACAAATAATTTGGTCCCCAGGGCCGCTTTTAGCTGTAGTTCTGTTCGGCTGTAACGGACAAGCAGTTCCGCCTACAAGGCGCGTGGCGTGCTGGTGATATCCAGCGCAAATATGTAATCGGGATTATTAATAGTCACGCATCTGGTCAGGTAAAGTTGGATTACTACATGTACAATATAACAATCTATACCACAAGTGTGTCTGCTGAGGTGTGGCATGAGTAAATGGTATCCTGTAGTTGTGTTCAGGGCATACAGCAACTCTGGATGTAACGGACTGTTTTGCCAGGTCCCTTGAAGTCCGTTATAACGGTATTTTACTGTAAAATAAAAGCGTACACATATTACAAAGGTGAAACATGAAAAGCAATTACTGTAATTGTAAAAAAAATCCGTTAAAATAATATGAACAGGAAGATATATTTATATTTTAGTCACTGTCTACTTTGAAAGTTTACTACTAAAATAGCAAAGACATACAGTTATTTGTGCAGAACATTTCACACGGATGTGATTTAAAGTATTTTACGGAGATCAAATAATATTATACAGTAATAATGACAGGTGAGAAATCAACCCAGGTTCCTGTTGGCTATGGGGATCGAACCAGGGACTTTCGCATTATAAGGCGACAGCATAAACTACTGTGCCACCATGATACTCTACCAAGCACTTGTAACATTTACGTAACTTATGCATTTATTCTGTCTGCAGTTCATTACCAAACCAGCTCCCTGTTTGTGTTTATGGCCACAGTATTAGCTTTTTTAAACTATTACATCATTGTATTTTTCATACAGCTCCATCAGCAGCGTTCATTCTGCGGTGGAAAGAAACACCGCTCTCGTTTCACAGGCTTTCCGACTCATTTGGTCGATCTATCGTTCATCCATTTATTTGGGTTTCTTAAATATCGCGGGTGTGCGCACTAAGTGAGACTATGCAAGTCTGTCTTGAATGAACCTTGATTAAAACTGAACTGCATTCGTGGAACGACGTGAGGCTATGTTTAGAGATGGAGGTAGGTTGAGTCTGACTTTATTGGGAAAGTCTGCCTTTTTTTAGCTACTTTCATGGAATACCCCCCTGAACAAGAAAGATATCAAACATATTGTCCATATGTATATAAACAATATCGGGTGGAGCAGTTCTATAGCTTGGGATGGCACAACATAATTTTTTTCTGGTCTGGTCTGATCTCGATACCAATATCACAGTTGTGAGTATCTGCTGATACGAATCTCATACCTGTGTTCATGGCTCAGGGGGTTAGGCCTGTGTACCTGTAATCACAAGTGCACCTGGTCAAACCCAGCCTGTTTACAATGTGAATAGTGATCTTCAGCTGAGAGCAGTACTATACGCTCCTGATGCAGGTAAAACAAAGAAAGGTGAGATGGTTTACTTCTTTGCCTAATTAACCTAATTCTAAAAACTTTAATACTTCCGACAATGGAAGTTTTGAAAAGAAGACAGATTAGGGATTTAGTCAGTGTTTTTTTCATGATTCTACATAATGATTTCAGCAAGATATAAACTGAAATACATGAGAAAGATGTCACGATCGTCGGGGAGGCGAGAAGGGAAGCAGGCGAGAGCAGCCAGGTCGTCAGGGAAACGGGGTTTATTTGGAGGCAGACGGACAGGTACGGACATCGAAGGACAATACAATGACAAGTCTGGGGAAGACTGACTCAGACGAGGACTAAATACACAAGACAAGCTAGACTTAACAGGACACAGGCAATCACAATTAGGGCTGAACACGAGGTAACGAGGTGGGCGTGGCACACATCGGGAGCGAACGGAGCGGGGCGTGACATAACCCCCCCCCCAAAGGCGCGCACACCGGGCGCGCCCGAGAGGAGGCGACGGACGAGACGGAACCGGGGAACAGGACCTTTGCAGACAAAGCAAAACATCAACCAAAAACAGGGAACAAGACAGAGACACAAAACAGGAACAGGGACGAGACGAAGGACAGAACCCGACAAAGAACAGGAAAAGCGGACAGACAGACAGAAAAGGGCGACACGGAGGGAACACCCACAGGCGACACGGAGGGGCCAGGAGTGAACAGAGGAGACACAGAGGGCAGAGGAGCAGAGACAGGAGGCAGAAAGGGAAAGGGAGGAGGAGCAAGGGGAGCACGAGGGAACCCAGGCGGGCGACGGGCAGCGGCCGGAGGGGCCGCAGGGGAGAGGGAGGAGGGAGCAGGAGGGGACCACCCAGGGGCCAAGGGAACGGGACGAGGGAGTGACGGAGGGGACACGGAGGGAGCAGGAGGGAACACCAGTGAAGGCAGGCAGGAGGGGGAAGCTGCGGCAGGCGGAGGCGCAGCCGGAGCCGGCGAAGGCGCCGTCCGACGCCCAGCCGGAGCAGGGGGGCCCGGAGGCGACCGACATGGAGCCGGAGGAGGGACCGAGGACCGGCACCGAGGATCCAGGGGGGGACCCGGCGGCGACCGCCGACGCCGAGCCGGAGGACCCGCAGGCAGCCACCGAGCTACAGCCAGGGGCCGAACGGGCGAGCCAGGGGGCAGGGAGGGCGGGACCCGGACCCGACGCCTGTGTCCTCTGCCCTTACGGGACACTGAAAGGCGGGGTCCTGGGTGGTGTTGGCCTTGTCGGGGCAAGGGCGAGGGAGTCAGGAAGGAGGTGCCCGAGGGTGTAGACTCGGGCAGAGCAGGGGGCGTGGCCGTAGGTGATGCAGCTGGAGCCGCGGGCGGGGCAGCCAGAGCCGCGGGCGTGGCCGCAGGCGGGGCAGCCAGGGCCGCGGGCGTGGCCGCAGGCGGGGCAGCCAGGGCCGCGGGCGTGGCCGCAGGCGGGGCAGCCAGGGCCGCGGGCGTGGCCGCAGGCGGGGCAGCCAGGGCCGCGGGCGTGGCCGCAGGCGGGGCAGCCAGGGCCGCGGGCAGGACCGGAGAGGCGGCCTCAAGCAGGGCCGTGGGCAGGACAGGCAGTTCAGGTGCAGGCAGGACCGGCAAAACAGGCAGTTCAGGTGCCGGCAGGACAGGCAAAACAGGCAGTTCAGGAGCCGGCAGGACAGGCGAGACGGGCAGGTCAGGTGCCGGCAGGACAGGCGCCGCCGTCACATGGCCAGCAAGGGGCACCTCGAAGGGCAGCTTGGGTGTGCGGCCAGCAGGGGGCACCTCGGCGGGCGCCGCAGTCACTTGGCCAGCAGCGGGCGCCGCCAGCACGCGGCCAGCAGGGGGCGTCGCAGCAGGCGCCACCATCACGTGGCCAGCAGGGGGCGCCGCCATCACGCGGCCAGCAGGGGGCGCCGCCATCACGCGGCCAGCAGGGGGCGCCGCCATCACGCGGCCAGCAGGGGGCGCCGCCATCACGCGGCCAGCAGGGGGCGCCGCGGCGGGTGCTGCAGCCAGAGTGGTGGCAGCTGCAGGGACTGCAGGCAGGACAGGCAGGACAGGCGGGTCCGCTGGCAAAGCGGCGGAAGCTGCAGCAGGCGGTGCCGCGGGCAGAGCGGCGGCAGCTGCAGCAGGCAGGACAGGCGGGTCAAGCAGAGCTGCTGGCAGCGTGGCAGCAGCAGCAGCAGGCGGTGCCGCGGGCAGAGCGGCGGCATCCGCAGCAACAGGCGGTGCCGCGGGCAGAGCGGCGGCAGCAGCAGCAACAGGCGGTGTCGCGGGCAGAGCGGCGGCAGCAGCAGCAGGCGGGTCCGGCACGGGCGGCAGGAGGGGCGCCGAGCGACTAAGCGCTGCCCCTTTAAGGGCTCTCGGGACCCGTGGAATGCCATCCCGCACAGCACGTATCCCGCCTAGACCCAGGCGCTCCGGCCGATAAAAATAAGCCTCCAGCGGAGGTGGTTTCTCCACGTGGAAGCTCGCCAGGCGGATAGCAGCGGTGTCCTCCCAGGCGGGGTGCAGCGAGCAAGCCCCCAAGAAGAGAGTTGGGGCGGCTTCTTCCCCTTTTCCCCTGCGCCTCTTCTTCTTCTTCCTTCCGGGACCGGTAGGTGGGGGCGGAGTTACCTCTGTGCTAACAAGCGGCTGGAGCCGCTTCTCCCTAACCCGGCGGACGAGCTGCTTCAGGAGGGAGCGTACTTCCGCCATGTTGCGCTCCTCTGTCCTAGGGTTTACTCCCTGGAGGAGCTCCTGGCTTCGTTGGACCAAGCCGAAAAGCGTGGGGTCTTCCTTGATCTCCGGCTGCTCACCCCAAAACGCGACTTCATGCAGCAGGACGAGCCAGAGGTCCTCGCCCTGCTGCGTTGCGTTGTTCGGGAGACTTGTCATTCTGTCACGATCGTCGGGGAGGCGAGAAGGGAAGCAGGCGAGAGCAGCCAGGTCGTCAGGGAAACGGGGTTTATTTGGAGGCAGACGGACAGGTACGGACATCGAAGGACAATACAATGACAAGTCTGGGGAAGACTGACTCAGACGAGGACTAAATACACAAGACAAGCTAGACTTAACAGGACACAGGCAATCACAATTAGGGCTGAACACGAGGTAATGAGGTGGGCGTGGCACACATCAGGAGCGGACGGAGCGGGGCGTGACAAAAGATACGCGGTCGACGATGCTCTCGTCCCCAGAGTGTTAATTTTTTAATCCATCTAACAATAAACTTTTCTTGCGTTTCAAACTGCCTTTCCAAAGTGATGGGTGTGGGGTGCAGTGACATTCCAGACTGATGGGCCATTGACAGTATGCAAACTACTACAGGTGTGGGGACACCTATCTCATCAACATTCATTGTGCAGGCCACTGACTTTGAGAAAAGGAGTGTCACTCTTTTTTTCTAACACTTTAGCAATCAAACCACATAAAATTTTAACAAGAAATAGAATTATAACATTCTAAGTGGTCTCAGATTATTGGTGCTGAGTTTGTGCAGAATAAAATCACATGTAAAAGCACTTTGGGATAAATGTTTTTTAGATGAAGTAGTGAAATATTTTAAAATGTCAAGGCATGTCAGACTACCCCTAAGGTGGCTGAGAGGCCTCAGACTCCGGAGGGTTAATGAGGATGGATATTATGAACTACCGCGGCCACCTCAGGCAGCTCAGGCGCCTGCAGGACAGGCCAGACAGGCAGTGCAGGCGCCGGCAGGACAGGCGAGACAGGCAGTTCAGGCGCCGGCAGGACAGGCGAGACAGGCAGTTCAGGCGGGACAGGCGGTGCCGCTGGCAAAGCGGCGGAAGCTGCAGCAGGCGATGCCGCGGGCAGAGCGGCGGTAGCTGCAGCAGGGAGAACAGGCAGGACCGACGAGCAGGGCTGGACGGGCAGAGAGGCGGCGGCTGCAGCAGGCGGTGCCGCGGGCAGATCGGCGACAGCAGCAGGCGGCGTGGCAGGCAGGTCCGGATCGGACAGGTCCGGAGCAGGCAGGAGGGGTGCTGAGCGCGTATGCGCCGTCCCTTTAAGCCGCGTGTGACTTTGCCATTAGTTTGGGCGACACGGGCCACATGGGAAAGAAACACAAGGAGAAAGGAATCGGCAAACGCACTGAGAAGCTCAGCAGTGATCAGTAGCTCCGCCCACCGCCCCGCTCCGATTAACATATATTTGCATGTAGTGAACTTGAAAATGAAAAGCCAAAGTAGGAAATGAAAAGTCAAATTGGACAATGAAAAGACAAAAAGGGTTTTTAATTTTATTTTTCAATTTTTCACATCTGACTCATACATGAGTGGAAAATTTAAATGCAAATAGTGCTATTTCATTTTAATTTTAATTTGTGCAGGATTTTTACGCACAGACTTTGGGAAGTAAAAGTGGAGATTGTATTTTCTTTTTATCATTTTCATTTTATGCAGAAAATACCTCCCATAGTAACAGTAATTATTATATAATAAAATACATTTAAAAATAGATTTCTTGTTATTTTAATATTAATAATAAACCATTAATACATTTAATTATAATAATATTGTTGTGCCCAGCGGGGACAGAATGGAGACAAAGGCGCAGACGTCAGGGTATCGGGGAATACGGGGTTTAATTACAGGTAAGGCAGGCAAAAATCAGATGGACAATAAATTTACCGGACTGGGGAAACAAACTGAAAACGGACGAAATACAAAGGACTAATGACAACAACCAGAAACAGTTGATCACACGGGGTTAACGAGGGGGTGTGGCACACGGAAGGAGCGGACAATCAGGGCATGACACATTGTTTTTTTTTTTACCTTACCCATTGTTTGGATACATTTATTTTCTTACTTTATAAATTACTGTTTTGATAAATGTGCTTAGATGTGTTTAGTACAGTATATGCTTTTCTTGTTTTGTCCGGTTCATTCTGCGTTTAAATGCTAAAAAAAACAAACATTTTTCAGTGTAATTTTTTGGGGCCGGGAACCAATTAATTGGTTTTCCATTATTTCTTATGGGGAAAACTCGATCAGAACTCGAACTTTTTAGGATTCGGTCTGGAGTTCTGAACAGATTAATTTCGAGTTCTGAGGTACCACTGTATAATGGTGCATTTGTTTTTCTCTTGGAACTCGGAAATTCAAAGATGAGTGACATCATGTCTGACAATCTCCCTTTCGAGCTCCCACATCTCGGAACAAACATGGCTGCCTCCATGAACACGCTGCTGTGTGTTGTTGCTTTATATTTTAGCAGATTTGGAGTGAGATTATTTTTTCCAAGAGACAAACAAACAAGAAACACAAACTAGTTGAACCACATTAAAAGCTTTATAAAATATTTTAGTACATTGATAGCGATATTCTTTTTTCGAAAGGCAAACAAACTACAAACAAACCAAAGACACTAGCAAGTCTGGTAAAAATCTGATACTGCATGCTAGGTTACTGTTTACGGTCATTCTCTAAATCAAACACGTGCAATTACATTTATAACTATTAATACATTTAACAAAATAAACGTTTTTAAAGATTTATAAAATACAATTACTGTTGAGTGTGTAATCCGCCATATTGAAATTACGTCACAGGGGAAACTCGGACAAGAAAATTTTGTCCGACATGAACGTCATAAAAGAGGCCTGTTTCCGATAGGAAGTTACATTTTTCTTGGCGTTTCATGACATTTTCATCCGAGTTCCAACTCGGACTGAAATAATCAAATACACTATAATGGCTCCCTGGGAGCAAAGGAAGGGGAGGGATCTAAACATCTGAGTTGGAATTCTCAGTGTTGGTGTGTCATCTTCGCAAAGCATCGTGGGTAATCTGTCTTCCCGTTTCACATAAGTACAACGCCATGTCTCATGTTCCGTGTTCTGAGTGCAATATGTTTAGTTATTCTTCTCCAGTCATTAGCGGTACGTTTGCATGTGTGAAGTGTCAGTTAGTCCCTAGGCTGACGGAGAAGATTGAAGTGTTAGAGGGACGTATCCGGACGTTACGGGACATTCAGGAGAATGAGAGTTTTTATTGATTCAGTGTTAGTGGCTCCAGATATTCTGGAAGAGCATGAAGAAGGCCAACTCTCTACTTCAAGATGGCGCCGCAGATGGTTGCCTCGGTGTGTTGGTGCACACTGTTTTGCTTTATTTTGTTTGTTAATTCAGTCTCCTGCTGCACTTTCACAAGAGAAGAGCTCTTGAACATCAGAAAAACTACCTCAGAGGATTTATTACCAACTTTTCTGGTATCTCCAGTTGAAATCTTGGACATTCTGGTTAAAGGTGCTCTTACCTTATCACACGCAGCGAGACGCCGGAGGAGAGGCAAACGCGCCGGTGCGCTCGTGCGCCTTCGCCGACGGGGGCTCCGCACACCGCTCCCCGCGATATTCCTCTCCAATGTACGATCACTGTGCAACAAACTGGACAAACTGCAGCTACTGGTAGTGAGAAACCGTGACTTTTCCGCATCTTCCATCCTGTGCTTCACTGAGATGTGGCTGTGTGGACTCATACCGGACTTCGCACTGCAGCACGCGGGCTTCCAACTTCTACGCACAGACCACGACGTGGAACTCAACAGCAAATCAAAGGGCGGTGGAATATGCTTTTTTATAAACAACGGTTGGTGTACTGATGTGTCTGTGATTCTTCAGCACTGCTCCTCCGACCTGGAATCATTTTTCATAAATTGCAAACCCTTCAACTCCCCTCGCGAATTCGCGTCATTCATTCTAGTCGGAGTTTACATTCCACCACAAGCGGACGTAAAAAACACGCAGCGCATGCTGGCTGACCAGATACAGAGTGTGGAGCGGACCAACCCGGATTCTCTAGTTATTGTCCTCAGTGACTTTAACAAAGGAAACGTCAGCAACAAACTTCTAAAATGTAAACAGTGAGGGGTTAATCATATCATAATTTACTTACTAATTCTAATAATATGTCTAACATAATGTAGACATCAGATTTGGGAACTGATACTAGCCCGGTAGGACGGGGTGATCTCACCCCACCCAGTTTGGAGAAATTGGGAACTGACGGTGCGCCAGCAGGTCAGGACGACCTGGCCCGAGACACGAGGAAAACAGGAACCCACCATAGAACGGATACTTATTTTTTACTTATGCTTAACAAAAGAAGGAAACACGTACTTACTGATTAATTAGGAACATGTACTCACTGGCTAACTAGAGCAAATGTCAAGATGTGTTGTAGTCAGGCGAAGGGAAAATTACCGAGACGGGGGGGCGACACCCCAGAAGGCCTATAAAGGGACAGACCCGATACTTATGGATTGAGCTTCTTCCTGTACATGCTGAATGTATGTCAGATGGTTGCTCCCAGATTGCAATCTGTCAGAGAATAAACTGGTGACTTGCAACTACTCCTTGACTGTGCAGTGAATCTCTTCTCATCAACGGACCCGGCGGAGCTCAGACTCCAACAACAGTTTATTAAATGCCCAACCAGAGAGGAAAATACCTTGGATCACTGCTACACCACAGTCCCCAATGTTTATCACGCCATACCCCGTGCTGCTTTGGGCCAATCCGACCATGCCATGGTGCACCTTATCCCCTCATACTGGCAGAAACTTAAGCTGAAGAAACCTGCAGCAAGGACTACAAAGGTGTGGAACAACATGACTGCAGAGAGCCTTCAGACGTGCTTGGACTGTACTGACTGCGATGTGTTCAGGACTGCTACCAATAGCCTGGATGAGTACACAGAGGCTGTAACATCCCACATCAGCTTCTGTGAGGACTGCTGTGTACCAACACACACCAGGGTGAGTTATAACAATGACAAGCCCTGGTTCACAGCTAAGCTCAGACAGCTAAGGTTGCAGAAGGAAGACACATTCACAAGTGGGAACAATAACAAGTTCAAGAAGTTGAGGAACAGGTTTAGCAAGGCGGTGAGAAATGCTAAACAACTGTACTCTGAGAAACTCCAACACCAGTTCTCAGCCAACGACCCCGCGTCTGTATGGAAGGGGCTCAGACAGATTACTAACTACAAACCCACAGCCCCCCACTCTGTCAATGACCTGTGCCTTGCAAATCAACTGAATGACTTCTACTGCTGCTTTGAAAGACAACTGGACAGTTCACACTTCACCATCCCCCGCAGCTCCTCACACCGACCACTGACCACCTCCCCCACACCTACTGCTGGTGTGGCATCTTTGAAGCCCCACACCCCACCTCTTCATATTCAAGAGGGGGACGTTAACAAGGTCTTCAAGAAGCTGAACCCCTGCAAAGCTGCAGGTCCAGACTCAATCTCCCCGTTCACCTTAAAACACTGTGCTGACCAGCTGACTCCTGTGTTCACAGAAATCTTCAACACCTCACTGGAGTCATGCCATGTGCCAGCATGCTTTAAGACCTCTACCATCATCCCTGTGCCAAAAAAACCTAAGATAACAGGACTAAATGACTACAGACCCATTGCTTTGACGCCTGTAGTTATGAAGTCCTTTGAGCGCCTCATACTCCGCCACCTCAGACCAGCGGACTGAAGGACAGCTTCATCCATCAGGCTGTCAGGAAGCTCAGGTCTCTCCCGGCTCTGCCCCCACTCCCCTCACTCCCCCCTTCTGCCCCACGGACTTTCTGAAACTTTCTGAATCTCTGTTATACACACACTAACACCCACACACACACACTCACTCACCTGCACCAGTCACTTTGTGTAGCATTAGTCTGCTGCTCAGCCTACCTCATAAATGACTGTCTGTCCAAGGCTGCTCGTTATTACTTATGACCTCTTACGAGCTCTATTGCACTTTATGTCTGATCTGCACTCTCTGCCACGTGCCCTTATATATTGTATTTATTTATTCATATTTTTCTTACTTGTATTCTTTTTTGTATTAATGTTACTGTTAACTAGGGTTTGTGAGAAAACGTTATTTCAATTCTCTGCCAAGGCATTTGTCAACTCTGGTCTGGTCAACAAGAGATCATTCAGTGAAACATTTTGAGACTTGGATGAACAATCAAACACAGCCCGTATCTTCTCCGGTTTCTTTGGGTGATACACACCGTGATGAGGTATGTACCAAGCAAAATACTTATCGATATCCTGTTCTGGTACTTTTTCGGCTTCTTCACGAGCTATCACGTCACTCATAAAGCCTATGTAATTCTTGCAATATTTCTTATCCTTACTGAGTTTCCTTTACAAACACTTGAGGCAGTGAACACCACGTCTCTTATTGTCTGGAAGGCTTGGCCTATCTTCTTTAAATGGCAAAGGTAGTTCATAATATCCATCCTCATTAACCCTCCGGAGTCTGAGGCCTCCCAGCCACCTTAGGGGTAGTCTGACATGCCTTGACATTTTAAAATATTTCACCTATCTAAAAAACATTTATCCCTTTTACCAGGGTTCTTGCAGGTTTCAGTAAGTAAAATTTAAGACCTTTTAAGACCATTATGAGTAAAATTTAAGACCAACACGATGCATTACTAGAAACATTCGAATTATACCAGAAATTCTCATATTTTATGTCACTCATATCCTTAGTCAAACATCCACATATCATATGTGTTTACAAAGTGCGTTTTAATAAGTTTACATGTGTTTAAAGCATGTGGGAGGGGTATTTTAAGGCTCAAACTACAAAAGTTTATTTATATGGTCTTTCTATATTGTGGATTTTCACCTATCGCTGATGGGTCTGGAACATAACTTCCGCAATAGGCGGGGGATCACTATATACACTCACCTAAAGGATTATTAGGAACACCTGTTCAATTTCTCATTAATGCAATTATCTAATCAACCAATCACATGGCAGTTGCTTCAATGCATTTAGGGGTGTGGTCCTGGTCAAGACAATCTCCTGAACTCCAAACTGAATGTCAGAATGGGAAAGAAAGGTGATTTAAGAAATTTTGAGCGTGGCATGGTTGTTGGTGCCAGACGGGCCAGTCTGAGTATTTCACAAGCTGCTCAGTTACTGGGATTTTCACGCACAACCATTTCTAGGGTTTACAAAGAATGGTGTGCAAAGGGAAAAACATCCAGTATGCGGCAGTCCTGTGGGCGAAAATGCCTTGTTGATGCTAGAGGTCAGAGGAGAATGGGCCGACTGATTCAAGCTGATAGAAGAGCAACTTTGACTGAAATAACCACTCGTTACAACCGAGGTATGCAGCAAAGCATTTGTGAAGCCACAACATGCACAACCTTGAGGCGGATGGGCTACAACAGCAGAAGACCTCACCGGGTACCACTCATCTCCACTACAAATAGGAAAAAGAGGCTACAATTTGCACAAGCTCACCAAAATTGGACAGTTGAAGACTGGAAAAATGTTGCCTTGTCTGATGAGTCTCGATTTCTATTGAGACATTCAAATGGTAGAGTCAGAATTTGGCGTAAACAGAATGAGAACATGGATCCATCATGCCTTGTTACCACTGTGCAGGCTGGTGGTGGTGGTGTAATGGTGTGGGGGATGTTTTCTTGGCACACTTTAGGCCCCTTAGTGCCAATTGGGCATCATTTAAATGCCACGGCCTACCAGAGCATTGTTTCTGACCATGTCCATCCCTTTATGACCACCATGTACCCATCCTCTGATGGCTACTTCCAGCAGGATAATGCACCATGTCACAAAGCTCGAATCATTTCAAATTGGTTTCTTGAACATGACAATGAGTTCACTGTACTAAAATGGCCCCCACAGTCACCAGATCTCAACCCAATAGAGCATCTTTGGGATGTGGTGGAACGGGAGCTTCGTGCCCTGGATGTGCATCCCACAAATCTCCATCAACTGCAAGATGCTATCCTATCAATATGGGCCAACATTTCTAAAGAATGCTTTCAGCACCTTGTTGAATCAATGCCACGTAGAATTAAGGCAGTTCTGAAGGTGAAAGGGGGTCAAACACCGTATTAGTATGGTGTTCCTAATAATCCTTTAGGTGAGTGTAGAAGCTCGTCAGTGAGGGGACAATAGTTCTATTATTAGCTACCTTTGCAATTTCAATTTTAACAATATTGTTAGCTCCCTTGATTTCATCATTTAAAATTTCAGTGAAAGTATGATACATTCACTACATAACAACTCACCCTCAAAAGTTTACCTCAAACTCATTTTCAATGGCAAGTAGCAAAAAACCATGCAAAGGTTTGTGAAATGTTTTAGGGGAGCAGAGGAAAACAAATCATATCACATTCAGAATGTACCCTTACAGTCAAGCATGCTTACAGTCAAGCATCTAATACAGTTATAAATTCCATATATAATTAGACCAAACTAGAGCTGGGCGATATGGCCTAAGAAAAAAAGATTTTTTCACAATAAATCCGATTTTTGATTTTAATCGATTTTCCCCTCCCCTACTCAAAATTAGGGCTGCACGATTTGGGGAAAATATCGAATCGCGATTTTTCTGACAGAAATTGCGATTACGATTTGATTTGCAATTTAATTTTTTTATGTCAAGCTTCAGTTTAATATTCAGTGTGTAGTAATTTTAAAACATATGACGCAGCATGAGATACCATCAGTATTAACTGGTCTATATTCTAATGCAAGGATGAGAATTTAAAGATGTGATGTGTCAAGTTAAATAAAGTAATAATGAAAACAACTGCAGCAAAAAGAAAAATAGCGATCTTGCAGGTAACGCTTATTACCGTCCTAATAACACTAGAACCGCCTTTTCCCACGCCAATGAACAAGCAAGAACTACTTCGGTGTATGCAGCCCTTTTGTTTGTGCTATTGTGCGGTTAGCTGCTGTTATTAACACTAATAACACTCAAAAAACCATAATGTTCATAGCAGAGTGGCTGTTCTGTCCTGAAACCGTAAAGCTGGAAATTTTTAAAAGTAGTATGCATTTTATAAAATGTTGAATAAATAGAAGTCGTTTATTGGTGATTTCATGTCGGTCGAAGTTTCCGCTTTTTAACAACTGTATACGGTTATTTTCTATACAAATCAATTCAGGTGAAACAAAAAATGTATGTGTTCATGGTTGCAAACTCTTTCAGACTCTCAAACAAGAAATCTTACAGCAAATCTATATTCCATTCTGAACTTAAAATTAGCTGCATCAAAAACGTTACGGCAATTTGCAAACCCTACAGACTATTTACAAGGTAATAAAATTTACATACAAAGCTGCCAACCCTGCATTTTATTTTAAATGAGAAGTAAAATGCAGTTTTCGACTGAAGCAGCTTATCATTCCTTTGCTTTGTTACTCGGACAAATACAAAATGAATGATTAAACATTACACGTGTCTCTTTTTGTATGTTTTCTAAATAAGACCGCGTGCCCATACCCAACTGTAATAGCGATTAAAGCGATCTATTCTTTTAGTATTTATGTTAAAGCAAGACTTTTATTTTATTACTGTTGTGGGATTAATCTTCGGAAACACTTTAAGCACAAAAACATATGACATAAACACGAATGTATTGTTGGTTTTACGGCTTTTTTGGAGGTCACCGACTCCAAATTACTGACTTGTCTCATTGTTGTTTTGATGGGTTAGCGGTATACTAATGCTATTGCCTGTTAACAAAAACCAAAGGTATGATACGCTGAAGTATATTGTAGCTGGTGTTTAAAAGGAGCTCGCCGGTTCTATTGATGATAGGACCTTCCTGAAACAATCACGGACCATGAAATAGGAAGGCAATTCACTTACAGCTCAGTAGCAGAATCAGTATTTTTCCGCACCGCGAATGTAACATTTTCCTTGGGTTTCACGTGTTTGCTGTTTGTGGGCCTTTACGCCTTCTTGGGCTACTTCTGATTGGTGAGCATGACTGGCACACGAGAAGCACAGCGCTTGTGATTGGTGAGAATGACTGTCACACAGGGAGAACGGCATGAATTTGTAAAACTATTCTCACAGCAGTTTTAAACCCTGGGTCCGACGTGCTGTATAATGTATATCCTAAATCGCGATTTTTGCGACTTGCTACTTGAAATCGATAAATCGTGCAGCCCTACTCAAAATCAAACATTCTGACAGTTCGAAAACGTGTCAGGGACGGTTGCTTGCTTTGGATGTTGTGCTGGTGCTGCGGGTATTTTCATTTCACTGGGAGCTATACTTCTCCCACTCCGCTGTGTGCCTCTGCTTTAGGTGCTGGAATAAATTTGTCGTGCTGCTTCCTTTGGTTGCAACAGCTTTTACACAGACCAAAAAAGTCCTCGTTGCAAAGTCTGTGTTCGACGGCGCAAAACCGAAACATTGCCATGTTGTTTGTTAATCTGCTGTTTGGGTGCGCCGTGCTAATTTACCCGTGAAGAACGGTGCGTCGCATTAGTTTCGCTTTTGGCGCTCGCGTGTAAAATAAGTAATGAAATCGATTTTCATAAAAACAAATAGTCCTGAACTGTAAATTCGATTAATTGATAAAATCAATTTATCGCCCACCTCTAGACCGAACTAAAGGGTAACACCATAATTTAACCAGTCAGTGGAAGCCACACATCACTTGAGTCAAAGCAGCTCAGTATCTTTAAACTAGCCAAACTGCCTGTGATAAATATTTTCAACCCATTTATGGAAGCATAGACAGTGTTTAATAACTTGCTTTTAATTCCTGTGCAAGTTTGTATCCCTTGGGGACCAGCTACAACAGGCAAAGTTAGCACCCTACACTACACACCTGCTGAAAAGTCACCTACAAAATGGCCACTCTGACCCTATATTATTCAGCATGAATATGCTATTAATTGATATTGCACAGTATTTGTACAAATAAAAGGCAGGGTTTCTTCTTGAAATGATCACTTGAAAACAAGAGTTTCACCATATTCCAGTAAATTTAGAAATTATCAACTGATAAAAAAGTACTGTAATTATGGCTTGTTGAATGAAGTATTGCTGGAAAACAAACATGACTTTAGATGTGCATTGTTACAAAGCATGCCAAACACAGAAAATGAGAACATCATCAGAGTTCTCAACAATGGTGTGCATCTTTTATGTGTCCGTAAAATAACCTTCAGATACTAACCTTGATGAGACATCTGATTATTTTGGGACATCCAGATCGATTTGCAGTCTGGTGAGTTCTCCTCCTTATCGCAGGTCAGCTTTGCTCAGTACATAACCCTGCCTTGCAGAGTCTCTGCAATAGAAAGTCCTGATCCAGAGAAACCGGGGTCAGTCCCTAAGGAATATCATGACTTCCTGGATATATTCAGCAAGTGCTCGGACTACCTCCTCATCATCCCAGTGACTTGCTATCACTATCTTGGAGGGTACACCTCTCTCCAAGGGATGTCTGTTCTCCCTCTCTAGACCTTAAGAGGAAGTGATGAACACCTACATTCAGGTAGGGCTCAGCCAGGGTATAATCTGACCATCTACATCACTGGTCACGTCGTGGTTTTTCTTTGTGAAAAAGAAGAATGGAGGACGATGCCCTTGTAGTGCCTACCGGGTGCTAAACTGCTATCTTTACCGGGTGTAAATTGCTATCTACAAACTGTAAAACATAGACATTCCTTACCTTTGATCCCCTCAGCTCTCGAGCAGCTGAGAGACGCCACAATTTTCACCAAACTGGGCCTGTGCAGTGCCTATAACTTAGTTCAAGTTAGAGAGGGAGATTACTGACCTCTTTCATCACTAACGTGGGAACAATATGAATATTTAGTGATGGCTTATGGTTTGGCTAACAGCCTGTCCATATTCCAATCCTTTATGAATGAGGTCTTAACCAGAAATGGAATGTTTGGATAACAGACAGATCCTCCTCTCCAGTACGCCAGCATAGACCTTCCTAAGGAGGCATATGTTTGTGATCCAAGAGCCCTACCCCGGGGCCAGGCCTGGATGGGAGCTCACAGGTTGATCTTGTTGGTCAGGTCTCAACCAATGGGGCCTGGCCAGGCAGAGCCTGAAGGAATTATATGGGTCCACCCTCTAGTAGGCCCACCATCTGCTGAGAGGGCCATGGGTGTCCAGTGCACTGTAGATTGGGCAACGGCCTCGGTAGACTGATCGTGAACAACCAAATCTGGCTTTAGGAGCATGGAATGTAAACTTTAAGGATACGAAAATAAACTACAATTAAACAAAAACTATATATTTTTTTGCTAGAGTAATGATTTATCTTTAATGACTATTAATAATGCCTGGAACAGGTTTTGCCCATTTTGAGGTCATTAGTACATAATGTGCCCTGTATATTCAAGTAGAATTCTCTAAAGATCGGACACTGTCATCTACCTCCTACATCGATCCCTGTAAGTTGAAGTACTGTAAGAACCATGTTCGTTGATTTCTCCAGTGCTTTAATGCCATCCTACCCACAATTCTGAGGGACAATATGGAGTATACCGGATTGCACCATCACCTCAGCACATGGATCCTGGAATACCTCACCAACCGACTGCAGTATGTGAGGACCTGGTACGTGTCACCTGCAGGATGACAGACCCACAGGATGGCTCTGTTTCTTTTCACCATCTACACCACATACTGTATTTCTCCTATAATACCACAAATTGCTATCTACAAAAGTGCTCTGATGACTCAGCAATAGCTGCCCTCATCACAGATGGGGACAACAGGGAGCACAGAGGACTGACCCAGTCCTTTGTGGATTGGTGCCAGCAGAACCACATTAGAAAAACTAAGGAGCGGGAGGTAGATTTTCACAGGCACAAAGATCATCCAATTAAACCAATGAACATCCAGGGAATGGACATTGTGATGGTGAAGTCTTACAAGTACTTTGGTGTTCATCTAATAAACTTGACTGGACTCACAATGCACAATTGCCCTCAACAGGAAAGGACAGAGTAATCTGTATCTGCTGCTGAGACTCAGGTCGTTTGGAGTGCAGAGGGCGCTCCTGAAGATCTTCAATGACTCTTTAGTGGCATAAGCCATCATTTATGGTGTGGTATGTTGGGGCAGTAGCATCTCCACAGATGACAGAAAGAAACTGAATAGGCTGATCTAGAGGGCCAGCTCTGTTCTAGGATGCCCCCATGGACCTAGTGGAGATAATAATAAATAGGAGAATGGTGGTTAAGTTGTCATCCCTGTTGGATAACATTTCCCACTGCATGCATGACACTCTGACAATACTGAATAGTTCTTTTAGTGATAGGCTGCTGAACCCATGGGGTGTGAAGGAGAGATATGCAGGTCTTTCGTACCAGCTCTGTCAGACAATGAACATTACATGCAAACACACATATAAGAACACACCAAGAACTGATAAAATGCAATGGGTTTGTCAAATAGGAGGCTGAGCAGTGTTCTAATACTGTAATTTCTGCTGTTACCAATCTTTCAATTACTGCCACTGTTTGCTTTGGATAACTACATTTTTGATGGTACTAGTGTCACGTTCACGGAGCAGGCGAGCTGAGCTGGACCGACAGGCAGACGGGTTTTATTAAGGGCGAACACCAAACATTGCAACAATACACAATGACTGATCTGGGAGACAGTGGGAGACGCGAACTAATATACACCAGACAAGCCAAGAGAAACAGGAAACATGTGATGACAATCAGGGATTAACACGAGGTAACGAGGTGGGCGTGGTACACACGAGGATCGGACGGAGCTGGGCGTGACAGAACCCCCCCCCCCCAAAGGCGCGCACACCGGGCGCGCCCGAGGGGAGGCGACGGACGAGTCGAGGGAACAGGACCTGAAAGACAAAAACCAAGACATCACCGGGGCACAGGAAACAGAACGGAAACACAGAACAAGGACAAGGACAGGAACCAAGACAGAACCCGACAAAGAACAGGAAAGGCAGACAGAGAAGGGAGACACAGAGGGAACACCCACAGGCGACACGAAGGGGCCAGGAGTGAACAGAGGAGGAACAGAAGGACGAGGAGCAGAGACAGGCGGAACGAAGGGAGGAGGAGCAGACAGGGGAGACCAGACAGGAACGGAAGGGGGACAAAAGGGAGCCCAGGCGAGCCCAGGCGGGTGACAGGCACAAAGGCAAAAGCCACGACAGGACCCGACAAAGGACTTGAAATGCAGGCAGACAGACTAGAAAGGGAGACACAGGGGGAACACCGAAAGGTGGAACAAAAAGGCCAGGAGTGAACAGAGGCACAACAGGAGGAGAAGGAGCAGGAACATGAGGGACAAAGGGATGAGGAGCAGACCAGGGAGACCAGACAGGAAGGGATGGAGGACAAAGGGGAGCCCGAGGGAGCCCAGACGGGCGGTGGCCGGAAGGGCCGCAGGCGAGAGGGAGGCATGAGCCGCAGGGGACCACACAGGGGCCAAGGGAACGGGTCGAGGGAGTGATGGAGGGGACATGGAGGGAGCAGGAGGGACCACCGGCGCAGGCAGGCAGGAGGGGGAAGTCGAGGCAGGCGAAGGGGAAGCCGGAGCAGGCGCTGTCCAACGCCCCGCCAAAGCAGGGGGGCCCGGAGGCGGCCGACACGGAGGCGGGACCGAGGACCGGCACCGAGGCACCGGGGGGGACCTGGGGGCGACCAACGAGCTGGCGCTGCAGGACCCGCAGGCAGCCACCGAGCCACGGCAAGGGGACGCATGGGTGGGGCAGGGTGGGCGGGACCTGGGCCGGACATTTGTGTCCCCTCCTGGGACACGGAAAGGCGGGGTCCTGGGGGGTGTCAGCCTTGCTCTCCTCCAAGGAGAAAGGAGCGGGGGTCTGATTGTCTGGGACCTCCTCGGGGACTGGGACCAGTGTTGGGGGGACAGGAGTCAGAGCCTCCAGTGTGGTAGCAGGCGGTGCAGCCGGAGCCGCGGGCGTGCCGGGCTGGACAGGCGGGTTGTGCTCGGTCTGCTGCGCTGTGCCTTTGGTGAGATCAGTCATTCTGTCGCATTCGCGGAGCAGGCGAGCTGAGCCAGACCGACAGGCAGATGGGTTTTATTAAGGGCAGACTGGCGACGAACACCAAACATTGCAACAATACACAATGACTGATCTGGGAGACAGTGTGAGACGCAGACTAATATACACCAGACAAGCCAAGAGAAACAGGAAACATGTGATGACAATCAGGGATTAACATGAGGTAATGAGATGGGCGTGGTACACACGAGGATCAGACGGAGCTGGGCGTGACAACTAGTAGATGTCCACTTTTGTAAATTCATATTCATGTATATGTTTATATTTTTGTATAGTTGCTATAGGTTGCAGATTATGCTGCATTTATTCCTCTTTTATTGTCCACTTCAGTCTATTATATTGTGAAAAGATATTTTGCCATATTGCCTAGGTCTGTTAGCAAGTGATTAGTTGTAATACAAATTGAAGGTGGCACAATCAGTTATTGACTACAGTTGTGCATTGCTTTCATTTTTAAATACATGACAATGATGATTATGATAATACTTTATTCACAATTGTACAAGCAAACAAGTACATGTACAAAGGAATTCTGTAGTTTTCAGATGTCCCATCTTGCTCTCCCTTGAGTAAGTCCAGCCCTGGGGGTTTCTGGCACCGTAGCCCCTCCCCCAAGAGCAGCAGAAAAAGTTTGCCAGGCCAATTATTTTTCAAACATTTCAGTAGCACTCGGTATCTAGCTGCTAACTAGCTAGCTATCATCTGTTTCATAAGAAAAACAGTGAAATAGTAAAACTAATGTAAATAACTGATGTCTTGTAACGTGACAAAAGGCATTTCTTCTGATTTTTTTTTTTTGCATTCGCACTTTTGTGCCCTGTAATCAAAATGGTGCCCTAGATGCCGACTATAGGGCAGGCCAGTACTGTCTATAAGACTAATATAAAATTGAGTAAAGTTTGGGGTCAGTTGTGTTGCAGCTCCTGCAGGAGTTAAGTGCCTTGCTCAAGGGCCTGACAGTGATATGATTACTCTACAAGCCACGGGCAAAATTAGAAAACAGGGTGCAAATACTTTTTCATGGCATCACTGATCAGTGAAACTGCACGCTTAAGCAGATCAAGACTGTAGATTGCTATTCTTTATAAGACTACAAACATGCTCCAACATAAGGTAAACCCTTAAACAAGTATACAGTGGCTTCAGTTAAAAATAAATCAGATCAAGCAAGAACATGACATGGTGAACACTCAGCAGTACTGCACCAGCTCACTCATTGTACATCCAGATCTACAGCATACCCCAGCTGGACCCACATCATGTTGTGTTTCAGTAAATATAGCAGGCAAATTTGCAGGAGATCTTGAGTCCTTTACATCTCTGGTTTCCTTTTTGACCTTTGATGATGATCCGGCATGTTCTATGGAGGATGGAAAGTCTCTAACCATCCCTGAAGACTCTGGATCTCTGCTTTGTCTTTGTGATATTTCATTGGTGACCAAGCCTCTCTGGTAGCTGAATTGGTCCCCCATAAGCCATTCCAAAACCATTCCTGGAGGTGGATAAAATAAGCATATAATGTACCCACTGGCTTATTCATTTTGATTGTTGCATATATCTACCACATTCTTCTCAGCATATATTTCAGAATGGTGAAATACAAATGCAGATACCAAAGAAATTAATATTGTATAGGTACCATATTTTACACATATTTCAAATGTTGCCTAGCAGTTGGCAACAGGTTTTGATAACAAAAATGCAATGACATACAACAACCTGAGAATTACAGACACTTCGTAATTATTTATAATTCAAGCTTTGAGAGACAACTTTACTCACCAATGGGTTTGACATGTTGCTGATCTAACTCTGGTGTAAAGCGCTTTGATCTTGAGCTGCCACACGACGTGACCACCATCCGGATAAACTCACGGCCGCACAGCTTCACACGGCTGTCCTGCCCATAGATCCCACTGGGAGAAATACAAAGCAAAACAGCCAGAGACAAAAGCCACTGCGTGCTCATGTTGTAGGGTCCAAAAGATTAAGAGCAGATTAGTTTGACTGATTCACTATTAATCAGCACTGAATTGTTGCTGCCCAGATGGACTTTCCAAAACCTTATATATTCTCAAGTAGGTATGCTGTCAGTGATGCCAATGCCAGATGATGATGCCTGGCAAATAATTCCCTGTGAGGATTTATGCAGCCTTGACCAAAGAGAAGCATGTTCTGTTCTTGAAATCACAACATTGGAGGTAACTCCCTCAAGGTTACTGTGCATCTGAGATAAAAACATATCAGCTGGTAATCTGATACTTAATTGCCTTAAGGAACTTCAGGGCTTAGCTATCCCTATGGAAATACAGAATATAAAATTTGTTGTACATATGTCCCAGTGTTTATATATGTACAGTACATACGGTAAATGTTAAAAATATCAATCTGTTCAAGATCCATTATTGTCATTTCTTTCATGCAGGTGTATGACAGAAGTTAAATAGCATTCTGCTAGGTCAAACGTGCTTACATACATTAAATTTACATATTAGAGAAAAGCAATAAACATATATAAGGTATCAGAAAAATGTTATGCATAAAGAATATACCTGAATGTCAAAAGTCACAGAATGTTACAGAAATCACATTTTGATAAGATTTTAAATGGCCTTGGTGACATATTTTTAACGGTGTTATCTGTGAAAGTACAAGCCTAATTGGTATGGCTGCAGGTTCTTCCTCATACTCAAGGCTGATGACCATCTCTCATGCGCATTCGTTGCTAATTTACATTTGCGTCACATTCACAGAAGTTCAGAAAACGTTCCACAAAAAACTGTAAATTCTTAAAAAAAACTTATCTAATATATAATATCACATTTTGCAAATATATGCCTCTTCTAGCTTACCTTCTTCCCATAGTGCATCCTGATGCCATCTCTTCCCCAGCTAAACGATGTTTGGACATCTTTATGGATGTAGACATCTCCCTTTCTGACCGTGACAATGAACATGCAAGTGTTCCAGTCAGTATAGGCAGAGAAACAATTAATTCAGAAAGCAGACAGCCACACATGGACCACAAACAATGGTAAAATTTTAAGAAAGACAAAACAATTCATTAATTTTCTCTGTTGATCAAAGATGTGGCATGTGAAACAGAAGGTGGTAAACCTCTTTAGCAGCACAGTGTACAAGTATCAACAACAACAAACAAACAAATTTATTTTTGTATAGCGCATTATCACAACATTACATCGTCTCAAAGCGCTTTACAGCATCCCCACCCAAAGCCCCCAGTGAGTAAGCCATAGGCAACAGTGGCAGGGAAAAACTCCCGAGAAGGAAGAAACCTTGGGAGGGACCAGCTGAAGTTTATGTAAGGATCCAGAAGGGCAACCAGAAAGGAGGGCATTACAGTAGTCCAGTCTGGAAGTTACAAAGGCATGTATTAATTTTTCTGCATCACGAAGTGAGAGCATCTTACGAAGCTTGGCTATGTTCCGTAGATGATAAATCGCAGTTCCAGTAATACTTCTTATGTGAGCATCAAAACAAAGATCTGAATCAACTAGAAGACCAAGATTTCTAACCACCGTGTTAGGTTGTGTAGGAAGGCCACTAATGCTGAGGTGGTGAAACTTATTTCTTGCAGCCTTGGGACCAATTACCAGTACTTCTTTTTTTTCTGTGTTTAACATTAGGAATTTTTTTGCCATCCAGCACCGGATATCTAACAGACAGTCTTCTAACCGAGATAGGAGTGATGTATCATCAGGGTTAACAGATATATATAACTGTGTATCATCTGCATAACAATGAAACCCAACACCATGTATTCTAATAATGTTACCAAGAGGTAGCATGTGTAGGGTAAACAGTAGTGGGCCCAGTACTGATCCCTGTGGGACACCATATGTGACTTTGGTGGCCTTGGATGATTTGTTGTTCACATGGACATACTGATAGCGATCAGTTAAATATGAGCGGAACCAAGAGAGTACTGTCCCCTTAATGCCAACTACACCTTCTAACCGGTCCAAGAGGATATTATGGTCCACAGTATCGAATGCTGCAGTTAAATCTAGTAATACCAACAGCGATATACAGCCACGGTCAGAAGCCATAAGTAAATCATTCATTACTTTGACTAGAGCAGTTTCTGTGCTATGGTTTGGTCTAAAGCCAGACTGATATAATTCATTAGTATTATTTTTTTTGTAGGAAAGAAGACAACTGACGAACTACAACCTTTTCCATGATCTTTGAAATGAAAGGAAGATTTGAGATAGGTCTATAGTTTCCTAAAACACTAGGTTCAATATTTGGTTTCTTTAGGATGGGTCTAAATGTTTCATAAATGTTGTTGTAGTTAGTGAGGCAATGGAACGTCTGATTCTGTACTTTGGAGCTGTGGTCAACGGTAGGCTATATTGGATTTCAAACGTTAACAAGTAATGATCTGAGAGCAGAGGACTCTGAGGCATAATAGATACATGTTCCACCAGGATGCCATGACTAATAATCAAATCAAGGGTATGGTTACAGGCATGAGTAGGCCTGACTACATTCTGACATACACCTAGAGAGTTAAAAAACAGCTGCAAACGCTATTTTCAAAGGATCACTATCTTTCTCCATATCCTGCGGGTGCAAGTGGGCCTACTATCCAGTAAGTTTTCTATCCTACCTGGTTTCTGATGAGCCACACCTGCTCCTGCTCCTGGTTTTGCTGTTTCCTGCGTGAGCGAGACTGGTTGCTACCGCGCGAACTTTTAAACTACAACTACAACTATAACTATAACCCAAATAATACTTAGAGCTAGAATTAAGCAATCGGATAAATCTTGGCAAGCTTAATAAGTCTCCTGATAATCTTCCAAATCCACGACGGATTAATCGCCTCCGCCCCCGGAGTTTTTCCCCGCTAAACGTAAGTATATCACTATGGCTCCTGTCGTTTGCTCCGAGTGCAGTATGTTTAGTTATTCTTCTCCCGTCATTAGCGGTACGTTTGTCTGCGATAAGTGTAAGCTAGTTGCCAGGCTGACGGAGAAGATCGCAGACTTAGAGGGACGCATCCGGACGTTACGGGAGATTCAGGAGAGTGAGAGTTTTATTGACGCAGTGTTAGCGGCTCCGGATATGTCCGCTATAGTGAGCCAGTCTCCCCCCGCTCCGGCAGCAGGGCCTTCGCAGCAAGGCGAGTGGGTGACGACCCGGCGGCATAGCCGTAAGTCCAAACAGGACTCACACCGGCACCATTCACCCATTCGCGTTTCCAACAGGTTCTCCCCACTCAGTGAAACACCCACTGAGCCGCCAGTTGAAAGCGCTCTGGTAATCGGCGATTCTATGCTAAGAAACGTGAGAGTAGCAACTCCAGCGGCCGTAGTTAATTGTCTCCCTGGTGCCAGAGCGACCGACATCTTATCAAACTTAAAAGTGCTGGCTAAGAGTAAACGTAAGTATTCGCATATTGTTATCCACGTCGGCACAAATGATGTCCGATTGAGGCAATCGGAGATCACTAAAGCAAATTTCATAGCGGTGTGCAGCCTTGCGAGGAAGATGTCCGCGTCAGTAACATGCTCTGGCCCTATCCCTGCTAGACGTGGCGACGAAATGTACAGCAGATTATCGTCGCTGCATCGCTGGCTGTCGGAATGGTGCCCGATAAATGGTGCGGGTTATATAGACCATTGGCGGACATTCTGGGGTAGGCCTTGGCTTTTGAAGAGGGACGGTATTCACCCCACGTGGGCTGGTGCCGATCTCCTGTCAAAAAGCATAGCTCACAGTCTTAGGGCAGATTGCTGACTAACCAGAGCCAAGCCAAGGCGGCAGGTAAAACGGCTTAACCGACCGCCTGCTAGTCGCTTAGAGTCGTCACCCAGGCTTTATATTACTGAGACTGTGTCTGTTCCCCGCGGTTTTAATCGTGGGGGGTCATTCCATCGTAGTTCGTGTCTTGCAAACCTTAGAGAAATTAGACCTATTTCAACTCTGGATAGTAGGTGTAATGCAAACCTAAAACTTGGACTCCTGAACATTAGATCGCTGGCTCCTAAGACATTGCTCGTAAATGAAATCATTACTGATTCTAATCTTAGTGCCCTATGTCTTACTGAGACTTGGCTAAAACCGAATGAGTTCTTGGCACTAAATGAATCCACTCCAGCTGAGTATAGCTATAAGCATACTCCTCGACCCGATCGCAAAGGTGGCGGAGTTGCTGCAATATTTAAGACTGACCTAGGAGTGCGTGAAAATACTGGTTATAGCTTTAGTACGTTTGAATTTATTATTCTAAATCTTGCAAGCACATCTAAGTGTAGTTCTACACCTCCAATCACCATTGCCATTGTGTATAGACCGCCAGGCCCCTATAGCAATTTCCTTAAGGAATTTGCAGATTTCTTAACAGGCTTGGTGGTTACTACCGACAAGGCCTTGATTGTAGGTGATTTTAATATTCATATGGAAAATGAAAGTGATCCAGTAACAAAAGCATTTACTGCCATTCTTGACTCTGTCGGTGTACATCAGAATGTAACTGGGCCAACTCATGCCTGTAACCACACCCTAGACCTGATTCTTAGTCATGGTGTCCTGGTAGAACACATATCAATTATCCCTCAGAATCCTCTACTTTCAGATCATTACCTTTTAACATTTCAAATACAACATAACTCCCCTAAGGCCCCAGACCAGAGGTACGATACTAGACGTTCCATAGCCTCATTATCTGCTGCAACTTTTCTGGAACAGCTCCCACAGTCCTTTAACCTAACCTCTGAAGTGTCATGTGTAAATAAACTTGAACAGGTAACTGTCAACATGGTAGAATCGTTTCGTACCACTCTTGATCATGTAGCACCACTCAAGAAAATAAAACATAGAGATAAGAAACCTGCCCCCTGGTACTCTAACCGTACACGTGAACTTAAACAAGCTTCACGAAAGCTAGAACGCAAATGGCGGTCAACAAAATTAGAAGTTTTTAGATTTGCCTGGAAAGAGAGCCTGTCTAAGTATAGACATGCACTAATGACTGCTAGGTCTATGTATCTCTCTAAACTAATAGAAAATAACAAAACCAATCCTAAATTCCTATTTGAAACTGTATCTAGGTTAACAAAGAATCGTTCAATGTTAAACTCACAAGTCCCAGAAGCTCTTGGTAGTGATGCCTTTATTGCGTTTTTATTAATAAAATAACCACGATTAGACATACCATCACGAGCACGCCCACGGTTGCACACAACCACCAATCCTCTGCTAGTGCTAGTGTTATTAGTACTAATGATAACATCTTGGAATGTTTCACTCCTGTAGTGCAGACAGAACTCCTTCAGTTAATTTCCTCTTGCAAACCCACCACTAGCCTTGTTGACCCAATACCCACCAATCTACTTAACGAAATTGCACCACTGATTAGCACTACATTGTTAAACTTGTTAAACTCATCTCTTAGTCTTGGATATGTTCCTAAATCTTTTAAAATGGCTGTTATTAGACCTATCCTAAAGAAACCAAATCTTGAACCTAGTGACTTAGGAAACTATAGACCCATCTCAAATCTTCCCTTCATTTCTAAAATTCTTGAGAAAGTTGTTGCTCACCAGCTGTCCTCCTTTCTTCAAGATAATAATGCTAACGAGCTATATCAGTCTGGTTTCAGACCCAATCATAGCACAGAAACGGCCTTAGTCAAAGTGATAAACGACTTGCTTATGGCTTCCGACCGTGGCTGTATATCGCTATTATTCTTACTGGATCTAACTGCAGCATTCGATACTGTAGACCATAATATTCTTTTGGACCGGTTGGAAACATTGATTGGCATTAAAGGGACAGCACTACTGTGGTTTCGTTCGTATTTAACTGATCGTTACCAGTTTGTCCATGTAAACAATGAGTCATCCATAGCCACTAAAGTAAGATATGGTGTCCCGCAGGGATCAGTGCTGGGCCCCCTACTGTTCAATCTATATATGCTACCGCTTGGTAACATAATTAGAAATTACAGTGTTAATTTTCATTGTTATGCTGATGATACACAATTGTATATATCTGTTAAACCTAGTGACGCATCCCAGCTCTCTTCTTTAGCCGACTGTCTGCTAGACATCCGTTGTTGGATGGCAAGGAATTTCCTCATGTTAAATACTGAAAAAACTGAGGTTCTTTTAATCGGTCCTAAGGAGGCCCGCAATAAGTTTGTAAACCCCAACCCTAGTGACCTCCCTACTCAATTTAAAACAGTGGTCAGAAATCTTGGTGTCCTGGTAGACTCCGACCTCTGCTTCAGTGCTCACATAAATAGCATTACCAGTACGGCATTTTATCATCTACGGAACATAGCCAAGCTTCGGAAGTTGATGTCCTTTCAAGATGCAGAAAAACTAATACATGCCTTTATAACTTCTAGATTGGACTACTGCAATGCCCTCCTTTCGGGTTGTCCATCTGGATCCCTACATAAACTTCAGTTAGTACAAAATGCAGCTGCCAGAGTTCTAACAAAAACAAAAAAATTTGATCACATTAGCCCTATCCTGTCTTCCCTGCACTGGCTACCGGTCAAGTTTAGGATTGACTACAAATTATTACTATTGACTTACAAAACTCTGAATGGCCTTGCACCACAATATCTCAATGATCTTCTGGTCCCTTACAACCCTTCTCGCCTGCTTCGTTCACAAGGAGCAGGATATCTATTAGTTCCTAAAGTAGACAGGGCTACGGCAGGCTGCAGAGCATTCTCTTACAGAGCTCCGCAGCTGTGGAATGGTCTCCCGGCGGATGTGCGGGATTCAGGCACACTCTCGCTTTTCAAGTCTAGATTAAAAACGCACTTGTATAGCTTAGCGTATAGAAAACCTAGTTCTGGTTCCAGCTAGTCGCTCACTCCCAGTCAGACTAACAGTATGAGGTGATGAGCTGGGTGGGGATCGGTGTCATTGGCTTTGGATAAACTGAGGCGTCAGTGCTGTCACTCTGGCTCTACACTAGAGTGCTGATGTTCAGGGAGTCCCCATGCCTGTGTTTCCGCCTGTCTCTCCCTCTTTCTCATGCTGCTATACTCAGACCTGCCGGAGCCTAGACGAATATTACACTCGATCATTTTGCTTGCACTGCCTCTGATTTCCTCAACTCTGGCTAATACACAATTATTCTTACTTCCTCCCTCACCCCTTCTGGGGTGTGCTCCATGGAGCACAATGTCGTTGAAGAGTTTATGCCTCTGCGGCCTGCAAGACAACTACCTCAACCTCCGGCAACTACCCTCCAACCTGCCTGCCCTTGGCTCAACACGATGCCTCGCCATCCATCCTGCGGCTGTGTGTCTATTAATCCTGCCATCGTGCATCAAGCACCACGTGCCTGCACCGGTCGGCCGCTGCATTGAGACATATATTTCAACCCCTGTATTAGCTTAGTCATTTCATCTTGTCTGTATTAGCTTAGTCATATCATCTTGTTTGTTTGACTCATCTGCCGGCCCCTGGAGGATGGGCTCCCCCTTTGGGTCTGGTTCCTCCCAAGGTTTCTTCCTCTTAGGGAGTTTTTCCTTGCCACCGTTGCCTTTGGCTTACTCAATGGGGGGTCCTTACGAGGCAGAAATGTAAAGCGCATTGAGACAATGTAATGTTGTGATAATGCGCTATATAAATAAAATTGAATTGAATTGAATTGAATGTTAAAATCACCCACAATAACTGCTTCGTCAGTACTGACCACCAGGTTTGTTAAAAAATCAGCAAACTCCTTAAGAAAATTACTGTACAACCCAGGTGGTCTATACACAATAACAATGGTGATTTGGGGTGATTTCCTCAATCATTACAGCACATTCTGGTACAGCCACACCAAAGTAGCAAAACAGGAAGATCAGCTTTCTGTGAGAATTGCATGTAAAAGAACAATAGGATCTGATCTCATCGCAACTGTGAAATATGATGAAAGGAACATCATTGTTAGGGGCTGCTTTGGCACCTCAGAGCCTGAACAACTTGACACTGAAGAGATAATTTGTGACAGGAAGTTATATAGGATAACATTAGGGGATCCGTTCATGAGCTGAAGCTTATGGACCATGGCACAACCAAAACAGGAGTAGACATGCAAGAGAATGGCCTAAACTGAAGACAGAATCTTAACGTCAACCTTGTTTAACCCTCTGAGGTCTAGGGGTAGGGAACACACATTCACTGACTGGGGCATGATCACACATTTCTTTCAATATTATAAACTTAATTCATAGCAAATAAATTATTTGTTATATATTTGTTTTGGCATTAAACTCATCTTTAGTTTAATGTACTTTGTAAATATGTCGGATTTATGTTAAGTTTGTAATTTGACATCAAAGTATAGACATTGCAAAATGCAGTTTAGAACACTTGCAGAAACATTATAAAAGTACATAGTAAGCAATGGTGGCAGTTTGTTTTGATCCCAGATATTTGATCACCAAAGTCTTGGCTACATGAAGATGACTAAATGGTGTAGTTGCAACATTCAGTTGGATAAATAGATAAGAAAAACCTAACTCATGTCACTATTTCTGGCTCCTTTCATTGAATATGTAGCAACTTTCATGTGTATGAATGAGCCATTGACACCTGGCCACATCCTCTCCTCCCCCTTTTATGGCGCTGATGGGGATGTATCTGAATTACATTTCACCATTGCGTTGTTCCTCAAATTACCATGTGACTGCGATTTGAATACGCGGTAATGCGGCTATTTAGAATGTGAATAGCAATCTTTGGGTGAAAGCGGTACTACACGCCCCCGATGCAAGTAAAACAAAGGTGACATGGTTAAATTTTTTGCCGATTTAACCTAATTTTAAAAACTTTAATACTTCTGACAATGGACGTTTTGAAAAGAAGCCAACGTTTTTTTTCATGATTCTACATACAGATTTCAGCGAGATATAAATGGAAATAGTTGCAAAAAATATGCTGCATCGCCAATGACGCACCCGACTCCAGAGGGTTAATACACATTCAGGTTGTTAGCCAGTTGCAGTTGGGGGGATGATCTTTCGTAGTTAGTGATGTCCTACAGGCCTCTCCACACTGACACAGGGTCATTAGCTGAAAACCTGTTTTCCAGCTTTTCAGAGTAGCACCTCTTTGCTACTCTGATCTCCTTTGTCAGTGTGTTTCTGGCCTGATTGTACAGGAATCTCTCCCCACTTCTGTAGGCCTCCTCCTTCTCCTAACGAAGCTGCCTGAGTTTGGCTAAACCAGGGTTTACTGCTGCTGTATGAGTGGAAAGTGTTAGTTGGCACTAACACTTCCTCACAAAAAATCATGCAGGTCTGTAGGTGCAGCCTCAAAAACACTGCAGTCAGTGCAGTCGAAGCAGCCCTGTACAGTCATAGTCAAAAGTTTTGAGAAAGACACAAAGTTTTCACAAAGTTTGTTGCTTCAATATTTTTAGATCTTTTTGTCAGATGTTTCTATGCTATACTTAAGTGTAATTACAAGCATTTCGTTAGTGTCAAAGGCTTTAATTGAAAATTACATTAATTAAAATTACATGTACCCAAAATGACAAGCCCAAGCCACTTAGTTATCTCTTTTGCCTTACGGCACGGTGCTCCATCATACTGGAAAAGGCATTGTTAGTCACCAAACTGTTCTTAAAACTATAGGTAAGATGCCATCAGGGCCCTGCGATTTATTTATTTTGAGCTTAGCTAGGCTTAGTACCATATCAGCCTTAGTTATACATATATTTGTCATAGACAACATAAGAACATAAGAAATTTTCAAAAACGAGAGGGGGCCATTCGGCCCATGAAACTCGTTTGGGGAGAACTTAACTAATAGCTCAGAGTTGTTAAAATCTTATCTAGCTCTGATTTAAAGGAACCCCAGGTTTTAGCTTCCGCTACACTAGCAGGAAGTCTATTCCATACTCTAACTACACGCTGTGTAAAGAAGTGCTTCCTCAAATTTGTTTTAAAATGGTCTCCCTGTCACGTCCAGCTCCGTCCGATCCTCGTGTGTGCCACGCCCACCTCATTACCCCGTGTTTCTACCTGATCGCTCTCACCTGTCTCTTGTTAATACCAGCTAGTCTTGTGTATTTAGTCCTCGTCTGAGTCAGTCTTCCCCAGACTTGTCATTGATGTTTGCCATCATTCTACCCGTGTTGTGGACTCTGCCCCGGAATAAACCCCGTTCACCCGACTTCCTGGCTCCTTTTCCCTGCTTCCCAGATCGGCTGTTCCCGATCGTGACAGAATGACAAGTCTCCGTAAAGACGCACCGCGGCAGGAGGACGATCCCTGGCTCCTCCTGCTGCATGAGGTCGCGTATTGGCGCGAGCTGCCGGAGATCCGCGGGGATCCCCTTGCGGAGGAGAGCTGGGATCTCCTCCAGGAGGTTGCACCGAGGACCGCGTAATGGCGGAAGTGCGCTCCCTCCTGCAACAATTCGTTGGCCGGGTAAGGGAGAAGCGGCTCCGGCCACTCTCCTGCACGGAGGTAACCCCGCTCCCACCTACCGGTCCCGGTCGGCGTAAAAAGAAGAGGCAAAGGGGAAAAGGAAAGGAAGCCGCCCCGACGCTCTTCCTGGGAGCGTGCTCGCTTTTCCCCGCCTGGGAGGACCCCGCTGCTGCAGAGCTACTTGGCGCGGGTGAAAAGCCACCCCCTATTATCGGCCGGAGCGTCTGGGCCACGGAGGAATACGTGCCGTGAGAGACGCTATTCCCCGGGTCCCTAAAGCCCTTAAAGGGGCAGTCCCAGGCTTACCTGCTCCGGACCTGCCAGCTCCAGATCTGCCAACAGCACTGCCTGCTGCTGCTGCCGCCGCTCTGCTCGCGGCACCGGCCGTCCTGCCTGCGGTCCCTGCAGCTGACGCCGCTCTGCCAGAGGTGTCGGCGGCGCCTGCCGAGGCGCCCCCTGCTGGCCGCACGCCCGGGGTGCCTGCTGAGGTGCCCCCTGCTGGCCACGTGTTGGTGGCGCCCGCTGAGGCGCCCCCTGCTGGCCGCACGCCCGAGGTACCCGCGGAGGCGCCCCCTGCTGGCCGCACGCCCGCGGTCCTGCCTGAGGCCACCTCTCTGCCAGCAGCCCTGCCTGAGGCCGCCTCTCTGCCCATCTAGCCTGCTGAAGCCGCCGCTCTGCCCGTGGCCCCGTCTGTCCTGCCCGTCCAGCCCGGCTCTTCTGTCCTGCCTGCCTGTGGCCACGCCCGCTGCCTCTCTGGAGGAAGTGACTCCAGTCCCCACAGCCTAGGACCCAGTCCTCGAGGTGGTCCCAGGACCCAGTCCTCCCTGATGACTCCCTTGCCCTTGCCTCGGCGAGGCCGACACCCCCCAGGACCCCGCCTTTCAGTGTCCCGTAAGGGACGGGGACACAGGCGTCGGGCCCGGGTCCCGCCCACCCTGCCCCCTGGCTCGCCCGTTCAGCCCCTGGCTGTGGCTCGGTGGCTGCCTGCGGGTCCTGCGCCGTCGGGTCGGCGGTCGCCTCCGGGTCCTCCCCCAGTTCCTCGGTGCCAGTCCTCGGCCACTCCTCCGGCTCCGTGTCGGCCGCCTCCGGGCCCCCCTACTTCGGCGGGGCGTCGGATGGCGCCTTCGCCGGCTTCCCCCTCCTGCCTGCCTCCGCCGGTGTTCCCTCCTGCTCCCTCCATGTCCCCTCCGTCTCTCCCTCATCCCGTTCCCTTAGCCCCTGTGTGGTTCCCTCCTGCTCCCTTCCACCTGCGGCCCCTCTGGCCACCTGGGCTCCCTCGGGCTCCCTTTTTTCCCCCGTCCGTTCCTGTCTGCTCCTCCTCCCTTCATCCCGCCTGTTTCTGCTCCTCGTCCCTCTGTTCCTCCTCCTGGCCCCTTCGTGTCGCCTGTGGGTGTTCCCTCCGTGTCGCCCTTTTCTGTCTGCCTGTCTGCGTTCCCCGTCCTTCGTCAGGTGTTGTCTTTCTTCTGGTCCCTGTTCCTGTTCTGTGTCTCCGTCCTGTTTCCTGTGCCCCATTGATGTCTTGGTTTTTGTCTTTCAGGTCCTGTTCCCTCGTCTCGTCCGGTGTGCGCGCCTTTGTGGGGGGGGGTTGTGTCACGCCCAGCTCTGTATGATCCTTGTGTGTGCCACGCCCACCTCGTTACTTCGTGTTTATACCTGATTATTCTCAACTGTTGCTCGTTAAACTCAGTTTGTCTTGTGTATTTAGACCTCGTCTGAGTCAGTCTTCCCCAGACTTGTCATTGACATTTGTAAGTGTGCTTCCCCCGGTCCTTTTGCTAATAAACCCTGTGTTACCCGACTTCCTGGCTCCTTTTCCGCTTCCCGGATCGCCTGCAAGCCGTTGTGTGACACTCCCGCTAATTTCCACTTATGACCACGAGTTCTAGTATTCGTACTAAATGGTGGTAAGTTACTCATGTTATCTACTGTGAACACCTGTTATGTTCGTCGGACGGGCGAACGAGGAAGTAGGCGAGAGAGGATTTAATCGGGGCAGACAGGCAACGAACATTAAACAATACAATGACCAATTTGGGAAGACTAACTCAGATGCGGACTAAATACACAGGACAAGCCAAGAGGAACAGGAAACAGGTGATGACAATCGGGAATTAACACGAGGTAACGAGGTGGGCGTGGCACACACGAGGATCGGACGAGCTGGGCATAACAACACCCATGTAAAATAATCATTAAACTCATATACTATATCAATTTCATTTTCAATTATTAGGCCCTTACTATCCTGCAAATTAGTGATTTCAACTTTTAGAGCTCGTATGGAGTAAAAATATTGGAAGAAATGTTTATTGTCATCCTTAGTGTCATGCCCCGATCGTTCGCTCCTCTCATGTGCCACGCCCCCTTGTTAACCTCATGTGGATTCCCCGTGTTTATCAGCTGTTTCTGGTTGTTGTCATTAGTCCATTGTATTTAGTCCGTAACAGAATGACCGGACTCATGAAAGCAAGACCAGGTACTTCGCCGGCGTACCCGCTGAGGGACGATCTTCCCGGGATTCCCAGGATGATCCCGGCAAATTCCGCGTTCTGCGACCCCAGCCTGTATTGGCCGGCAGCTGACCGGCAACCGAAGCCGGCACCCGAGGTGCCTGGATTGGCAGTGCCAGCGCGCAGAAGGAGAAGGAGGCGAGGGAACAGACAGGAGGACGCACCTGAGGTCTGTTTGGGGGCCGTCTCCCTTTCCGGCGCTTGCCCTGCTGCGCGAAGTGAGAATCCCCACCCGATTCTCCACCCGGCTGTGTTCGTGGGTGACTTCACCGCCGCTTCGCCTGAGCGGACACCCGAAGCCCGTCTGCCCAAGCCAGCCGTCGCTTCTCCCTTCATCAGGACGCGTCTGGCCCTTAAAGGGACTAGATCCATTAAGGACGCTGTCCCACGGGTTCCGCGGATTTTGAAGCAGGCAACGCCCCCCGTGGTTCCTGAGGCTGCAGCGCCCCCCGTGGTTCTTGAACTACGGCCCTGCCAGAAGACGGCTAGGAGATTCTTCATCCTCCAGGGTCTATACTGGCGGGTGATGGGTGAACCCGCCATAAGGGGCCCCCCGGAGGGAGTTCTGCAGCCGCCAGTGCTCCCCGTGACTCCCGTGCTCCCCGTGACTCCAGTGCCTGCAGCTCCAGCCCCAGTGGTGCCCCCTGCTTGCCCAGAGGCGCCTGTGACCCCTGCGGCACCCCCAGAGGTGCCTGTGTCCCCTGCTGATGCCGCCGCTCTGCCTGCGGCGCCCCCTGCTGATGCCGCCGCTCTTCCTGTCCAGCCCGGCGCGCCCATCCAGGGCGCCATGCCCCCTGCCCCGGCTGCACCACCTGCAGCCACGCCCGCGGCTCCGGCTACACCGCCTGCCGCCTCGCCTGAGGACCTGACCCCTGTCTCCCCTGCCCAGTCCCCTGTGCAGCCCCCTCAGCTCCCTGTGACTCCAGTGCTCCCCGTGACTCCAGTGCCTGAGCTCCTAGCTCCGGCCCCTGCTGCTGTTGCTGCGACGTCCCCTGCTGGCCTGGAGGCTGCTGCTGCTCCACAGTCCCTTGTGCTGCTCCCAGCGCAGCTCCCCGCGGCTCCTGCGCCGGCCTCAGCGCAGCTCCCCGTTCAGATCCCCGAGACTCCTATGCAGCCCCCTCAGTTCCCCGTGACTCCAGTGCTCCCCGCTGGGTCCCCTGCTGCTGCTGCGGCTACGGTGCCTGCGGCCCCTGCTGCTGCGGCTACGGTGCCCGCGGCCCCTGCTCAGCCCCCAGCGGTCCCGGAGGTCCCTGTACTGGCCCCTGCCGGCCACGTATCTGCGGCGGCACCAGAGACGCCTGTGCCGGCAGCACCTGTGGCACTCCCTGTTGGCCTGGAGCCTGCGGCGCCCCCCGAGACTCCTGCTGCTCCTGCGGCGTTCCCCAAGGTGCCTGCAGCGCCCCCTGTTGGTCTGGAGCCTGTGGCACCCTTAGCGCCCCCTGTTGGTCCGGAGTTGGCGCGCCGCCCGAGACCATTCCTGTGCTCCCCGTGACTCCTGTGCTCCCTGCGCCTTCCGCAGCGTCCCCCGAGGCCCCTGCTGCCGCCGCAGCGTCCCCCGTGCAGCCCCCTGAGCCCCCCGCTCAGCTCCCAGCGGCCCCTGCAGTGTCCCCCGCTCAGCTCCCAGCGGCCCCTGCAGTGTCCCCCGCTCAGCTCCCAGCGGCCCCTGCAGTGTTCCCCGCGGCTCCTGCTCTGGCGCCCAAGGCCCCCTCACCTGCTGCTCATGCTCTGATGCCTCCTTCCGAGGCCCTGGCTCCGCCCACACAATGCCCGTCAGCTTCAGACTCCCCAGTCCCATCGGCCAGTGTGCCTACCCACAAGGGTCCAGTCCCCCCGGTCCCGGCTCCCTCGGCCTCAGTCCCCCCAGTCCCGGCTCCCTCGGCCTCAGTCCCCGAGGTGGCCCCTGACAACCTAAACCCCGCTCCTTCCTCCACAATGGAGTTGGAGGAGGAGCTGGAGTGGGACCCCTCGGGGATCACCCTCACCGTGCCTGTGGACCCCCCCGTGGGGTCACCCCACCCGCCTGCACCTCGTCGAGGTGGTTCACAGCCGGGTTCCCGCTTCTCGGTCTCCCAGAAAGGGAGGGGACACCGACAGCAGGGTAGACTCCCTGGTGCCCCTTCATACCCCCAGGTCCCATCTCGGCGGTTGCCCCCGGTCTCACCCAGGGTTTCTGGGCAGCCAACCACGGCCCGACCGCCGCCGTCCCCTCGACGGCCTGCGGGTCCTTCGCCCACGGCTCCCTCCTTGCCACCTCCACCAGCCCCTTTACCTGCATCCTCGCCACCCTCAGTCCCTGTTCCGGCCCTGCAGAGACCTGCTTCCCCAGCGTGCCCTACTTCCCAGCCCCGAAGATCCCCTCTGCTCCCTGTTGCCCCCTGCCCTTAGATCCCTTGGCCCCTGTGTTCACTCCCCGTCCTTTGTCACCGTTGTTCCCTTCTGGTTCCTTTGTGCCCTCCATGTTTGCTTCTCGTCCTTCCGTGCCATTGTTCCCCTCTGGTCCCTTCGGGCCCTCCATGTTTCCCCTTCATCCCTCAGTGCCTTCGTCTTTTGTTTGTCCCTTTGTGCCCCCTGTGGTTCCCCCTCGTTCCTCGGTGTCTTCTAGTCCCTTTGTGGCCCCCACATGTTCTCCTCGTCCTTCTGTGTCTTTGTCCCCTTTTGGTTCCTTTGTGTGTCCTTCTCGTCCATTTGTGCCCATGCCCCCTGTTCGTCCCTGTGTGGTCCCTCAATCGTCCCCTTTAGTGTCCCCGGGTCCCATGTTTCCGTAATTGGTGTCTTTGTGTTTGTCTGCGTTCCCCGTGATTTGTGGTTTATTGTTTGAGTTGTCCATCTTGTGCCAGTTCTGTGTATCCATACTGTTCCCTGTGCCCCGTTGAGGTTGTTCTTCTTTTTGTCTTCCCAGGTACCGTCGTGTCCCCGGTCCCCGTCGCTCTCTGTTCCCCTTAGGCGCGCCCGGAGTGCGCGCCTTTGGGGGGGGTCCTGTCATGCCCCGATCGTTCGCTCCTCTCATGTGCCACGCCCCCTTGTTAACCTCATGTGGATTACCCGTGTTTATCAGCTGTTTCTGGTTGTTGTCATTAGTCCATGGTATTTAGTCCGCGTTTCCGTTTGTTTCCCCAGTCCGGTCATTGATGTGGTATCGTTGCGTGCTTGTTGTGCTACAATTAAACCTTGTGTTCCTGATCCCTGGCTTCCTGCTTGTTTGCCTGCGCTCCGGGCGCATACGCGCCGTAACACTTAGCCTCCAATGCGATTTGTCTTTCTACATTCCTCTTAAGAGTCTAATGTTGTTTTTAACTCAACCTGTAGACCTAGATACTCCTGCTTAGTTTTGAAATCATTAGTTAATTTGCATTTGTGGAAGAGAGCACCGGTTTCCTCCCAGTCCAAAGACATGTAGATTGGGTCAACTGGCTACTCTAAATTGCCCATAGGTGTAACTGTGAGTGTTTGTGACTGTCTGTGTTGGCCCTGTGGTGGACTAGCGACCTGCCCAGGGTGTACCCCGCCTCTCACCCAAAGGTGCTGGGATTGGCTCCTGCGTCCCAGATGGATAAAGTGGTATACCTGTAGATAATGGATGGATGGAAGAGAGCCCTTTTCCTCCTGACTTTATTTTTAATTTCCTTAGTAAACCACCTTGGGTGTAGCTTCCTAGATTTAGTTTTCCTGGAAACAGGTATGAAATCCTCTTGCACTTGCAACAATGTGCTCTTCAATCATTTTGCTTTTTAAATCCAGTTTACAGTTTCTAGTTTCAGTCTCATACCATTAAAGTTAGCCTTCCTAACACTGTATTCTTTTGTTTTGGACTTTGCTCTTCAGACACTAAAATTAACCTTGAATTTAACCATGCTATGATCACTACCGTCCAATGCAGGGACGGATTACGGACCGGGCCAGCGGGGCCGCTGCCCAGGGGCCCTTGTGGTGCAGGGGGCCCGTGGGGCCCCTAGCCCAAAACAATTTGCAACACTTATCAACAATGTATTTTCGTTTGTCTATTTTAGAGGGCCTACATTCTTTGATCCTCTGCCTACAAGGGCCCCTGACCCTATAGGGCCACTGATGGAAACATGGAGGGAGGGCGTTTGGCTGCCAAGGGCCCTTGAATTGTGGTGGTTGTGCTGGTGGTGGGGGGTCGGCGCTTTCAGGGGGCCCCCGGCCCTGCTATAGGAACTTTAAAGGGAAATGGGTGCATGGGAGCCTACTTTTAGAAGGCCCTCTTAGGCCCTCCTATTATGGTCCTGGCTTCTGGTTACCAGGGGGTCCTAGGGAGGATGGGGGCTTTTAGAGGCCCCTCTGATTATGAGGGCCCTACTAGGAGGCCCTAGGGAGGAGGGTGTAGTGTACCTTTAGAGGGCCATCTGATTACAAGGGCCCCTACCATGGGACCCCTGGCTTCTGGGGGGAGGGGAGGGGGGCGTGTTAACAGCCTTACAGAAGGCCTTCTGACTAGGGAGCGGTAGCATGGTGGGATGGAGGCGGTTAACCTGCCTGCTGAGTCAGTCTCAACTACATGAGTGCACTTCTCCACAACATTCTGACAACCCACGTGTAAACCTGCTGTTAAGTTATTGGTTTATTAAATATGACACGGGTGGGTAGTATTTGTGATTTCGCTTACTTTACCATTTCATTCTGTTGGTGTCCTTCAATTTATTTGTTCCTGGCCCTGCGCATGATATGACTGCCCCCTAGCTACGAGGATGTAATTGTCTTCTTTGGGAAAGCTGCAAAGCAACAATTGCAATTATAACAGGTACATGGCATTTTGGTTCACTTTTATAGACATTTCCATTTCTATTTCGAACTAGCACATTCTGGATTATTCAAACAAATAATGTTTGTTATGGTACGATCTGGTTGTGCTACGTTGCTACCTGTCTCTATAAACAGAGATGGGTAACCTGGTGCTAACATTAACGTGAGGTAATGGCATTAGGCTGTACTGATTATAATTTGAGATCCAACTTACTGTATCAACTTAAGCCACCTTCTTTTCACTTTTTCCGAGGTAAAAAGCGGCAAAAGATAGTTTTGTCAACATCATTCTGCTTTTACAACACGGTACGCCTCACTACTTTGGACCCACAAGTGGCATGATGACGTAGCAACTAGCCACCCCAGACAATGCTGGCGTTTTTTTTTTTTTTGTTTTTTTTTTGGGGGGGGGGCCCTCGCGAACGTTTTGCCCAGGGGCCCACACAACCCATAATCCGTCCCTGGTCCAATGGTTCTAAAACCTCTAATTTTCCAATCCTATCCTGGTTATTAGAGAAAACAAGATCAAGAAGGGCTTCCCCCCTGGTAGGGGTATTAACAAATTGAGTAAAAAAAACAATCCTGTACTAATTCCACCATCTCAAGTTCATTTACAGAAGAGACAGAGACTGTCCCACTGTATCCCAGGTAAATTACAATCACCCATAACCACCACATCATTTTTATTACTCATAATCCTGATATTGTCATATAACATTCTGCTTTCCTTTGCAGCTACATTAGGTGCTCTATAACAAACCCTGACAATTAGGCCATTTGAGTTTTTAGTATCTAGTTTTATCCATACAGCTTCTGTACTTTTATTTTTATTAGTGAGCTCCCTTTCCTGCAAGTTTTCTTTTACGTATACTGCAACACCACCTCCCTTCTTGCCTATCCGGTCTCTACGGAACAACATATAACCATCCATATTATATTCTTCACCATCATTGTCACTCATCCATGTTTCAGTTATTCCTATAATGTCGTAAGTGTCTGATGAAATTAAAGCCTCTAAATCATGAATTTTGTTTCTAATACTCCTAGCATTTAAATACAGACCGCAAAGGGTAGGCCTTTTACAGTGCCCACTTTTAATATTTATTGGGGCTTTCTGTCTCTCTCCACCTAAACTCTTAACTAACCTCCCTGCCCCCCCAGTCCCTAGTTTAAACATTCCTCAACTACTCAACACATACACCTCCCCAATACACTGGTTCCCCTCTGGTTCAGATGCAACCCGTCCGGCTTGAACAGGTCCCACCTGTTCCAGATGGTCTTCCAGTGCCCCATAAACCTAAACCCCTCTTTCCTACACCACCATTTAAGCCATCCATTTAATCCCCTTATCTCAGCTAACTTAGCCTGGCTTGCATGTGGCACAGGACGTATTCCAGAGAATACCACCGTGGATGTTTTGCTTCTAAGCTTATCTGCGACTTATCCTGCAGAACAGCCCTCCTGCGCTTTCCTATGTCGTTGGTGCCAACATGCAACATGCACATTAATTGTATGTTGTTTACAAATGTACGGCACCTGATTTTTAATCAATTTGTAACAGTAAAACGATGCAGAAAATGACCGAACCATTACAACTACCACGGCAGCTCTTACGTTATTGGAAGACACAGCTTATGGAAGAATTAGAAGAGAGCGTGTAATCAGGGATCATAGTAATTTCTTGGTCCATGATGATGACTGACTTCTAAGTCAATTCAGATTTCGGGTTCTTAGCCACAGGTGCTTTTTAGCAAGAACTTGCGGACCAATCGGGTATTTCTCATTCAACACCAAGTTGCGCCATCCCAGCTGTATGGGACGGCATAATCCGCTTGTCAACCAAATATATAAAATCTCCTTACACTGTAGTAATCTTTGAACAGGCAAAGATTAAAGCGCAATTTGCAGCAATGTCCGGTTTTCCCAATGTAATCGGAGCTGTCGACTGCACGCATATTGCTATAAAGGCACCTTCAGAGAACGAATTTGCCACATTCAAAATGCTTCTGACGCCCCTGAATTAATGTTGTGCTAGATGGCCTGGCTCAACCCATGATTCGTTTATTCTCAGAAACAGTAGTGTTGGAAACAAACTTGAAAATGGGGTGGCACGTGATGGCTGACTACTCGGTAAGAAGATTCTTCCCATTTTATAATTTGGCCCAATATTGTAAGCTTTGTTTGATTTAACCATTTGACAACTCCTTAGGGGACAGTGGGTACCCACTGAAGTCATGGCTTCTCACGTCACTAGCAAACCCACAGAATGAAGAAGAGCGGCATTATAATTACACCCCCCATTCTTAGGCTTGGCTGGTGGCACAGTGCATTGTAGGGCAACTTGAAGGCTGTTGGCGCTGCCTGGACCAGACCGGTGGGCTGCTGCTATACAGTCCACAGAAAGTGTGTCACATTGTACACGCATGTAGCGTGTTGCATAATCTGGCACAAAATCATGGTTTGCCAGTATCTGAAGAGCTTAGGCAAGATGAACCTGACCCTGAGCCACCAAATTTTCTGCCAAATGGAACAGCGTTACAACTTCAATATCACACAGTGTATCATTTAGATGTTTTAATTCATTGGCAACATCTTACAGCATTCACAATTTCTTTTTGTGACTGCAGCACAGCTTCACGGCCGGATGGTTGCCCCCCGGTTTCTGAGGCACGGGAATGTGTGCAGCCAGCACCCAAAGATGTGCTCGGCACAGCAGCACCATCACCGCCTGTTTCGTCCTCGGCACTGGGAGCACCTCTTGTACTATTGTCCGTAAGAATAAACAAACAGAATAAAAAGAATTGAAGACAGCCTGAGGAGGCTGCTGTGGTTAAAGGAGGAACTGGTGCCCTCTACCACGCTGGCGACTGACAAGGTAACGCCAGCCTTTAAGACACTTCTGTGTCCTGCTCCGTCTGCAGCCTTAGTTGCATCGCCTGTTCTGCTTGTCCCGCCAGCGCCTGACGTGCCTGACGTGCCTGTCCTGCCGGAGCCTGACATGCCTGTTCTGCCTGTCCCGCCTGTCCCACCAGCGCCTGACGTGCCTGTCCTGCCGGAGCCTGACATGCCTGTTCTGCCTGTCCCGCCGGCGCCTGATGTGCCTGTCTTGCCGCCACCTGATGTGCCTGTCCCGCCGGTGCCTGTCCCACTGTGCCTATTTTGCCTGATCTGCCTGTCCTGCCTGTTTTACCTGATCTGCCTGTTTTGCCTGTCCCGCCTGGTTCCAACCTGCTTGTCCCGGTGGCTGCTGCGCCGCAAAGCGAGGCTCCAGCTGCCGCGGCACGCCCTGCTGGTCCTGAGTCGGTGGTTACTGCGGCGCCCCCTGCTGGTCCTGAGTCAGCGGTTATGGTGCCCCCTGCTGGTCTTGAGCCGCCCACTGTTTCTCCTGCTTCAATCCCCTCGGCACCAGTTCCAGTTCCCAAGGGGGTCCCAGACAGTCTGATCACCGCTCCTTCCTCCTTGGAGGAGCTCGAGTGGGACCCCTCGGGGACTTCCCTAATTGCCCCAAAAGACTCCCCCAGGAAGAGAACTCCTCCACCATCACCCCGGAAGGATCGAGCCCAGCCAGAACCCCGCCTGTCGGTGTCCCGTAAAGGGAGAGGACATAGGCGCAGGGGTCGGGACCCGCCCGCCCTGCCCCCCGGCTCGCCTGCGGTCCCCCGGGCTCCTGCTTGACTGTCGCCTGCAGGTCCCCTGCTATCGCCTCGTTGGCCGCCTGCGGTCCCACCTCCGACGCCTCGTCGGCCGCCTGCGGGTTACCCCGCTCTGCCTTGTCATTCTCCTGTGGGTCCCTCTGCTGCAGCTTGTAGGTGGACGGCGCCTCCTCCTGCTATGGCTGCGCCATCACGTGTTGCGGCTTCCCCTCCCTCCTTGCCCCCTCCGTTGGTCCCTCTGGTTTCCTCCTTGGCCTCCCATCATTTCCTGTCTGACCTCCCGTGTTTCCTCCTGGTCCCTTTGTCCCTCCTGTCTAGGCTCCTCGTCCCCCTGTGGTTCCTACGTTCCCTCCTGGTCCTTTTGTCCCTTCCATTGGTGTTTCCCATGTGTCTCCCTTCTTGGTCTGCCTGTCTGCGTTTCCCGTCTTGTATCAGATTTTGTCCTGGCTTCTGCCTTTGTGTTTGTTCTGTGTTTTGGTTCTGTTCCCTGTGCCCCAGTGATGTTCTTGGTTTTGTTTTCCAGGTCTTGTTTTCCCGGTCTTGTCCTGTCTGTCGCTCCCCTTGAGGCTTGCCCGGAGTGCCCGCCTTGGGCTTATTCTGAGGTCATGTCCTGTATTTAGTCCACGTTCAAGTCTGTTTCCCCAGGTCTGTCATTAGGAAGCTTGGGCATGGAGATGAGTACATCTTCGAAAATCAATCTACCACTGTCAGAATGATGGTGTGTGATGAAGTCAACTGTGAGGTGAGACCACGGACGCGACGGGACTGGGAGTGGATGGAGCAGGCCAGATGGAGGTTGATGGGCTGATTTCAATTGAGCGCAGTCGGGACAAGCGGCTACATATTTCTCCACGGCCTGTCTCCACCTAGGCCACCAATACCGTCGCGAGACCAACCGTTGAGTTGTCGGAACCCCAGGATGTCCCGAGCTGGGGGCGGTGTGAACCCACCGCAGCACAGCAGATTGGAGGTGGCGAGGTACATACCACCGACCAGAGGGACATCCCTGGGGTGGCATTTGGCGCTCATTGGCGAGACGAAGAGCCTCCTCTAGGGACCAGGTAATGGGCGTGACAAAGCAGGTGGGTGGAAGGACAGTCTCGACTGAAGAACTTGTCTCTGGTGGCTCATATTGCCGAGACAGGGCATCCGCCTTGATGTTCCTCTTTCCAGGAAGGTAAGTAACTTTAAAATCGAACCGGGCAAAGAACATTGCCCACCTGGCTTGCCGTGGGTTAAGCCTCTTCGCTTGTTGTAGGTACTCTAGGTTTTTATGGTCTGTAAACACCTGGAACGGGTGACGGGCACCCTCCAACCAATGCCGCCACTCCTCCAACGCCACCTTGATAGCGAGGAGTTCTCGATCCCCTACATCATAATTTTGTTCAGCCGAGGTAAGTTTTTTGGACAGGAAAGCGCAAGGGTCCCTACGCCCCGTTACTGGATGACGTTGGATAAGGATGGCTCCGACTCCAACATTGGATGCATCCACCTCGAAGGGAAGGTCTGGGTTGGGTTGTTGGAGCACAGGGGCTGAGCTGAATGCCTGTTTAACCTCCTGGGGTCAGCGGTCCAGCCCGCAGGATCTGACAGAAATTTCGCAAAACCGTTTAAATAACTCCGCGAGTTTTTGTCATATACACATTTTAAAAATACCCTCAGAAACCTTGGACGGTCTACTTTTCAAATATATATGTAGAAACTAAATATATTTTTACAGCTTCGTGATACGACTAGAAATAACAAGAGTGACTGACTTAAGCGTCTGCGTCTCGAAGCGGCTCTGATTGCCCACCCACTTGCAAATCGCGCTATTCGCATGATAATAACATGATAATCCGACAGTTAGTATTGGGTAAAGAAATATGTGAATACGCCCATTGTGACTGAAATAAACAAGAGCACATGTCTGGGTAGTGTTTACACTGATTGGCTACAATATAGCACACGGATACGTCTCTGCCGCTGAAGCTTTGCACCAGTGTTGCCACTTTCAGCAGCGAAGCTCATACCTGTGTTTATGGCTCAGTGGGCTAAGCCTGTGTGCCTGCAATCACGTGGTTGCCGATTCAAACGCAACATATTTAGAACGAGAATAGCGATCTTCCGCTGAGAGCGGTCCTACACGCTCCCGATACAAGTAAAACAAAGAAAGGTGACACGATTTGCTTTTTTGCCTATTTAACCTAATTTTAAAAACTTTAATACTTCTGACAATGGGAGTTTTGAAAAGAAGACGGATAACGGATTTAGTCAGTGTTTTTTTCATGATTTTACATAATGATTTCAGTGAGATATAAACTGAAATACACAAGAAAAATACGCGGTCGACGATGCCCTCCTCCTCAGAGCGTTAATAATAGTCACTGCATCATATTTATCGCTTTCTATATTTATATAGTCACAGTTTTTAATTTTTCATTCCATCTACCAATAAACTTTGGAAGGGATTTTATTGTTGCTACTTTTCTTGCGTTTCAAACTGCCTTTCCAAAGTGATGGGTGTGGGGTGCAGTGACATTCCAGACTGATGGGCCATTGACAGCATGCAAACTACTACAGGTGTGAGGACACCTATCTCATCAATATTCATTGTGAAGGCCACTGACTGAGAAAAAGAGTGTCACTCTAAAGTGCTAACACTTTAGTAATCAAACTACATAAAATTTCAGAATGTCACTTTCACCTATGTGTAGCCAACCCCTGTGTCTATAAGCTTCAAAAGCTTCAAGCTCAAAAGTCTTACCTAGAAATGTCTATAATGTGATTTTTTACAACTTCTCAGCATGTCTGAAAATAGGTTTTTGAAAAGTATATGTTTAAAGTTGATTTTAACAAAAAATAGAATAATAACATTATAAGAGGTCTCAGATTATTGGTGCTGAGTTTGTGCTGAATAAAAGCAAATGTAACACTTTTGGATAAATGTTTTTTAGATAAGTGAAATATTTTAAAATGTCAAGGCATGTCAGACTACCCCGAAAGTGGAAAAGAGGCCTCAGACCCCAGGGGGTTAAGATGGTTGAAAGAATGTTCAGCCTCGGGGGTCCATCTTAATCTGGAACTCTGACCTCTGGTTAATGAAGTAAGAGGAGCAGCCACTTGACTGAAATTACGAATAAACCGGCGGTAGAAATTAGCAATCCCCAGAAACCGTTGAAGTTCCTTGAGACCATGAGGACGCGGCCATTGGAGAATGACCGTTACCTTGCTCTCATCCATGGCCACCTCTGTGGGACGGATGATATGGAAAACACATTTCTCTCCTTTGGCGAAGAGACGGTATTCACGTAACCGTTGAAGAACCTGGCGCACGTGGGAGAGATGTTGAGCACGGGATGATGAATAAATTAAAATGTCGTCAATATAGACGACCACAAACCGGTTGATCATGTCCCGGAAGACAGTATTCATGAATGCTTGGAAGATCGAGGGGCTATTAGCCAACCCATATGGCATAACCCGGTACTCATATTTACCAGTACTAGTGATAAATGAAGTCTTCCACTCATCCCCCCGACGGATCCTTACCAAATTGTAAGCGCTGCGGAGGTCCAACTTGGTAAAGATAACAGCTTTTCGAAGCTGCTCCAGAGCGGAGGGGATTAACTCTTTCACTGTCGCCGCCTAGTGGTTCGGAAGCATACGTCCGAATTTTCAATAACAAAAAAAAATGACGTTCAATAAAAGAAACAAATGTATCAAATCAACCAAAAACGGCTTGTTACACTACAAAAAACCTTTCAGATAATATCTGTAGAAAGTTGCGCAATTTTTGTGCCATGGTTTTTTTGTAACAAGTAAAAATAAAATGACCATGGTAGCCATCTTTAAACAGGTCGAGTGTCAGGAAGTAAAATATAAGTGTTAATAAAATGAAAACTAAGCACTTCAAACTATTTCTTTCACGGCCAATAGTTCATAAACCGTCACAGTATTAAGACAAAACACGCATTTTTCCATAGGGGAACCAGTGTATTGGGGAGGCGTATGTGCAGAATAGTTGAGGAATGTTTAAACTAGGGACTGGGGGGGCAGGGAGGTCAGTTAAGAATTTATGTGGGGAAAGACGGAAAGCCCAAATAAATATTAAAAGTAGACACTGTAAAAGGCCTACCATTAGTGGTCTGTATTTGAATGCTAGGAGTATTAGAAACAAAATTAATGACTTAGAGGCTTTAATTTCTTCAGACAATTACGACATTATAGGAATAACTGAAACATGGATGAGTGACAATGATGGTGATGAATATAATATGGATGGTTATACGTTGTTCCGTAGAGACCGGATAGGCAAGAAGGGAGGTGGTGTTGCAGTATACGTAAAAGAAAACTTGCAGGCAAGGGATCTCACTGATAAAAATAAAAATTCAGAAGCTGTATGGATCAAACTTGATGCTAAAGATTCAAATGGCCTAATTGTCGGGGTTTGTTATAGGGCACCTAATGTAGCTGTAGAGGAAAGCAGAATATTATATGATGATATCAGGATTATGAGTAATAAAAATGATGTGGTGGTTATGGGTGATTTTAATTTACCTGGGATACAATGGGACACAGTCTCTGGCTCTTCTGTAAATGAACTTGAGATGGTGGAATTAGTACAGGATTGTTTTTTTACTCAGTTTGTTAATACTCCTACCAGGGGAGAAGCCCTTCTTGATCTCGTTTTTTGTAATAACCAGGATAGGATTGGAAAATTAGAGGTTTTAGACCCATTGTACGGTAGTGATCATAACATGGTTAAATTCGAGGTTAATTTTAGTGCCCGAAGAGCAAAGTCTAAATTAAAAGTATACAATGTTAGGAAGGCTAACTTTAATGGTATGAGACGGCAATTAGAAACTGTAAACTGGACAGAGTTAAATAGCAAAACAGTTGAAGAGGCATGGGAATTTTTCAAAAGCACATTGTTGCAAGTGCAAGAGGACTTCATACCTGTTTCCAGCAAAACTAAATCTAGGAAACGACAACCAAGGTGGTTTACTAAGGAAATTAAGAATAAAGTCACGAGGAAAAGGGCTCTGTTCCACAACTGGAAAATAACTAATGATTTCAAAATCAAGCAGGAGTATCTAAGTCTACAGGCAGAGTTAAAAAATGACATTAGGCTATCAAAGAGGGATGTAGAAAGAAAAATTGCATTGGAGGCTAAGCATGACAGTAAAGGTTTCTTCCAATATTTTAACTCCAAGAGAGCACTAAAAGCTGAAATCACTAATTTGCAGGATAGTAAGGGCCTTATAATTGATAACGAAATTGATATGGTAAACGAGTTTAATGATTATTTTTCAAGGGTGTTCACAATAGAGAACACAAGTAACTTACCACCAATTAATACGAATACAGCATCGTCTATGACCAATATATGTATAACTGAGGTTGATGTGATACTAAGCCTAGCTAAACTCAAAATAAATAAATCGCAGGGGCCTGATGGCATCTTACCTTTAGTCTTGAAAGAGATGAGGGATATTATTAGCCAACCTTTGACTTTAATATTCCAGAAATCGTTATCTGCGGGTGTGGTACCATCAGATTGGAAGCATGCTAATATAACACCCATATTCAAAAAAGGGGATAGAAGTAATCCAGCAAACTATAGGCCAATCAGTTTAACTAGCATTACTGGAAAAATAATGGAAGCTATAATTCAAGTGAAAATGGTAGATTACCTAGATGCAAATAACATTATAAAGGATAGCCAACATGGATTTAGGAGAGGTAGATCCTGCTTAACGAATCTGCTTGAGTTCTTTGAGGAAGCTACAAGTGAAATTGATCACAAAAAGGCCTATGATGTGATTTACTTAGATTTCCAGAAAGCCTTTGATGTTGTCCCCCACAAACGGCTCTTGTTAAAGCTTAAAGCTGCAGGAATTTTAGGAAATGTGGCAGCTTGGATCAAAAACTGGCTAACTGATAGGAAGCAGCGAGTAGTTATTAGAGGCACTATGTCACAGTGGGCCTCCGTTTATAGTGGGGTACCGCAGGGTTCAATTTTAGGACCACTATTGTTCCTAATTTACATTAATGATATTGACACGAATACATACAGTAAACTGGTTAAATTTGCAGACGACACTAAGGTGGGCGGGGTAGCAGATACTAATCTAGCAGCAGAGAGGCTTCAAGGGGATCTGGATTTAATTAGCGAATGGGCTGATACTTGGCAGATGAAATTTAACACAGATAAATGTAAGGTAATCCATGCAGGGAGCAGAAATATACAGTACAGATATTTTATGGGTTCCACTGAAATAAAGGTAGCTGATTACGAGAAAGATCTCGGTATGTATGTTGATGCTTCCATGTCCCACTCTCGCCAATGTGGGGAAGCAATAAAAAAGGCGAACAGAATGTTGGGTTATATCTCTAGATGTGTGGAGTTTAAGTCAAGGGAGGTGATGTTACACTTATATAATTCCTTGGTAAGACCCCACCTAGAATACTGTGTGCAGGTTTGGTCACCATATCTCAAGAAGGACATTGCTGCCTTAGAAAAGCTGCAACGAAGACCTACGAGAATGATTCCTGGTCTTAGAGGAATGTCTTACGAGGAGAGGTTAGCGGAACTGAATCTGTTCAGGCTTGAGCAAAGGAGACTAAGGGGGGATATGATTCAGGTCTATAAGATTCTAACGGGTCTGGATGCTGTTCAGCCAAATGACTATTTCAATATTAGTCTAAATACTAGAACTCGTGGCCATAAGTGGAAATTAGCGGGAGAACATTTTAAAACAAATTTGAGGAAGCACTTCTTTACACAGCGTGTAGTCAGAGTATGGAATAGTCTTCCTGCTATTGTAGTGGAAGCTAAAACCATGGGTTCCTTTAAATCAGAGCTAGATAAGATTTTAACAACTCTGAGCTATTAGCTAAGTTCTCCCCAAATGAGCTTGATGGGCCGAATGGCCTCCTCTCGTTTGTAAATTTCTTATGTTCTTATGTTCTTATGCTCTCAAATAGCTTGCTCACTCATCGCGGAAAAATGTCAGTCGGCATTCTGTACATTCGTGCAATGTTTTTTATCTTCGGAGTTTTAGAAGAAAACCAATGAATAAAATGACAAAGTTACCCTCGTTTGAAAGCTTGATCTCTTATGTACATAAATCAATCACTGTAATCCTTCATTGTCAAGTATTTTTTCAGATATATGCTCTGCTTCCCTGCTAGCACATTATTTTTTACGCACTGAACCTTTGCCCATGGTTATGTTTCACCATAATAAACTTTTTACATGAACATCAAATTACAGTGTCATTTGCTTCATCCAATAGAGGTGTGTCTAAGGTTTGCAAAATGGTATGGGATGTGCTGATTGGGCATTGTTTTTCGCGCTGGGGACATGAATGCGCAACTTATTCTCTGCAGGTGCAGTATTTGTGGGAGTGTCTCGAGTACGCATTGCGCACGTAGTCTCCGTGAGTTTACCCAGTTATTTTCGGACAACAACTTTTTTGACTGAAGAAAAATGGCTCGGATGACTTTCACTGTTGAGAAAGCACAGAAGATGATTTTGAAGAGTGGTTCGGGGGAAGAAAGTGTCGCTTTTATCCATTGATTCGATGGAGGAGGAGCTTTTTTGCGCGGAGAGGATGCAACGCTCGACATAAGTACATTTATTTACAGTTTACATTTTACTCTTTTATTCTATAGATTTTTATAATTCCGTGATTCAGCAAATTACAATTAACATTTGCTTTGGTAACACTTGTATTGTGGTACATTGGGAAAAGTTCCGCATCGCCTTTGTCAAGCTTTGAAGTGTGCAAAGTAATGCAGCGCTTTTGGCTTTCACTTGGGCAAAGTTACGCGGGGCTTTGTTTGGGCAAAGTTATGCGGGGCACTTGTCGGCCTTGTTTGAGCAAAGTTATGTACAGTACTTGTCGGCTTTGTTTGGGCAACATTATGTACGGTACTTGTCGGCTTTGTTTGGGCAAAGTTATGCGGGGCACTTGTCGGGCGTTGTTTGGGCACACTTATGCGGGGCACTTGTCGGGCTTTGTTTGGGCACAGTTATGCGGGGCACTTGTCGGGCTTTGTTTGGGCACAGTTATGCAGGGTTATGGTTAGAAACAAAATGTTTCTTATGACCCATAAGTGGTAATGCATTTAGAAAGAAAGACGCTATCCCAAAACACTGCTAGTTACACTGCGGCCATTTTGGATAGGTTTTGGATAGGTTTGGCACAAGTCGTGTGAATAAAATATAGATTTTCCTACAAATGTGTGGTGATGTTGTGTGACAAAATGTTACTTATGACCCATAAGTGGTAATGCATTTCGAATGCTATTATCAATAGTCACGGAGAGAGCAATGTACTCCTCATAGGAGAGAGCAGTACCACGGGAGGTTAACTCGTCTTGTTTCTCCGGATTCAATGCGCGCCGGTAAAGAATCCGTAGTACCCCCTCCGGCCACCGGAGGCCTGCAGCCACGGTGCGGAACTCCAGATCGAAGTCTGCGACCGGACGTGCTCCCTGTTTCAGGTCAAACAACCTCTCGCCTAGGCTGCGTCCCATGGCTGGATGGTTGAAAATCTCCTTAAACGCTTGTTGGAAATCGCGTGCTGAATCCAACAACGGGCTGTCATCCAGCCATAAAGCTGTAGCCCACTCACGCGCGCGCCCGGTAAGCAGTGAAATAACAAAGCGTATACGAGCAGTTTCCTCCACAAACCGCTCCGGGTGCTCCTCTACGTACAGCCCACATTGCATTAAAAATGCCTGGCATTGATCCGGGTTACTGTCATACTTTTCGGGCATCGCGACGGGGACAGATGCAGACGCCCGGGGTAGAGAAGCTGGCAAGCCGATCGGCGCAGCGCGAGTTTCCATGAGCTGCGTTACCGCTGTGGTCAGGCGATCGATCTGCTGCTGCAGGCTCTGGTGCTCCGCGGGGTCCATTGTCAGGCGAAGTATTCTGTCGGGTTGTCGATCCAGGAAGGAGGCAGACCCCGAAATGCAGGAGCCAGGTTTATTAACACAGACAAAGCCGAAAACACACAGTGCCAAAAGGGAAATCCGTTGGAGTAGTCGGGTCGGGTGCTGAAGGGTCGAAGCCGGGTAAATCAGTCCTACAAAGAGGGACGGGACGATGAGACGAAGGGATGGATCAGGCAGGCAGGACAAGCGAGGCAAGCAGGAACGGGGATGAAGGCAGGGCGAGCGGGACCAGGCAGGGATGCAGGGCAGGCGAGACAGCAGGGCACGGCAAGACAGGCAGGGAAAGGAGAGGAAACACAAGACAGATGAATGTTCGGTAATGCTCCGGTACATGGCAACAATACTTCGCAACGGCTGTTAGTGCAACTAAGCCTTAAGTATTGGACCGGCAAATGAGGATGATTGCTAAGCACTGTGTTGCCCCACCCTTGTGGGCGTGACACTGTTCATCCATGAATGCATCTCCGATTGCGACCCGCATTTCAAGTGGAACACACAAACAGTAGTTCGTATTCGACCGCTGAAGTGCAGGAATAAGTCATAGGCATATGTATTGAAATGGCTCATGGGACACTCAGAAATTTTGAATGAACTATGTGTTGGGAACAATAACAAATAAAGTTAAAAATAATGTAAGCATTTGCAGTAAATTCAACAAAGTATTTCATTCATCGCACGCATCTCACACAGTCCTCCATTTTTGTCTTCACTTCCGAAACAGTACTCCTCCCACAGCAACACGCACACACTGACATCATCGTTCTACCCTTTCAGCACCAAGTGCAGTGTGAATGCGAAACGGTTTTTGGTGCAGCCAATGTGAGCTCCAGCCCAGCTCTGGCCGAGCACCAGCTCCAGCTCCAGTCAGGGCTTGGTTTGAAAGAGGTAATAGAAGCCAGAGGAGAGCCAGCCCTGGCCCTGCTCTCCCCTTGAACTCTTCTTGCCCAGAACTGCTTCACCAAGGACCCTTAAATCCTATAATGCTCTCTAGTCTCTGTCTCCCATGTGTTCAAAGGGTCCCGTGCCCAGAGCCTGCTTGATAGTCCCCTTACCGTCCTTGGAGCCCTCTAGACCTGTGGCCCCCTCAACGGTCTCCGATTTGTCCAGTCCCATCGGAACCACTAGACCTGTCAGCCTCTCAGCATCCTCTGGCCTCACTGGACCATAGATGTCCCCAGACCCTGCAACCTAGAGGGGACCTGCCTTGGCCAGAGTCAGACAAAGATGGGAACCATTTGGGGTTCCAGAACCCCCTGAACTGTCCCTTGTCATTCCTCATGACATCTCAGTTTTTGCCCCTGAGTCTTGCATTCCCTTGGATTTCCGTAGCTTCACCATTTACTTTTGTTCAGTCAAGTCCCTATTGGTATTCACTTTAAGTTCTCTCTGGCTCCCTCTCTTGGTCCCATTCCTGTATCAAGGGTTTCATTATCTGTCTGTCCTGTCTTGTTATGTGCTGTCCAATCTATTCCTATGCCACCCTTTGTGTTCTCAGTTCCCCATTGATGTCTGTGTTTATCTTGAGTCTCGCTTTGTTTTACCTCCTGTAAAATTGCCTGTCCTATCCACTCTTGTTTCTGGCATCTGTTCTGTAGCTCCCTTCCTGCCCGTCATCTCCTTTTAGTCTACTTTGTGCATCTGGTGGCTTGTCTGGTGTTTTGGCTTTGGTGTCTTTTTTGGTGTTTTTCCTGCTGTGCCCTGTCTGATTTGTTGTCATGGCCCCAGGTGTCAGTCCTCCTGTCTGGTCCCTGGATCCCCTCCCCTGCCCGTTCTTCATGTCCAGAGGGCAAGTGTTTTTGGGGGTGCTGTCACACCCTGTCTGTCCCATCTGTCATATCCTCCTGTCTTTTCCCCTGGGTGTGGCTTAACTAGCCACACCTAACATTCACTAACTCTATCTGTCATTCCTCTCATTCTGAGCCCTTTGTTAATCACTTCCAGCTGTTTCTTGTCTGCCTGTTGTTGCCTGCATATTTAAGTGCTTCCTAGTCCTGTATTCCCTAGTTCTGTTATTACTTGTTACTTGTTTGTACCCGAGATCTCTGTCCCTGCCTGAAGTCCTCTATGAGGGGTTGACTGCATCAAGGTTACCTTCGGGTTGTGTTTTCTCTGCGCTCGACATGACAGCAATATGCATGAATTGTTTTGAGAAATGCTCTTATAGTTGTGAAAATGTCAAGTATTTTTCATGAAATGTGCCAAAGCAATCGAGAAAAACTGTAACGAATGTCACACATTTTATAAAGAGGTTTATTAGCATCTGGTTTATGCAATGCATATAAAATATGAACTGAGGGGGCAGGGAGGTTGGTTAAAAATTTAGGTGGGGAGAAAGCCCCAATAAATATTAAAAGTGGGCACTGTAAAAGGCCTACCCTTTGCGGTCTGTATTTGAATGCTAGGAGTATTAGAAACAACATTCATGATTTAGAGGCTTTACTTTCATCAGAAACTTACAACATTATAGGAATAACTGAAACATGGATGAGTGACAATGATGGTGAAGAATATAATGGTTGGATGGTTATATGTTGTTCTGTAGAGACCGGATAGGCAAGAAGGGAGGTGGTGTTGCAGTATACGTAAAAGAAAACTTGCAGGCAAGGGAGCTCACTGATAAAAATAAAAGTACAGAAGCTGTATGGATAAAACTAGATGCTAAAAACTCAAATGGCCTAATTGTCGGGGTTTGTTATAGAGCACCTAATGTAGCTGCAGAGGAAAGCAGAACGTTATATGACGATATCAGGATTATGAGTAATAAAAATGATGTGATGGTTATGGGTGATTTTAATTTACCTGGGATACACAGTGGCATGCAGTCTCTGGCTCTTCTGTAAATGAACTTGAGATGGTGGAATTAGTACAGGATTGTTTTTTTACTCAGTTTGTTAATACCCCTACCAGGGGGGAAGCCCTTCTTGATCTTGTTTTCTCTAATAACCAGGATAGGATTGGAAAATTAGAGGTTTTAGAAACATTGGACGGTAGTGATCACAGCATGGTTAAATTAGAGGTTAATTTTAGTTTCCGAAGAGCAAAGTCCAAAACAAAAGTATACAATGATAGGGAGGCTAACATTAATGGTCTGAGACTGAAACTAGAAACTATAAACTGGATGTAGTTAAACAGCAAAATAGAATTTTTTAAAAGCACATTGTTGCAAGTGCAAGAGGACTTCATACCTGTTTCCAGGAAAACTAAATCTAGGAAACTACAACCAAGGTGGTTTACTAAGGAAATTAAGAATAAAGTCAGGAGGAAAAGGGCTCTCTTCCATCCATCCATTATCTATACCGCTTTATCCATCTGGGACGCAGGAGCCAATCCCAGCACCTTTGGGTGAGAGGCGGGGTACACCTTGGGCAGGTCGCCAGTCCACCACAGGGCCAACACAGACAGTCACACACACTCACAGTCACACCTACTGTATGGGCAATTTAGAGTAGCCAGTTGACCCAATCTACATGTCTTTGGACTGTGGGAGGAAACCGGAGCTCTCTTCCACAAATGCAAATTAACTAATGATTTCAAAACTAAGCAGGAGTATCTAGGTCTACAGGTTGAGTTAAAAACAACATTATACTCTCTAAGAAGAATGTAGACAAATGAAAGACAAATTGCACTGGAGGCTAAGGATGACAGTAAAAGTTTCTTTAAATTTTTTAACTCCAAAATTTAAAATAGTTAGAACTTTAATTTTCCAGAAATTATCATCTGCGGGTGTGGTACCTTCTGATTGGAAGCATGCTAATATAATGCCTATATTCAAAAAAGGGGATAGAAGTAATCCAGCAAACTACAGGCCAATCAGTTTAACTAGCATTACTGGAAAAATAATGGAAGCTATAATCCAAGTGAAAATTGTAGATTACCTGGATGCAAATAACATTCTGAGGGATAGCCAACATGGATTTAGGAGAGGTAGATCCTGTTTAACGAATTTACTTGAGTTCTTTGAGGAAGCTACAAGAGAAATTGATTACAAAAAGGCCTACGGTGTGATCTACTTAGATTTCCGGAAGGCCTTTGATGTTGTCCCCCACAAACGGCTCTTGCTTAAGATCAAAGCTGTAGGGATTTTAAGAACTATAGCAGCTTGGATCGAAAACCGGTTAACTGACAGGAAACAGCAAGTAGTTATTAAAGACACAATGTCACAGTGGGCCTGCGTTCATAATGGGGTACCACAGGGTTCAATTTTAGGACCACCATTGTCCCTAATTTACATTAATGATATTGACACCAATACATACAGTAAACTGGTTAAATTTGCAGACGACACCAAGGTGGGTAGTATAGCAGATACTGATCTAGCAGCGGAAAGGCTACAACGGGATCTGGATTTAATTAGCGACTGGGCTGATACCTGGCAGATGAAATTTTACATAGATCAGGTACATACATAGTAACATAGTAAGGTAATCAATGCAGGGAGCAGAAATATAAAGCACAGATATTTTATGAGTTCCACTGAAATAAAGATAGCTGAGTACGAGAAAGATCTCGGTATGTTGATGCTTCCATGTCCCACTCTCGCCAGTGTGGGGAAGGCCAATAGAATGTTGGGTTACATCTCTAGGTGTGTCTAGTTTAAGTCAAGGGAAGTGATGCCATGATTATATAATTCCTTGGTAAGATCCCACCTAGAATATTGTGTGCAGATTTGGTCACCATACCTTAAGAAGGACATTGCTGCCTTGGAAAAGGTGCAACGTAGGGCTACGAGAATGACTCCTGGTCAGAGAGGAATATCTTATGAGGAGAGGTTAGCCGAGCTGAATCAGTTTACCCTCGAGCAAAGGAGACTAAGGGGGGACATGATCCAGGTATATAAGATTCTAACAGGTCTGGATGCTGTTCAGCCAAATGGCTATTTCAATATTAGTTTAAATACTAGAACTAGTGGCCATAGGTGGAAATTAGCGGGAGAACATTTTAAAATGAATTTGAGGAAGCATTTCTTTACACAGCGTGTAGTTAGAGTATGGAATAGTCTTCCTAGTAGTGTAGCGGAAGCTAAAACCCTGGGTACCTTTAAATCAGAGCTACACTGTGTGCACAATTATTAGGCAAGTGAGTATTTTGGCCATATCATCATTTTTATGTATATTTTCCAACTTCAAGCTGTATAAACTTGAGTGCTTATTGGATTTAAGCATATCAGGTGATGTGTATTTGCATAATGAGTGAGGGTGTGGCCTAAGGAGATCAACACTCTATATAAAGGTGTGCATAATTATTAGGCAGCTTTTCTTCCTCAGGCAAAATGGGCCAAAAAAGAGATTCAAAATTGTAAAAAGTCTTTCAGAGGGATGCAGCACTCTTGAAATTGCTAAGATATTGGGGCGTGACCACAGAACCATCAAACGTTTTGTTGCAAGTAGTAGACAGTGTCGCAAGAAACGTATTGAGAAAAAAAGACGCCAAAGATTTGAGAAGAATCAAACGTGAAGCTGCCAGGAACCCATTATCCTCCAGTGCTGCCATATTCCAGAACTGCAACCTACCCGGAGTGTCCAGAAGTACAAGGTGTTCAGTGCTTAGAGACATGGCCAAGGTAAGGAAGGCTGAAACCTGACCACCACTGAACAAAACACACAAGTTGAACGTCAAGACTGGGCCAAGAAATATCTGAAGAAAGATTTTTCAAAGGTTTTATGGACTGATGAGGTGAGAGTGACTCTTGATGGACCAGATGGATGGGCCCGTGGCTAGATCAGTAACGGACACAGAGCTCCACTTCGAATCAGACGCCAGCAAGATGGAGGTGGTGTACTGGTATTGGCTGGTATTATTAAAGATGAGCTAGTTGGACCTTTTCGGGTTGAAAATGGCCTCAAAATCAACTCCAAAACCTACTGCCAGTTTTTAGAAGACAAATTCTTCAAGCGGTGATACAGGCAAAAGTCTGCATCTTTCAAGAAGACCATGATTTTTATGCAGGACAATGCTCCATCGCATGCATCGAAGTACTCCACTGCATGGCTAGCCAGTAAAGGTCTAAAGGATGAAAAAATAATGACATGGCCCCCTTCCTCACCTGACCTAAACCCTATTGAGAACCTGTGGGCCCTGCTTAAACGGGAGATTTACAGTGTAGGAAAACAGTACACCTCTCTGAACAATGTCTGGGAGGCTGTGGTTGCTGCTGCACAAAAAGTTGATCGTCAACAGATCAAGAAACTGTCTTTTGTTTATATGTAAATTTTGAGTTGTTTTATTATTCTCACTTTAACAGATGAAAATAAACAAGTGAGATGGGAAAATGTTCGTTTTTTCATTTAGTTGCATAATAATTGTGCACACAGTGTATATTCTCTTAAGAAAGACAAAACCTTACTTTTACTTTCTTAAACATTCAGGTTTAGGTTCATTAACATTTTGGATTGCCCGAGAGCACTGTAGTTGTTCAATAATAAAATTTATCCTCAAAAATACAACTTGCCTAATAATTGTGCACACAGCGTAGATAAGATTTTAACAACTCTGAGCTATTAGTTAAGTTCTCCCTAAATGAGCTTGATGGGCCGAATTGCTTCCTCTCGTTGGTAAATTTCTTATGTTCTTATGTAAAACCTCTCTAGGAACCTCTCTCTTATGCAAACCTCTCTAGAAATTTGTGGCATCATAGTGTCAGGCTGAATGTCTTGTGAGGGCAGGAAGGCTGCATACTGATTTATGCAGGAGAGCTACATTCAGGTTGGTCATTTGAAAATATTTGATATATTTATGAAGTCAATATAATTACATAAATTCTGCTTCAATATAGATATTGTAATCTATTAAATCTATTTCTCTATGATTTTTTTCATGCTAGTTTCAACTACTAGTAATGTGTGGTGTTTGATCTACTGTTTTAGAAGGGTTTGACATTATATTAAAATTAAGTATAAGTAAAAAGAACATTTTTTTCATTCATTATTATTTGTATGAATTCATGACTGGATAATATGATATTTCAACCTTTTGTAATAGGTAAGGGTCAGCTCCTCTTGTCAGTCTTTGTGTTTTCCCCTGCTCCTTGTTGGCCGCATGGCTCAACTTGTTGAGCATGCATTTATTTGTGAATCCTTCTGTCTTGTGATCAAATCCCCTCTGTTTTTGTATTGTTCCCTAATGTTTCATCAGATTTTCTGGTTGGATCTTGCTTTGTGTTTTACCTATCTTTCTTATTCCCCCATGTTAGATTCTGTTTCCTTGTTTGTGTCAGTGTCTTAGTTTTCCCCTCCCAGTCCCTTGATTTAATTAGTTTAATCTGTGGCCTGTTTTCCCAGTCTTCGTTAATTAGTCTCATCTGTCCTGTGTTAGTCTTGTTATACCCAGTTTAGTTTCAGTATTTAAGTCCCTTCCACATTTAGTTCCCCAGTGGTTTGTTGATTGTGATTGTTTGTGAAGTCTGTATGCTTACCTGCCCTGTTTTGTAATTAGTCTTTGTTTATCCCTATTTACTTTTGACCCCTCGTGGTCCTTTTTGTTTTTTGTAGTATTCATAGTGTTTTCTGTTTTAGTTAATAAACCCCAATTTGTCCTGTGAGCCACAAATGGGTTGTCCACCTCCTTCCCAGCCTGCACTATGCCACGCCCATGCCCCAAAGTTGCCTGGATCCATGACAGTAAACATTTCCATCTCCATTAGGACTGGGGAGTTGGGTATTCTAACCATCATCAAAGTCGTGTGACAAGGCCCTATACACCTATGTGGAATATTCTGAACTCTGCAGCATTGACTGCCTGCCAGAAAAGCAGAAAAGCAAGTCTGTGGCATTATCCCACTGAGGATCAAACCTTTAACCTGCTGGCATTACAGAAAAGGGAAACTGAAGCACAAGGGCATTTTAAAAAAACAGGATAAAGTTATGTCTTTAATATCAATACCATGTTCTAAGGACTGCTGTTGGTTTTAAGTCACCGGTAAAGGCTTTTGTTCTTTTAATCCCCTTTTAGATATTGCCAAGGATAGTGGTTATCATCCCCTTTAAGGTGTTGCCAAGGAGGAAGGTTATTACACCTGTAGAAAGCCCCCCTCTCTCCAGTTGTAGTTCATTTAAGACTCTCTCTGTGCAATGCTGGCTCTGGTGTTTTTTTCCATAGGGATCCCATGGATATGAGGTAACCCCTCTATAGCATGAGGGATATGGGGTACATCCTCCCTAAGCATTGTATTTGGCTGATCAGTGGACTCAGGTTTTTTTGTGACTGCAAGACACACAAGAGGCTGGTGTTCTGTGTCACAAAGGAAGAAAGTACAAGGAGGACATAGAGAGGAGAGGTTGAGCCAGCTAGCTCTCACTCTCTCAAACATATTAAGATTTCACTCAAAGTCAACGGCCAATAAGATGCATTCCAATCCTATTTCCAAACCAGCTATTGGTGGAACAGTGAAACACTGCTGTAACAGCATTTAATAAAAAGGATGGACATGTGCAATCTCCAGAAGGCCATCAGGAGATGGAAAAAACAACATTCTAATTCTTTAAATTAGTAAGTAGTAGTGTTCTAGTATTCTGCCAGTCAGAAATGTGAATGTATTTATAGGAATATATTTCAATAAATAAACATTCACGTATGTATAGAATTATAATGCTATTGCAGGTATCTCTTTATAGAACTCTTAGAGCTTTTTCATTAATGTGAACATATAAATGTAAATGTCAGCTGCTGTGCCATTGTATTTATTCAGCTTATGGCAGGTTAACATGCAATTTTATTTATCGAATTATTCTTGAATTTGCAAGGCATTCAAAGATAGCTCTGCTATCTTACCCTCCAGTTCAGGGAAATTAAGTAGACAGAAATTATTAATAAGTGGTAAATGAATACTAATGAGTAATAATGAGAATTTCATTATTTTGAACTACATGCTACAAAAACATAATTTTTGTTATTTCTGTGTTAATGACTTTTTTTTGCTTTTTCCATGTGTGATTAGAATGCAGTGCTTACTAAGAATGTTACCCTTTGATGCTTCCACAGAGAAAAACTTTGCCCTGTACAGATGGCAATGATCCCTTTACCTCTGGCCTTGCTGGCTGCCATGATAGTTGTACTGCTGGTGCCCCCCACTACAGCTAAGACCACTCGCTGGCCTAAACAGCCATACACCAAGCCTCCAGCTCCTGGTCGCCTCCCTGCTCCTGCTAGGCCCCCGGTCGCCCCTGGGCGCCAGGGGATCCGCCCCACCACTGCCGCCAGTGCATCCAGCACCACAAACACCGAGGAGACCACAGAGTCCATGGATGCCTACTCACTGGCTGCAACAGACAGTACAACTTTTCCTGACCATGCCTTCCCAGAATACCACACAGATTCCCTGCCACCTCCTGGTGTTCCACCTGGAAACTACAGCCTGGATTACAATGAGTGCTTCTTCAACTTCTGCGAATGCTGCCCACCAGAAAGAGGTCTCCCAGGGCCGATGGGTGAGGCAGGATTGCCAGGTAATGATAGCAAAATAGCAACAACCTGCCAACATGAATTAACTGTTCTTTGAACTGTTTCCGTTAAAATAATTTGATTTTACTTCATACACACCAATTCGTGGCACATTCTTTTATTTAATTAATTAATTAATTAATAATACTAATGAATACCTGAGTTGTTAAATGGAGACACAAATAATGTAGTAGTTCACACTTACTTAATGTATTAGTTAACCAGTAACTAAGTGTTAGTTACATACCTATCACATGTTTGTACATCATTAGTCAATCATGACAATTCATGTATTCCATTCAGGAACTATATCAGTTAACTAATTAGTTAATTATCCCAGTGAAATACATTAACCGTTATGATTTATTAGTGATGAACTAACAGTTAGTGGTTAATTAATGCATTAAGTTAGCATGTACAACTACATTATTTGTGTCCCAAGCAAAATGCTACTGTGAAACTTAATTGAAATTAGGAAAGGGAAGCACTGCCCTGTTTTATTCCTGTAGTCCTTATACAGACCTACAATCACGGATGTGTGTTTTACTCACCAAATGTGTGTGTTTCAGGACCTCCTGGAGAAAAGGGTGAGACAGGACCCCGAGGACTACCTGGTGTAGTGGGAATCCATGGACCAATGGGCCCAAAAGGAGAAAAAGGTTAGTGCAATGCTGGAACACAAAGCACTTGTATGACCATTTATCCAGTACAAGGTCATGAGGAGGAGAACAGATTTTTAAACATATCATCAAAACAACATGAGATGGTGGCCCAGTTGGTAGCAGTGTGGTACCAAACCTCCAAAGTGATTTCCTGACCCCAATTCTGTGTGTATGAATTTGCATGTTCATCATGGGAATATGTAAGCTTTCTCTGGCTACCAATGTTTCATGCCACTGTTGAAATGCTCGCAGCTAAGTGAACTGGTGTTTCTAAATTTCTTCCAGCATGTTACCTTCTGTGTGAGTGTGTGTCCTGTGATGGTCTGGCATCCTGTTCTGGGTCCTCCCCACCTGTGCTTCCTGAGCTCCAAGCTCACAATCACCTTGTACTTGAAAAATTTATGGAATTTGGATGGACATCTTCTGTATATTGAATTAGTACGATAGTCAATATGAGGGTAAGCTAAACTCATTGTTTATTACTTCTACCAGGAGACCAAGGAGCCAGTGGGCTTGCCGGAATTCCAGGCATTGTGGGAAAACCTGGAGAAAAAGGTCTGTATTTGAAACATTAATCTAATTATGCAGATAAAATATCTGAAACACTTAGTGTATGAAATTGGATAGCTAAAACAACAAGGCCATTTCCCTGGTGCTGCTGTTGATCCTTACAGGTGACCCAGGCCCCAAGGGGGAAAAAGGAGACATGGGCTTTCCTGGCTTTAAAGGAGAGCAAGGGGAAAAAGGTGACCGCTGCGAGAATGGGATAAAGGGTGAGAGGGGGGACACAGGGGAGCAAGGGCCTGTGGGGCCCCCGGGGCCAGCTGGAGAAAAAGGGGACATTGGGCAGAAGGGAGAGTGCCTGAATATCACTGTCAAGGGAGAAATGGGGCTGCCTGGTGCACAGGGACCCCCCGGCCCAGCAGGAGCCAAAGGCGACATGGGCCCTGCAGGGGCGAAGGGGGAGATGGGGGTACGAGGAGCCCCTGGAGCTCAGGGAGTGAGGGGCATTAGTGGGCCAAAGGGTAACAAAGGGGCTAAGGGTCCTCGAGGACTCCGAGGCCCAAAGGGCTCACAAGGGGAAAGCGAAATGCAGAACCGTTCTGCGTTCAGCGTCGGCTTGTTCCCCAGCAAGTCTTTCCCAGCACCAGGCCTCCCAATCAAGTTTGACAAAGTCTTTTATAATGATGAAGGGCATTATGACCTTAACATCAGCAAGTTTAACTGCACCTTCTCCGGTGTCTACATCTTCACCTACCACATTACTGTGCGAAACCGACCACTGCGTGCAGCCCTGGTGGTCAACGGTATCAGGAGACTGCGCACACGTGACTCTCTCTATGGCCAAGATATTGACCAGGCCTCCAACCTAGTAATGCTAAAGCTAACTGTTGGTGACCAAGTTTGGCTTGAAACCCTGCGGGACTGGAATGGGGTGTATTCCAGCAGTGAGGATGACAGCACTTTTACTGGCTTCTTGCTGTATGCTGACAAGGACTGACATATTGTCTCTAGGCCCTTCCAGTTCTTGTTGGAATTCAGCTTCACTCACAAATAGTTGAAAGCCACGTATAGTGGATTGCTGATTGTTAACAAACCAGCATTGGTACCATTTATCTGTTTTTTAAGTCAACCTTGCATTATTTTGTGAAAGACTGTACTCTTGCATAGCCTTTGAATGTTGCAGGTAATGAACATGTGCTGTCAAGCGTGAGAACCCTGGTAAAAACTGCAAACTGGGTCTTGCTGAAGGACAAGAGGTCTTTGTGAACATTAGACTGAATGTGTTGCTTGTTGTAAAGAATATGCAAAAACTTTAGAATGCTTTGAAATAAAACCAAAAATTAAATCTACGGTTTTACTGTTCTGCCTTTGTTGCCTTTAGTACCTGGTGCACTGTCAATGTAAAGCATACTTTTCAGAGTATTAAATATCTTCAGAATAAAGACACACACACACACACACACACATGTTGGTATATCTATCTAATTGGGGACCTTCCATTCATTTCTATAGATAAAACCCTAATCCCAATCACAACACCCTTAACCCCTACCCAGCCCTAACCTTAACCAAAAGTAACCAAACAAAATATGAGACTTTTAGTTTTTTTTTATTGCATTCACAGATCTTTGTGGGGACCTGAAAAATGGTCCCCACAACAGTAAAAAACAGGCTTTTATCACATTGTGGGGTACATTTGGTCCCCACAATGTAATGTAAACATAATCACACACACACACACACACACACTTAATCACTGTCATTTAAGCCAGTTATTCTAATTCTAATTCCTGATCACTCACATTAATGCAACATGGATTTAGGAGAGGTAGATCCTGTTTATTTTACTTGAGTTCTTTGACACAGTTGATTGGAATTATTTGGAAATATATTTGAGTGTTTGTGTGCCAGTATGGTTATGTGGGTGGTTGTTGTTACATAGATATATATATATTTTTTATTTTTATTTTCGGTTGGCGTGAGTGCTTTTTTAATAAAGTCTTTAATAAAGTCTTTAATAAATAGTCTTTTTTAATAAACAGCACGAGTGTTATCGATAGCTGCGGGTGTTGTGTGAGCGGCGTTACATTAAGTAAGTGTGAAACTGGGAGGCAGCGATTGGCGAGTGGAGCTTGGGGCAGAAGACTGAGGTGTCCTGTAGACATATCCAAACACTTACGGCACATAACACCCCCCCACACAAGAGTGAACCCACAGGGTTCACTAACATACACAGACCCCAAATCAAAACTCACATAATAAACAAAAGAAAACATAGAGAACCAAAAGAAACAGACCAAATAACCAAAAGTAGTTAGGATCCTGAGAGGGCGTCAGCTACTAGATTGCTGGCACCTTTCTTATGTCTGATTTCTAAATTGAAAGTTTGTACAATCAGTGCCCAACACATGAGGCGCTGGTTCGTGTTACACATACGGGACAGGAAAACGAAAGGATTATGATCGGTGTATACGACCACCGAATTAGCACAATCTCCCACATAAACCTCAAAATGTTGTAAGGCCAAGAGAAGAGCTAGGGCCTCCTTTTCAATTGTGCTATATACTAGCTGGTGTTTCACAAACATTTTTGAAAAGTAACACACAAGATGGTCCAAACCGTGATTGTCTTCTTGGAGGAGAACCGCACCGGCACCTAAACCGCTAGCATCCACCTCCAGTTTGAATGGCCGAGTGAAATCTGGAGCAACTAGGACAGGGGAGCTACTGAGCAACATCTTAACAGAGTCAAAGACCGATTGACTGGCTGGGGACCATACAAACGGTATGCCCTTTCGAAGCAACTAGGTCAGAGGAATTACAACATCAGAGAAATTACGACAGAAACATCGATAATATCCGGCCATCCCCAAGAACTGTTTTAACGGTTTAACGGGATGATGGACTTTCGCATCCAGAGGCTTAACCACACCATGACCCACTAACTTTCCCAAGTAACTAACAGTACCTTGTCCAAAATCACATTTTTCTAAGTTTAGGACTAACGAAGCATCTTTTAAACGAGCAAAAACTAGTTCTAGGGATTGCATATGATGTTCCCACGAATCGGAATAAATGACAACATCGTCCAAATATGCCTCACAATTTGGGACATCACCGAGCACCTTTTGCATGAGCCGCTGAAAAGTGGCCAGGGCATTGCGTAACCCGAAGGGCATGACTGTGTATTGGAGGAAAACGTCGGGGGTAACAAAAGCAGAAATTTCTGATGCGTGAGGAGTGAGAGGAACCTGCCAATAACCTTTTAACAGATCTGGTTTAGTCACATATTTGGCAGACCCAATCTGATCTACACAGTCTTCCATACACGGAAGTGGGAAAGCATCCGGCCTGGTTACGGCATTTACCTTACGGTAATCAGTACAGAACCGGGACGTTAGGCTTGGGGACGAGCAAAAATGGGGAACTCCAGGGACTGCAGCTAGGCACAGCGAGACCGGTTGTCATCAAATAGTTAGTTTCCTGAGCCAACAAATAACGCTTATGCGGGCTGACACGGTACGGGTGCTGTTTAATGGGGACATGACCGACAACATCTATATCATGTTCTACAAAAGAGGTACATGAAGGGGTATCCAAAAACAGGGAATGAAACCTACCTACAAGGGATGTAATGTCAGATTGGGCGGCAGAAGGCAAATGGGTTAACCGGCTAGGAAGAGTCTGAAGAGCTTCTGAATTTGGTAAGCGAGCACACGGTAAGCAATTTTTCCCTGGGTGTAGCTCATCATCCTCCGGCGAATAGTTACTGATCGACGAAACCCCTACCGTTGTGGAGAAAGGGAGAGAAATGGACAAAGGGGCCAAAACTGAACGGTCGAGGTAGGGTTTCAACATGTTAACATGACAAACCCGAGACTTCCGCCTACGATCTGGTGTTTCCACCACATAGTTGGTAGAGCGGACAACATAAGGACCTGAGAACCGAGCGCGAAGGGAGGAACCAGACAATGGGAAAAACACAAGGACACGGTCACCAGGCTGAAAAGACCGCTCTATAGCAGCTTTATCGAAATGTGCCTTCATTTTGACTTGGGAGGCGCCTAGAGACGTCCAAGCCAGGGTTCTAACAGCAGACATGCGTTCACGAAGGGAACTAACATATTTCAGGAGGTCCTGTGATGGCGAAGGCATGTTAGGTGACAACCACTGCTCCTGAAGCGCTTTTAGGGGACCTCGAACCAAATGACCAAACACGAGCTCAGCAGGGCTAAACCCGGTCAACTCTTGGACGGTGTCACGGATAGCAAAGAGGAGGAGGGGCACACCCTCATCCCAATCTTTCCCTGTATCCAAACAGAAAGTGTGGAGCATGCTTTTAAACGTGTGGTGGATCCGTTCCAGCGCCCCCTGGCTTTCTGGATGGTAAGCGCTGGATACTGAGTGACGAACTCCCAACTCACAAACCACTTGGGCAAATAGTTTTGATGTGAAGTTGGTACCTTGATCAGACTGCACGTACTTAGGGAGGCCGAATGTAGTGAAGAATTTGATCAAGTTCTTCACTATAACGGAGGATCTAAGACTGCGAATGGGGATAGCTTCTGGGAAACGAGTTGCAGTGCACATTAACGTAAATAAATAGCTATTGCCTGAGCCAGTTTTTGGTAAGGGACAGACACAGTCTATAAGTACGTGCTCAAAAGGTTCACCGATCGCAGGTATGGGCCGTAACAGGGCTGGAACAATGACCTGGTTTGGTTTGCCCACTACTTGACAGACATGACAGGTCTTACAATACCTCTTTGTGTCTGAATTTATTCCAGGCCAGAAGAAATGACCTAGGAGTCGACACAACATCTTTTTAATTCCTAGATGACCCGAACATGGGTGATCGTGGGCGAGGGACAATACATATGCCCGATATTTCTCTGGGACTACTACCTGATATACCGAAGACCAATCAAAAGGCGAATTCGGAGGGGTCCACTTACGCATAAGCACTTGATCACGAAGGAAGTGGGGTGATTCTTCACGTCTGTCTTCTTGACAGCGGCGGCACGACAGGACTCCAGGGAGAGATCAGCTCCCTGAGCCTTAACCAGGGCTTCCCTCGTGGAGGGAACTTCAGGGGGATCGATAACATGGCGAGCAACAGGGGTGTCGAAATCGCACAATGAAGAAGTAGCTGGAGGGGAGTCAGACATAAAAGTATCAGCCAGGTCAGTGTCTGCTAGTTTACGTCGTTGGGCACGTGTGAGCACACAAGCCGAAAACACCTTGGGATGTTCCACAGCAACATCATCTGTACCAAGCATTGGTTCGAAAACGACTTCGGGCAGAGGAACAACTCTTTCCCCCGCGATGTCATTCCCTAGAATAAATTAAATACCCGGAATGCGTAGGCGAGTCTGGACCGCAACCCGTACAAAACCAGAGAAGTCAGGGGTATTTAGGAATACATTGTGTAAAGGAACAGCCGTCACGCACAAATCAATGCCATGTACCAGGACACTGGTACCACAATACGACGCATTATCAAGAGGGATGATGCCTTCCATCAGAAACGATCAATCAATTCCTTGAGCTGTTCAAGGTTACACACACCACTGGCGGTACACCATTTATCAAACAGGGTGGTCTTTTCCCTGGCGAATTCTACATGGGTCTGGCTGGGGGATTTATTAAGCTTCCGGAAACTCTGCCGGTAAGCCTCAGGTACACGTTCGTAAGCCCTTAAGACGGTAGCCTTCACTATGTCATAATCTAGGCTCTGCTCTAATGCGAGGGCCGAACACACTTCTTGTGCCTTACACACTAGTTTGCATTGCAGACCAAAGATGCCTAGGCCAGTTCAAAGTCATGGCAATGCGCTCAAATATGGAAAAGTAGGCGTCCACCTCATTTTCCCGGAACACTGGAACAAGCCCGATATGTCGGCTAACATCGAAGCCAGAATTACTCCCATCCTGGGGGACTGGTGAACTCAGGGGAGATCGCGGGCAAGTTTGAGGAGCGTCTGGGGCATCAGACCCATCTCGGGGGGGGCAGGCCGGAGTGTGGAGACATACCTGGTTTTGGCACCCTGCACGGAAGAGGCACCGGCTTTTGTTCGCTCATGCTTAGCCGCCGCAGTTCCACCTCCTTATCAGTCTCTATTTCCACAGCCCTGAGCTGGAGAAGCTGCGCCTGGTACTCCTGCCTCTTGATCTCTAGCTCGAGTTCCCTTAGTCGAATTGTAAGCAGGATCTCCTCCTTGGATTAGCGGGGACCACCGAGATCCATGCGGAGACCCGTCCCAAGATCAACGCTGCCAGCTTCCGCTGCAGCGGATGCATGGACCGGACTCGAGGCAACACTCGCGGAGCTACCCACCTCAGGCAGGATACCCTGCTGAATCAGCTCATCCGAAAGGACCTGCTTAATCGCCCGATTAGAAGCTTAATAACACATAACAGCATCAAACACCCGCGGGGTAATATCTAATATTGACAACGTTAACTCTGAAAAGGACAGTTGCTCCTGAGCTTTACTCGGTCGCCAGTCTGGGCCGGGAGGACATTTTCCACTTTTTCCCGCTCCAGCAGTAACCTGCTTTGAGAGGGTTTTTTGGTGGTTTTTTGGCCTCCTAAGAGCAGTTTCACTTTATTTTACTTAATGTAATTTAAGTTAAACGTGGTTCAGTAGGAAGTTATTCTCGGGTAAATAATTGTTAATTTGGTTATTTAAAAAGTTTAAGGTTGTCATCTCTGACCCTATCGGATACTTTAAAAAGTTCTGTTTTAAACGTAAGTCTTAATTTAGTGTTTTATTGTACTCAGCACTCTATTATATTAACTGTACGTTAATTAAATCAAGTAAAAGTTAAATACGCTATATAAATATACTGGGCTGGGAGTAAAGGACGGGGTCATTGTGAGCTAGATAATTATGGGGCCAGCTCAGTGTTGTGTTTGCAAGATGTTTGCCCTTCTGGATGTTTGTGTCCAGTCGTACTTCATCTGCGAGTAATGAGTTAAAGGAGAGAGTTAATACACCTTTTAGGGAGATGATGTGGGGAGAATGAAGAACAGGTAGGTCAGGGGCTGGGTGAACGTAGGGCATAGACGTAGAAAAGGGTGTACACAGTTTACAGAGGCGGCATCAGCTGAAGTGATGGCGTCTAACCACTTTCAGGTGCATCCAGCTTTAGAGCCGGAAGAGACTGGGGTGTCTTTTCCCCATATGCTCCCCCATATTTTAACGACACCTTAGTTCACACACATGTACACCATCAATGATCAAGGTGGATGGGTGGTGGATGGGGTGGGGGGTCCTGGGTGTGGCGGGGGCGGCCGGCGGGCGGGCTCAGGGGGGGGGGGCTTCTGCATCTGTAGGGCGCTGCCGGTCTCCGGCGGGGTGCCCGCTCGCCTGTGATCTGGGGGGGTGGGGAGCATCCTCTGGGGCCGTCCACTGGGCAAGTCCAGGGCATCTGCTGCCGGGCCTCAAAAACGAGCAGGTGTGACTGAGAGTGTGTGTCTGAGTGTGTGTGTGTGTATGTGTATATGTATGGTTCTGTGTGTCTGCATGTTTGTCCTGGAACGGGGGAGCACGTGGATAATGTGGCGGTGCGGGGGCGGTAGTGAGGGGATTTGGGGGAAGGACGGTGCGGGGACTGGGGAGGGAGGGTTGGGGGGGTCGGGGTAGCCAGGGGCGGAGGTGCCTGGTGGCTCTCAGGGCGTCCCCCTGGTCCCCCGGGTGGGGGTTCTTGGGGGGGTGTGGGTCTGCGGGCGATATCCAGACTGTGTTCCTGTTGGTCTGCTTATGTATTTTTCTCATTGGTATTAATGTATTTAATTCCAGAAGCAGATACTGGCACAAGCTTATTCTCTGTCATAATGGTACCATTGGTTTCTTTGTGTGTATACTTTTTGTGTATGCAATGATCTTGTTTGTTAGATACAGCGGCTGGTGTGATGATACAATGTCCAGTACTAACATGCAGAAGCTGTCCTTTTGTTACTCTAATTTTTCTTAAGTTGTCATGTATTATTTATCTTTCCCTGTTTTTCTCTATCTCTGATCCCCCCTTTTTTTCTTCTTTCTTCTGTCTCTCTTCTCTTTCTCTCTTTTTCCCTCTCCTCTTTCTCTCCCTCCTCTCTTTATCTATTCTATTTCAGCTAACTTTCCCTGTCGGCCCCGGCAATAATCTAAAATGGCGAATAAAGAGTATATCTCAAGGAAAAGGAAGGAAAGGAAAACACTTTATTGTCATTGTAATTTACATTAACAACGAAATTCAGTTGGCAACTCTCATTTAAGCAGCAGCAATATACATATATAAATATAATAAAGTACACAAATTAAAAGTTGTAATAATAATAATAGTAATAATAATCTACACAGTAGAGAAATAATTGCAATAAAGGAATACCCAATCAATTAAAAAGAGAGCAAAAAGTGTAAACACATTGAGTTCTTCCCTTCAACTTCATATACAGTTAGGATGATAAACAATAAACAATTGCTGTAGTGCAAATGAGGTAGTAATGGTAAAGTCTGAGCAGTACTTAAAAAGTCTACATGGAACCAGGTTTACAATGGTCTAAGTGTGTGGGGGTGGGGTTGTGATGGAATAACTGAGACTACAGCTCTGGGATAGAAGCTATTCTTCAGTCGGTTTGTGTGCACTTTAATTGTCCTGAAACGTTTGCCTGATGGCAAAGCAACAAATAGACTGTGTCCTGGATGATGCATGTCCACAATAATGCTGTTAGCTTTCTGTCTCAGCCGACTAGCATAGATGGAGTCCAGCTCTGGAAGTTCAGACCCAATAACCCGTTGAGCTGCCTTCACCACACTCTGTAGATCCCTTCGGTCCTCTACAGTGCAGCTGGAATACCACACTGTAATACAGTAGGACAAAATACTCTCTATGGTAGAGCGGTAAAAGTTAATCAACAGTTTGTTGGGCAATTGAGCATGTTTTAATTTCCTCAGGAAAAAGAGCCTTTGTTGAGCTTTTTTCACTAGGTAGGAGGTGTTAAGAGCCCAAGACAAATCTTTTGTAATGTAGACTCCTAGAAATTTTATGCTCTTCACATTTCCAACCTCCTCATCGTTCCAACCTCCTCATAGCCTTCTTTGTCTTTCTGAAGTCAACAATTACTTCTTTTGTTTTATTGGTGTTCAGGATCAAGTTGTTTTCTGTGCACCACTCCACCAGATGTTGCACCTCCTCCCTGTAGGCAGTTTCCTCATTTCCCGATATAAGTCCAATTACCGTGGTATCATCCGCAAATTTAATTATAGTATTGGTTGTGTGTATTGGTTGGCAGTCGTTGGTAAAGAGAGTAAAAAGGATTGGGCTTAAAACACAGCCCTGTGGTGCTCCAGTGTTCAAAATTACGGTAGAGGAAATAAGATGTCCTATTTTCACATTCTGAGGTCTGTTTGATAAAAAATTTGTTATCCAGGTACATAGTGAGTGTCCTAGTCCTAATTTCCCAAGCTTGCAGACCAGTTTATATGGGACAATTGTGTTAAATGCCGAGTTGAAATCGACGAATAACATCCTGACATATCACATTGTAACAAATGGGTTAAATGCAAAGAACACATTTTGTTGTTGTGCACTGTGTGCTGTGATGTGTCAACAATGACAATTAATCACTAAATTCTAATTAACCTAGGATACAGTGGTGGTTATGGGTGATTTTAATTTACCTGGGATACACAGTGGGAAGCAGTCTCTGGCTCTTCTGTAAATGAACTTGAGATAGTGGAATTAGTACAGGATTGTTTTTTACTCAGTTTTTTAATAACCCTATCAGGGGAGAAGCCCTTCTTGATATTGTTTTCTCTAATAACCAGAATAGGATTGGAAAATTAGAGGTTTTAGAACTACTGGACACGGTACTGATCACAACATGATTAAATTTGAGGTTAACTTTAATGTCCGAAGAACAAAGTCCAAAAATATACAATGTTAGGAAGGCTAACTTTAATGGAATGAGACTGAAACTAGAAACTGTAAACTGGATGGAGTTAAACAGCACAACTGTTGAAGAGGCACTTCTTGTTCCTGATTGGATACTACCCTTGGAGTGACATGGTCCAATCATGTCCAATCACGAACAAGAACTGTGCCCCTACCCTTTTCCTGTGCCCTCCCCTTTTCATGGCACTTATGACAGTTCATTTAATGGGTGCCTTCGACTAGGTCTGTCTGCAGCTGACGTGATGTGGAGCAAGATCTGCCGGTGGCTGCAGGGGTGGAGTACAAACTGACTGCAGCCAAATCGGACAACTTCTACTTGTCGTAGTGTGCAAGACCTCACTGCAATGGTCGCACTGCCAAAAGGGTGTAGATAAATCTATACAAAAATCATCTACATGCACATTACTTCTTATACAATAACCAACTCCTGATCCAAACTGTTAGCAGTGAAACAAAACTATTGTGTATAGTGGCCCTGTGAAAAAAGAAAGCTGTCAGAAAAAAAGATCAAATACATTTACTTCAAGGATTCAAAGTTTTTATTGTCTTGTACAGAGTACAATGCAATTATTACTTGAATGCCTTCTTCACAGACTTGACGATTAAACAAATAAAGCAGCGCAATATTACAGTAAGTACCAATAAATAAACCAATAACTTATGTGTATTATTAGAGCATTTATGTCATTTATTTAAACTTTATTTTATCAGGTAAAATATTCGAGAGAAATAGCAGATAACGCATTGGAACTTCCTGGGATACAAACGTCATGCGTGTAGCTAAAATCTTCAGCCAATGGGTGCGTTCGACTTCATGCAGCCGCTTACAGCGCTGGCTTAAAGCAATGCATTCTGGTCCTGACACAATGGTTTGAATTTTTTTTGCCCGATGACACTACCGAAAATGTAACTTCTGCTACTATGCATGTGTACGCTTACATATGGAAACCCGTTTCCGCCACCGGGGAAAAAAATTATATAAAATTTAAGTTGAAATTTCGAGATAATAAAATTAACTACTTAAATTTTCTATTATTTTTTTTCCCCGGTGGCGGAAACGGGCTTCCATACTTACAACTTTGAGAAGGGTCCAGCTGCAGAGTGCAGATGCCTGTAGAGTGGAGCTCCACCGGAAATACGTCACCTCTACAGGAAACACGTGGGCAAGAGTGTCCAGCTGCAGACGCCTGTAGAGTGGAGCTCCACCGGAAATACGTCACCTCCACAGGAAATACGTGATTTTAAGGGCCGTAAAGTGGAGCTCCACAGGAAACACGTGACCAAACTGTGTGTTACAGCGGAATTTCAGTTGTAAAATTCTCAAAAAGTATGTTTTTGTTCATTTATACGCTAGAGAAATTATATATATATATATATATATATATATATATATATATACACTCACCTAAAGGATTATTAGGAACACCTGTTCAATTTCTCATTAATGCAATTATCTAATCAACCAATCACATGGCAGTTGCTTCAATGCATTTAGGGGTGTGGTCCTGGTCAAGACAATCTCCTGAACTCCAAACTGAATGTCAGAATGGGAAAGAAAGGTGATTTAAGCAATTTTGAGCGTGGCATGGTTGTTGGTGCCAGACGGGCTGGTCTGAGTATTTCACAATCTGCTCAGTTACTGGGATTTTCACGCACAACCATTTCTAGGGTTTACAAAGAATGGTGTGCAAAGGGAAAAACATCCAGTATGCGGCAGTCCTGTGGGCGAAAATGCCTTGTTGATGCTAGAGGTCAGAGGAGAATGGGCCGACTGATTCAAGCTGATAGAAGAGCAACTTTGACTGAAATAACCACTCGTTACAACCGAGGTATGCAGCAAAGCATTTGTGAAGCCACAACACGCACAACCTTGAGGTGGATGGGCTACAACAGCAGAAGACCCCACCGGGTACCACTCATCTCCACTACAAATAGGAAAAAGAGGCTACAATTTGCACGAGCTCACCAAAATCGGACAGTTGAAGACTGGAAAAATTTTGCCTGGTCTGACGAGTCTCGATTTCTGTTGAGACATTCAAATGGTAGAGTCAGAATTTGGCGTAAACAGAATGAGAACATGGATCCATCATGCCTTGTTACCACTGTGCAGGCTGGTGGTGGTGGTGTAATGGTGTGGGGGATGTTTTCTTGGCACACTTTAGGCCCCTTAGTGCCAATTGGGCATCGTTTAAATGCCACGGCCTACCTGAGCATTGTTTCTGACCATGTCCATCCCTTTATGACCACCATGTACCCATCCTCTGATGGCTACTTCCAGCAGGATAATGCACCATGTCACAAAGCTCGAATCATTTCAAATTGGTTTCTTGACCATGACAATGAGTTCACTGTACTAAAATGGCCCCCACAGTCACCAGATCTCAACCCAATAGAGCATCTTTGGGATGTGGTGGAACGGGAGCTTCGTGCCCTGGATGTGCATCCCACAAATGTCCATCAACTGCAAGATGCTATCCTATCAATATGGGCCAACATTTCTAAAGAATGCTTTCAGCACCTTGTTGAATCAATGCCACGTAGAATTATGGCAGTTCTGAAGGCGAAAGGGGGTCAAACACCGTATTAGTATGGTGTTCCTAATAATCCTTTAGGTGAGTGTATATACACACACACACATATATATATATATATCTGGTCTGATCTAGTTTGTGGAATATATATATTGGTCATAAGATGAGCAGTTATAAACATGCCATACATACGCAATTGCTATTATGTTACTTTCCATACACATTACTAATATATATATTGGTCTTGCCTTAACTGTTATAAACATATACTATATACGATTGCTGGAACAGCGCAAATGCGTACGTATTTTATGTGCATTTGTGCTGATATGACAAGAAATTATTGTGCATTTTAACCTGTATATGCTAATTCGTACTTCATTTGCGGTATATAGGTTGAAATGCACGGTATTTTCCTGTCATATCAGCGCAAATGCACATAAAATACGTACGCATTTACACTGTCACAGCAATCGATTGCCGCACGTATCGCTTTTAAAGGTGAATGCGTACTTGCGTACCAGTTATATGCAGCCCTGTATGTGTTGTATAAATGATGATCAACATGTAACAATTATATTCAATCAACTGCTAAATTTATTTAGACAGCAACAACAAACAGAATGAAATAAAAAAAAAATCAATCAACACACTCATGTGCCAGTAATTTAATCTTTCTCATAACAGACAGCATTAACCCGGAGGCCCCGCTGGTCAACACAGGCATGTAAAAATAATTCCATGTCACGTGTTTCCGGTGGAGTTCCACTTTACGCACCTTAAAATCACGTGTTTCCTTTGGAGGTGACGTATTTCGGGTGGAGCTCCACTCTACAGGCGTCTGCAGCTAGACCCTCTTGTGCAACTTCTGCGATGAGGCGTGCTATTTTTACGGCATCGCGTCACATTTCATCGTGTGTTGATTTTTGATAAGAACGTCAACAGTGAGAGGAAAGAGAAGATTTAACCGGATAATGATGGAGACCTTTGACTTTTACTCCACTTTAAAAGATTTTATTTCGCCAATGGCATTAATGCCCAATGTGCCTCAGAAAGAGCGACGTAAAATATGGGGTATGGCCGTCAATTTTACAGTCAAAGGCGACATTACTTTAATGTTTTTCTCTATGTGCTAAATGAAATTACCATTATGTATTACACCCAGTTCGATGTGCTGTGAAGTTACTTAAACTAAGCCTGCTTTTTTTCCCCTTAGTCATTAATTTTCTTAATGTATCAGTGTAATTACCACACACTCATGTCAGTTATGGCAGCTGTGTCTTGTGGTGCTAAATCAGGGGTGTCAAATAGAGGTTGACTGATAAATCGGCCGGCTGATATTTGGCATTTTTTAATGTATCAGCATCGGCCGATATCCGCGAGTGCACTACGCCGATTTACAGACAGGCACGTTTGCCCAGTGTTATTGTTGCTGTGGAACACGTGACCCATGCTGCCTTGTACAGGACCCCAGCTGGAAGTTTTGGAAGAGTCCTGGGAGAAAGTAGTAAGGCTTCAATTGATCTTTCAAAGACCTATTTATTTAACTGGTTTGTATGGAAGCCCATTTCCGCCAGTAAAAGAAAAACAAATGAAATAGAAAGTCGAAATAACGAGATGTAAAGTCGTAATTACGAGATAAAAAAAATCGAAATTACGAGATAGGAAGTCATAATTACGAGATAGAAAGTCATAATTACGAGATAAAAAGTCAAAATTATGAGATGCAAAGTCATAATTACGAGATAGAAAGTCATAATTACGAGATAAAAAGCCGAAATTATGAGATACAAATTCATAATTACGAGATAAAAAGCCGAAATTATGAGATACAAAGTCATAATTACGAGATAGAAAGTCGAAATTATGAGATACAAAGTCATAATTACGAGATAGAAAGTCATAATTACGAGATAAAAAAAATCGAAATTATGAGATAGAAAGTCATAATTACGAGATAGGAAGTACGCATGCGCTCCAGTCCAGCTGAAGACCTGTCTTCGTCTCATTGGCGTCAATGTGGAGAGACGCAGTTCAAACGTAAGCCATTAGAAGTGGTGCTTTTAAATGTTAGATACAACTGCCAGACTGTAAATCCCTCGTTTCACTACATTATTGTTAGTTTTGCTGGACTGAGTGTCTTGATCTTATTCAAAGTTCAGCCTTACATACTGTTGAGTTGAGGCTGAAGTTGGCTACTTATTCGCGGCTACTTATTCGCGGCTACTTATTCGCAGCTACTTATTCGGATTTTTCAGGTCCACCTTAAATGCTTCTTTTTTTTCAGCTATTTCTACAGGCCCCTGCTCTTTCATTTCAAAACGTCCCAAAAATCTGCCATTGCCATCTTATAGTAGGTATAACAGAGTGTAAGCAGACTTATTTTGGTGAATTTTTACTGTAGCATTTTCTCATAATCACCTCCTAAATGTGGCACCAACACTCCATTCTCTATGGGTCTCAATGCATTTCTGAGCAATTACATCCCAGCTTTCTTTAGGTGCCTGAGGAAGTGCAGTCGTTGCTGTGCCTTTTTAGTGACGGCTGCTGCATGCCCAGCTGACTTACGGCTCTGGCACTAAGGGTCACCCCATGGAACCTGAAGCTGCAGACTCTCTCCTCAGCATCTCTTCCAATGTGAATGGGAGCCGAATTATCCCATGATTCAAATGGTATTCTTAACATTACCTTTTGCTATATAATTTTGCTCTAATTGCCGTCATTGCATTAATTGTAGTCCTCTCCACTGCTGCTACAATATTGCACAACAGGTATACAGAGAGAAAGACGAGACGACTTGGCTCCAGCATTTACAAAACAAAGAACAAATAAGACACGTACAAAAAGCATTTATGAACATACTATATTTTTAAAAACTCTAGAATAAAGATATAAAAAAGAAATCATGCTGGGTGACAAAAAATAACATGTGCTTAGAATATATGTACATATCAAGATAGCATTTAAGCTCCAGCAAGTTGTATATAAAAAAGTGTCCAGATTTCTGCAAATACTTTTAGAAGCAGACAATAGGAGGAAAACTATTCAGTAATATTTACAATGAATATAATCTATGCAAAATGTATCAGCAGTCAGAAGAAGGAAAACTACAATCAATAATAAAATATGTACAGATATGTTGAATAGGTGTGCAATATTGTAGCAGCAGTGGAGAGGACTGTAATTGCACATGGTTTGGATCATTCAGTTCCCATTCACATTGGAAGGGATGCTGAACTTTGAATAAGATCAAGACACTCAGTCCAGCAAAACTAACAATAATGTAGTGAAACGAGGGATTTACAGTCTGGCAGTTGTATCTAACATTTAAAAGCACCACTTCTAATGGCTTACGTTTGAAATGCGTCTCTCCACATTGACGCCAATGAGGCGCAGACAGGTCTTCACCTGGACTGGAGCGCGTGCGTACTTCCTATCTCGTAATTATGACTTTCTATCTCATAATTTCGATTTTTTTTATCTCGTAATTATGACTTTCTATCTCGTAATTATGACTTTGTATCTCATAATTATGACTTTGTATCTCGTTATTTCGACTTTCTATTTCATTTTTTTTTCTTTTACTGGCGGAAATGGGCTTCCATAGGTTTGCTATGAAATTTTGCTTTAAAAGAAAACGCGAGCGCTTTTGAAAGAGAACGCGAATTACGCACGCTGGAACAGCGTGGTAAAGTTGGCTTTTTATCTCGTAATTATGAATTTGTATCTCATAATTTCGGCTTTTTATCTCGTAATTATGACTTTGTATCTCATAATTTCGGCTTTTTATCTCGTAATTATGACTTCGTATCTCATAATTTCGATTTTTTAATCTCGTAATTATGACTTTGCATCTCATAATTTCGACCTTTTATCTCGTAATTATGACTTTCTATCTCGTAATTTCGATTTTTTTATCTCGTAATTACGACTTTACATCTCGTTATTTCGACTGTCTATTTCATTTTTTTTTCTTTTACTGGCGGAATTGGGCTTCCATAGGTTTGCTATGAAATGTTGCTTTAAAAGAAAACGCGAGCGCTTTTGAAAGAGAACGCGAATTACGCACGCTGGAACAGCGTGGTAAAGTTGGTTTTATATTCGATATTCGTTTGATATTCGGATTTCCCTCCCCTATATCTTTGAAACGATACCACCAAATATCACAAAAGTCACACTCTCTGTTTCAGGAGAAAATGCAGATTGTACTACAACATTGCATAGTGAGTGATATGTTCATTAATTATTGTAGTGACGAAGCATTTCCTGCGAAACTAATAAGCCAGCGTTGGAAGCGCAGCTTTTTGCTAGGGACCGTCTACAAAGTGCATTCTAGAGAAACAAGCATTGCTACTGGAGTTTTTCTGCTAATTCATTGTAGTAGTTTACAGTAATTTTTCAAAAAACTATTGAATTACTGTGCCATCGTGGTTGGATATTTCTGTAAAATTCCACTTGTAGTAAGTCAGGGGGCACCTCTGGCAACTACTACAACCTTTGAAATGGGAGAAATCCATTCGTGTGGTTTACAGTAATTTTCCAAAAAAACATTTAATTACTATAAACTCATGGTTGGATATTTCTGTAAAATTCCACTTGTAGTAAGTCAGGGGGCACCTCTGGCAACTACTACAACCTTTGAAATGGGAGAAATCCATTCGTGTGGTTTACAGTAATTTTCCAAAAAACATATTTAATTACTATAAACTCATGGTTAGATATTTCTGTAAAATTCCACTTGTAGTAAGTCAGGGGGCACCTCTGGCAACTATTACAACCTTTGAAATGGGAGAAATCCATTCGTGTGGTTTACAGTAATTTTCCAAAAAACATATTTAATTACTATAAACTCATGGTTGGATATTTCTGTAAAATTCCACTTGTAGTAAGTCAGGGGGCACCTCTGGCAACTACTACAACCTTTGAAATGGGAGAAATCCATTCGTGTGGTTTACAGTAATTTTCCAAAAAACATATTTAATTACTATAAACTCGTGGTTGGATATTTCTGTAAAATTCCACTTGTAGTAAGTCAGTGGGCACCTCTGGCAACTACTACAACCTTTGAAATGAGAGAAATCCATTCGTGTGATTTACAGTAATTCTCAAAAAAATAAATAAATTACTGTACACTCATGGTTGGATATTTCTGAGAAATTCCACCTGTAGTAAGTCAGGGAGCACCCCTGACAACCACTACAACCTCTGAAGTGGCAGAAATTGGTTTAGTATGAATGTGAAATTATTGCAGTTTCACAGATGTTTGTATTAAAAAATCTTAGCAGAAAAACTCCAGTAGCAACGCTTGTTTCTCTAGAATGCACTGAACACTTTGTAGACGGTCCCTAGCAAAGAGCTGCGCTTCCAATGCTGGCTTATGGGTTTCGCAGAAAATGCCTCGTCACTACAATAATTAATGAACATATCACTCACTATGCAATGTTGTAGTACAATCTGCATTTTCTCCTGAAACAGAGAGTGTGACTTTTGTGATTTTGGTGGTGTCGTTTCAAAGATATAGGGGAGGCAAATCCGAATATCAAACGAATATCGAATATAAAACTAACTTTACCACGCTGTCAGGGGTAATGATAATGAGCCTTCAACTAACTGTAGCTTACAGGTAAGGTTAAGGATCATTGATTCTGACAGAGTTAATTTTGTGCGCTTGTTCGTGGGCTCACAGATGTTTTTTTAATCGTTAATCATTTTAATTAACATTTTAATTATCATATCAGCCCGATGTTATCAGTTCTATTTTTTTTTCTTGTGTCGGAGAGTTCCACTTAGTGTGTGTGATGGGAAGAGCAGGCAGCACTCAAACACTGCAGCGTGTGTGAGTTGCGTTACTCTGCCCCGATCACACCTCACCGTCCTCGGAGACACAGTGCTGCTAAGAACAATGCATGGCGGAAAAAACTGTTTGTTCGAAAGCGTGTTTACCATTCACCTGAGCTGATGCTGACAATGGTCCTTCTGTGCAACTTGTTTGCATTTGAGAGCGGAGATTAGAACAATTTGTCAGACGTTTAGATAAAAAGTGCACGACTTTGCTCAGTTAGTTTCCTCAATAAACATGTCTATCCTTTATATGGGTTTATACGTCGACAACGTCACAATCACTAGGTGCTTATGTTGTCCTTGCATACAAGGCAGTGTAATATGCCAAAGTTATTTTATTTTATTTTCTGCGATCGCTAGATTCTGATTGTGAATTTGGCTTGTAAGCTATTTGCTAACAACAGAAACAATATGTTAGTGAAAGGTTTTGGGCATTCTACACTACTCATCATACCATGAAGCACTTAGTTAATAGTGTTTTGTTTTCTTTAAAAATGTATTAGAGTATAATTGTTTTAGGATTAGGATAGGACTTTATTGATCCCACAGTGGGGAAATTTGTGCGTTACCACAGCTCTAGACAGATAGCCTGAAAGAGTACAATACAGAATAAAAAATAAAATAAGATAAAACACTAAATACAGCAGTAGTGCCTATGTACACCCATACACAGTATGTAATATATGGATAGTGGGTTGTGGGAAAAAGTGCAAGTAATAATAAATAACAACTATTTCACTACTACAGTTGCATTTACCTCTATAAGGTGCGTTATGTATGCATATAAGTAGTGGTGGTGGTAAGTAGTGGTGACCGTAGAGGTAAGTATCTGGGTGACTCCTGACATCATGATGTGTTATAGAGTCTAACTGCTGTCGGGATGAATGATCTGCGAAAGCGCTCCTTTCTGCAGCGAGGGTGTATCAGTCTCTGACTGAAGGAGCTGCTCAGCACACTCACAGTCTCATGCAGAGGGTGATGTGGGTTGTTCATGATGGATGTCAGCTTAGCTAACATCCTCCTCTCGCCCACCACCTCCACAGTCTCCAGAGGGCATCCCAGCACAGAGCTAGACTTCCGCACCAATTTGTCAATCCTGCTTCTGTCCCTTTCCGTGCATCCGCTCCCCCAGCAGGCCACTGCATAGAAAAGGGCGGATGCTACCACAGAATCATAGAATGTCCTTACAGGGTCCTGCATACTCCGAGGGACCTCAGTCTCCTCAGCAGGTAGAGTCGACTCTGGCCCTTCTTATACAGGACGTCTGTATTTGTAGTCCAGTCCAGTTTATTGGTGAGGTGAACACCCAGGTACTTGTAAGAGTCCACTACCTCAATGACTTTTCCCTGGATGCTCACCGTTGTTGGAGGGGGTGCCTTCCTCCTAAAATCTATGACCATCTCCTTCGTCTTGCTGGCGTTGATTTGGAGAGCATTAGTCTCACACGTAATAACAAGTAATAACAAGTAATAACTTATTTTAGTGTACTCCGCACGTTACTGCATTTATTGTTACGCAAATGAATCTTTATAGTTAAATACACTATATAAATTTACTGGGCTGGGAGTACGGGGTCATAGTGAGTTAGTTAATTATGGGGCCAGCTCAGTGTTGCGTTTGCAAGATGTTTGCCCTTCTGGACGTTAGTGTCCAGTCGGACTTCATCTGCGAGCGATGTAAGCTAGTGGACTCACTCATGGTCAAGGTTCGCGACCTTGAGGAGCAACTGGCTCGCATCCAATGCAACAGTGAGTTAGATGAGCTAGTTGATACGCCGTTTAGGGAGACGGTGTGTACGCCACTAACGGGGGGGAGGGAGAATGAAGAGCAGAGAGGTCGAGAGAGCTGGGTGACCGTAGGTCGTAGACGCAGGAAAAGGCGTACACACGTTACAGAGGCGGCATCACCTGAGGTGTCTGTGTCTAACAGGTTTCAGGTGCTTCCAGCTTTAGAGCCGGAAGGGACTGGGGAAGCAGGTGGGCCCTTGGGCACTGAGGAGCCCCCTCCCCCCAGAAAGAGGGAGGTTGTGGTAGTGGGGGATTCAATTATTAGGGGAGTAGACAGTTATGTGTGCACGCGTGATAGAGGGTCCCGTACGGTGTCTTGCCTGCCTGGTGCCCAGGTAGGAGACCTTCCAGATCGTGTGGACAAGCTTTTGGCCCCAGCTGGGGTGGATCCAGTTGTCGTGGTGCATGTTGGCACCAACGACATAGGCAAGGGTAGAAGGGCTGTTCTGCAGGATAAATTTATAGAAGTCGCCAATAAGCTTAGAAGCAGAACGTCCATGGTGGTATTTTCCGAAATACTCCCCGTGCCACGCGCAAGTGAGGCTAAGTTAGCTGAGATAAGGAGATTAAATGCGTGGCTAAAAGGATGGTGTAGGAAAGAGGGGTTTAGGTTTATGGGGCACTGGAGGACCTTCTGGAACAGGTGGGACCTGTTCAAGCCGGATGGGTTGCATCTGAACCGGAGGGGAACCAGTGTACTGGGAAGGCGTATTTGTAGAGTAGTTGAGGAATGTTTAAACTAGGGACTGGGGGGGCAGGGAGGTTAGTTAAGTATGTAACTGGGGGGAAACGGAAAGCCCAAAAAAATCATATTATAAGTAGGCACTGTAATAAGCCTACCCTTTGTTGTCTGTATTTAAACGCCAGGAGTATTAGGAATAAAATTCATGATTTAGAGGCTCTTATCTCATCGGACTCTTATGATATTATAGCAATAACTGAAACGTGGTTGAGTGATAAGGATGGACAAGAATATAATATGGATGGTTACACATTGTTCCGTAAAGACCGTATAGGTAAGAAGGGAGGTGGTGTTGCAGTATATGTAAAGGAAATCTTGCAGGCAAGGGAGCTTACTGATATAAGTAAAAGTACGGAAGCTATATGGGTAAAATTAGATGCTACAAACTCAAATAGCCTAATTGTCGGTGTTTGTTACAGAGCACCCAATGTAGCTGCTGAGGAAAGCAGATTGTTATACAGTGATATTAGGATTATGAGCAATAAAAATGATGTGGTAGTTATGGGTGATTTTAATCTACCGGGGATACAGTGGGACATTGTTGCTGGCTCTTCTGAAAATGAACTTGAGATGGTGGAATTAGTACAGGATTGTTTTTTTACTCAGTTTGTTAACACCCCTACCAGGGGAGATGCCATTCTTGATCTTGTTTTGTCTAATAACCAGGACAGGATTGGTAAATTAGATGTTTTAGAACCACTTGACAGTAGCGATCATAACATGGTTAAATTTGAGGTTAAGTTTAGTGCCCGAAGAGCAAAGTCCAAATCAAAAATATATAATGTTAGGAAGGCTAACTTCAATTGTATGAGATTAAAACTAGAAACCGTGAACTGGATGGAGTTAAATAACAAAACTGTTGAAGAGGCATGGAAATTTTTTAAAAGCACATTATTGCAAGTACAAGAGGACTTCATACCTGTTTCTAGCAAGAATAAATCTAGGAAATTGCAACCTAGGTGGTTTAATAGGGACATAAAGTATAAAGTAAGGAGGAAAAGGGCTTTGTTCCAGAGATGGAAAATAACTGATGATGACATAATAAAGCAAGAGTATCTAAATCTACAGGCTGAATTAAAAAATGACATTAGACGAGCTAAAAGGAATGTCGAAAGGAAGATCGCATTGGAGGCTAAGGATGACGTTAAAAGTTTCTTCCAGTATTTTAACTCTAAAAGAGCTCTAAAAGCTGAAATTACTAATCTGCAGGATAGTAAGGGTCTTATAATTGAAAACGACATTGACATAGTAAATGAGTTCAATGATAGTTTTGCACGGGTATTCACTGTCGAGGACACTAGTAACTTACCAGTTCTTATTACTAATTCAACATCGTCTATAACTAATATATATATAACTGAAGCTGATGTTTTGCAAAGCCTAGCTAAGCTCAAAATAAATAAATCACAGGGCCCTGATGGCATCTTACCTATAGTGTTAAAAGAGATGAGGGATATTATTTGCCGACCCTTAACATTACTGTTTCAAAAATCCTTATCTGAAGGTGTGGTACCTTCTGATTGGAAGCATGCCAACATAACGCCCATTTTCAAAAAAGGGGATAGAAGTAATTTGTCAAACTATAGGCCAATCAGTCTAACTTGTATAACTGGTAAAGTTATGGAGGCTATAATCAAAGAGAAAATGGTAGATTACCTGGACTCAAATAACATTTTGAGGGATAGCCAGCATGGATTTAGGAGAGGTAGATCCTGTTTAACAAATCTGTTGGAGTTTTTTGAGGAAGCTACTCAGGAAGTTGATGATAAGAAGGCCTATGATGTCATCTATTTAGATTTCCAAAAGGCTTTTGATGTTGTTCCCCACAAGAGGCTCTCACTTAAACTCAAAGCGACAGGTATTTTAGGAACTGTAGCGACTTGGATTGATAACTGGTTAACGGATAGGAAGCAGCGAGTAGTTATAAGAGGCTCGATGTCACAGTGGGCCTGCGTTCATAGTGGGGTACCGCAGGGTTCAATTTTAGGACCACTTTTGTTCCTAATTTACATAAATGATATAGACACCAATATATACAGTAAACTGGTGAAATTTGCAGATGACACCAAGGTGGGTGGTGTAGCAGATACTGAACTAGCGGCTCAGCAGCTACAGCGGGATCTTAATTTAATTAGTGACTGGGCTGACACCTGGCAGATGAAATTTAACATAGACAAATGTAAGGTACTCCATGTAGGGAGCAGAAATATAAAGTACAGGTATTTTATGGGACCTACTGAAATAAAGGTAGCTGATTATGAGAAAGACCTTGGTGTGTATGTTGATGCTTCCATGTCTCATTCTCGCCAGTGTGGGGAAGCAATAAAAAAGGCCAATAGGATGTTGGGGTACATCTCCAGGTGTGTGGAGTTTAAGTCAAGGGAGGTAATGCTAAGATTATACAATTCCTTGGTGAGACCTCACCTAGAATATTGTGTACAGGTTTGGTCACCATATCTTAAAAAGGACATAGCGGCCTTAGAAAAGGTGCAGCGTAGGGCCACAAGAATGATTCCTGGTCTTAGAGGAATGTCATACGAGGAAAGGTTATTTGAGCTAAATCTGTTCAGCCTCAAGCAAAGGAGACTGAGGGGGGACATGATCCAGGTCTATAAGATTCTAACAGGTTTGGATGCTGTTCAACCGAATAGTTACTTCAGCATTAGTTCAAATACAAGAACTCGTGGCCATAGGTGGAAATTAGCGGGAGAACATTTCAAACTGGATTTAAGGAAGCACTTCTTTACACAGCGTGTAGTCAGAGTATGGAATAGTCTTCCTGATAACGTAGTGCAAGCTGAATCCTTGGGTTCCTTTAAATCAGAGCTAGATAAGATTTTAACAACTCTGAGCTATTAGTTAAGTTCTCCCCAAGCGAGCTCGATGGGCCGAATGGCCTCCTCTCGTTTGTATAGTTCTTATGTTCTTATGTTCTTATGCTTCTGTTCTCTCCCTCTCTCACACACATCGACCCTCCAATATAAAATTATTACAGATTACATGCAGGCAATTCCAATTACTCAGAAAGTATAAAATGAAAAGGAGTGCATTGAAGGCTTTCACATGAATAACCATGGCGTGCCCGTTTATTCATAATCCAGTTGACGAGGGAGCGCGGCTCATTCGTAGAGCTTTAAGGCAACAGGTTCCACAAGTACTTCGACCCAGGATAGATCCGTTGCATTTTCCGGATGATTATTTATACGAGCTCTATAGATTTAGTAGACGCAGTATTGCATATTTGTGTCAGTTATTGGAACCTTACATTTCTTTTTTTTTTTTTTTTTTTCTCCCCCTTGTCGTGTCCGGCAGTTTAGCAAGCAGGATGTTAGTCTGGGTGCTTTATTGTGCCAACACTTTTATTTTGCCAAGTGGAGCTTCGGATTTAAGCTCCTCTTGTTACTTGAGGTATACTCTTTATTAATCGGTTGTATGTCATTGCGCCACAAAGCCGGAGCTGACAGGGGGGGTTAGTGGGAAAGAGATAGAGAGAGAAAGTGAGAAAGGAGAGAAAGGGGTGAGAGACAGAGGAAGTAGAAAAATAAATAAATGCATAATAAAAATAAAATAAGGAGGGGGGTCAGAGAGAGAGACAGGGAAAGAGAAATATACATAAACAGTAGAACAAAAAAGAATGAGTAATAAAAGGACAGCTTCTGCATCTTACTGCTGGACACTATCATCACACCAGCTGCTGTATCTGAAAGATAAGATCCAGGGACACACACAAACAGTATACACACAAAGAAACCAGTGGTACTATTATGACATGGGAATATGCTTGTGTCAGTATCTGCTCCTGGAATTAAATACGTTAATACCAGCGGGAAAAAAAAAAAAAATATATATATATATATATATATATATACACACATACACACATACATACACACACACATACACATATATATATGCATACATACACTCACCTAAAGGATTATTAGGAACACCATACTAATACGGTGTTTGACCCCCTTTTGCCTTCAGAACTGCCTTAATTCTACGTGGCATTGATTCAACAAGGTGCTGAAAGCATTCTTTAGAAATGTTGGCCCATATTGATAGGATAGCATCTTGCAGTTGATGGAGATTTGTGGGATGCACATCCAGAGCACGAAGCTCCCGTTCCACCACATCCCAAAGATGCTTTATTGGGTTGAGATCTGGTGACTGTGGGGGCCATTGTAGTACAGTGAACTCATTGTCATGTTCAAGAAACCAATTTGAAATGATTCGAGCTTTGTGACATGGTGCATTATCCTGCTGGAAGTAGCCATCAGAGGATGGGTACATGGTGGTCATAAAGGGATGGACATGGTCAGAAACAATGCTCAGGTAGGCCGTGGCATTTAAACGATGCCCAATTGGCACTAAGGGGCCTAAAGTGTGCCAAGAAAACATCCCCCACACCATTACACCACCACCAGCAGCCTGCACAGTGGTAACAAGGCATGATGGATCCATGTTCTCATTCTGTTTACGCCAAATTCTGACTCTACCATTTGAATGTCTCAACAGAAATCGAGACTCATCAGACCAGGCAACATTTTTCCAGTCTTCAACTGTCCAATTTTGGTGAGCTCATGCAAATTGTAGCCTCTTTTTCCTATTTGTAGTGGAGATGAGTGGTACCCGGTGGGGTCTTCTGCTGTTGTAGCCCATCCGCCTCAAGGTTGTGCGTGTTGTGGCTTCACAAATGCTTTGCTGCATACCTCGGTTGTAACGAGTGGTTATTTCAGTCAAAGTTGCTCTTCTATCAGCTTGAATCAGTCGGCCCATTCTCCTCTGACCTCTAGCATCAACAAGGCATTTTCGCCCACAGGACTGCCGCATACTGGATGTTTTTCCCTTTGCACACCATTCTTTGTAAACCCTAGAAATGGTTGTGCGTGAAAATCCCAGTAACTGAGCAGATTGTGAAATACTCAGACCAGCCCGTCTGGCACCAACAACCATGCCACGCTCAAAATTGCTTAAATCACCTTTCTTTCCCATTCTGACATTCAGATTGGAGTTCAGGAGATTGTCTTGACCAGGACCACACCCCTAAATGCATTGAAGCAACTGCCATGTGATTGGTTGATTAGATAATTGCATTAATGAGAAATTGAACAGGTGTTCCTAATAATCCTTTAGGTGAGTGTATATATGCACAAGCAGACCACCAGGAACACTGTCTAAATATTGTCGTACCCGTATCTGCATCTAAGAGGAGGGAGTGGAAGCCACACACCAACTTTCACACATACTCTCACACATACACCCATACAAGGAGAAAAAAGGGGTGAAATACAGTAGGGGATGAGAGCCCTAGGCTCTCCTGTGTGTGTGTGTGCGTTCTAAGTGTATGTGTGTTGATATGAAAGTGTGTGTATGTGTGTGCGTGTGCATATGTATGTGTATGTGTGTGTGTGTACGCATACGTGCATGTGTGCGTGTACGCATACGTGTACGTGTGTGCGTACGCATATGTGCACGCGTGTATGCCTGTGTGTTGTGAGTGCATGTATGAGTGTGCAGGTTAACATGGAATGATTCCCAGTGAGTGTGCGAGGCCACAACAACGCCGCTCCGGGGCCCCCAGACGGCCGGGAGAGCCCCGACGGGTCATGGACCCAGCTGCCCCACAGCGGCCAGGTACCCGGGCCCCCCGCCACCGGAAGGCTGCGCGCCCACCCAAGGCAGGCAGGGAAGGAGGCACCGGGCGCCCCCCACCAGCGAGCACGAGGCAGGAACCCCACAGCCACAGGCGGCAGCGCGCCGGCCCCCCCCGGGGAGACCCGCCCCCCCCCCGAGAACCCCCACCCAGGGGATCAGGGGGATTCCCTGAGAGCCACCAAGCACACCCGCCCCTGGCTACCCCGACTCCCCCTCCCCCAAGCCCAGATCCCAACCCTCCCTCCCCCAAGTCCCCTCACTGCCGCCCCCACACCGCCCCCACAACGCCCCATCATCCACGTGCTCCCCGTACCAGGACAAACCTGCAGACACACAGATCCATGCATGCACTCATACACACACTCAGACACACACTCCCAGTCACACCTGCTCGTCTTTGAAGTCCGGCAGCAGATGCCCTGTCGATAGTCGACAGCGCCGCAGGGTAGCGGGCGCCAGGCAAGGCACGCCCGGACGCACAGCGCCAACACCCAGGGGGACACCCCCGCCCCCCGCCGCAGCGCCCCCCCCGCCCCAACCCAAGGAGGTGTCTGGGGCCTCATCTGCGCCGGCATCGCCAACGAGCCGTTCATACCCAGATACCCACATTCACCAAACACTCGCGCCCCACCACACCCGCACCACCTCAACCCCGACGTGCTCCCCCGTCCCAGGCCATACATGCAGACAAACAGAGCATGCATACTCACCAGATACACACACACACAGGCACGTACGCCCACATGCACACACTCACCAGATACACACACAGACACGCAAGCCCACACGCACACACTCACCAGATACACGCACCGACACGCACGCCCACACGCGCACACACTCATCTCGAGGCCCAACAGCAGATGCCCTGGAATTGTCCAGTGGTCGGCTCCAGAGGCTGTTCCCCCACCCCCCAGGTCGCAGGCTAGCGGCCCCTCGCCGAAGGCCGGCAGCCCCCCACGGACGCCGCCGCCCCGCACCCGGGCCCGCCAGCCAACACCCGCTGTCCCCCCCATCCCCCAACCGCCCCGGTCCGCCCACCACCCCCCTTGATCAGTGGGAATGGGTGTGTGTGTGGAGCTAGGGTGCAGTTAAAATGTGGGGGGGACACAAGTGGGGGATGGATACCCCAGCCAGAGCTGCGGTTCTCCCCCCCCAGCCCCCACAGGCCCTCAATGTCTAAAGTGGAGTTAAAATAGAGGGGAAGGGAGTCGCGCTGTCCAGCTGTGGGCTGCCAAAGCAGCCGACCCAGGACCTGCACAGCTACCCCTACCCTCCAATGCCCTATGTGAAAGAGTGGTGTGACATGAATGTATGTCTAAAGTGCAATTAAAATAATACAGAGGTGGGTGAGTGGCTAGTCACCCCTCCCTTCCCTCTGTGTGATGCAGTGTGGTGTTGTGGGTGTGGTGTCTAAAGTGGAATTAAAAGAGATGGGGGGTGACTAGCTGATCACCCCCCAGAACCTATATGGAGTGTGGTGTAGGTGGGTGTGGGCTGTAGGGGGCTGTGGGAGAATAGGTGGTAATGCAGCAGGGCAGCGGGCATCCAGCATGACGCGCCCGGATGCGCGGCGCCAACGCCCACGGGGGCGCTACCCCCCCCGCCGCAGCACCCCCGCCCCAACCCGAGGGGGGTATCTGGAGCCTCATCTGCGAAGGCCTCGCTGACGAGCCTCTCACACAAACACCTACACTCACCAGACAGACTGACCTGGGACCTATACCCTCCATGCCCTGCCCCGGTGCCCTCCCCCCAGAGGCCAGCATGCCCAGAAGCTCCCAGAGCGACACCCTAGTCAGTCCCACATGGGAAGGGGCGCCCAGGGGGAGACCGCCCCCCCCAGCACAGACGAGGCCCCCACCCCACTAGCGGGCCCCCCGGAGCCCCGAGCCCCACCCCGCACCTACGAGGCCCTAGCCACCTGGCCAGGGCCGGCGCCCCCTGCCCAGGCCGCCAGGCCCCCCCCGCACCCACGGGTAGACGCCCCCAGCCCCCCCCCACCCCGCCAAGCACTATTAATAATTACAATTATATATCACTTTTTATCCAAGATGGACCCATATAATTAACATGCTGTCCTGTTTATCAATGTGTTAAAATAACCTTAAAGTATCTTACAACTGGTAACAAAATACATATGTAAAAGGAAATATTAATGACTATACATTTTGAAGGCTTGAAACTGTTCTCATTTAGTTGTTAAATATTTTTACATCCTTAACACAAAGGTTACTTAAATCATTTAACCTGTCAGCTATTTTCTGCCATGCAGCCTCACGAGCTTTGATAATACAGCTCGTGTTCCCCTTTCTAGTTATTATATCTTTGTAGTCCTCATAGGCTTGCAATAATATTTCTTGCTCCACCTGGGGGGGAAACGCAGCTCTTTCCTTTCCTTCCATTCTTACTTATCCAGCATCGATTAACAAGGCTGCCTTTTATATTGCGTGGACGCGCATGAGCCTCACTTGTCAAGCTTGGCTTGAATTAGTGGAGATTAAACACACCTGAATTTTGTTTGTGGAACTCAATGAGCCTGAAGTGAACTGTTAGGCTAACTCAAGCGAGGCTATTACAAATAATCCTCGGTTTTATAAGCTCGCTTCGTGGAACAGCCCCCAGGAAAATCCAGGTGCAATATCTGCAGCAGGTTGGTGAGCTTGGGAGCTGAAGGAATTTGCTGCTATATTGTGCACTAAAAGAGATTCTGATGCTGCTATTTTTATTGTTTATCCATCCATCCATCCATCCAACATCTGCCGCTTGTCCGGGGTTCGGGTCGCGGGGGTAGCAGCTTCAGTAGAGGCACCCAGACCTCCCTCTCCCCAGCTAACCCCACCAGCTCCTCGGGGGGGACACCGAGGCGTTCCCAGGCCAGCTGAGAGATATAATCCCTCCAGCGAGTCCTGGGCCTGCCTCGGGGCCTCCTCCCTGTAGGACAGGCACGGAAAACCTCTCCGGGTAGCCGCCCAGGAGGCATCCGCACCAGATGTCCAAACCACCTCAACTGGCTCCTTTCGACGTGAAGAAGCAGCGGTTCTACTCTTAGGCCCTCCCGGATATCCGAACTTCTCACCCTATCCCTAAGGGAGAGCCCAGACACCCTGCGGAGAAACCTCATTTCGGCCGCTTGTATTCGCGATCTCGTTCTTTCGGTCATTACCCATAGCTCATCACCATAGGTGTGGTCTGCACCTATGGTGAACTGCAGACGCCGCTCCGATCCATCTATCCAGCTCCCGATCTCACCTACCCTCACTCGTGAACAAGACCCCGAGATACTTAAACTCCTCCACTTGAGGCAGTACGTCTTCCCCAACCCGAAGAGGGCAAACCACCCGTTTCCGGCTGAGAACCATGGTCTCGGACTTGGAGGTGCTAATTATTTGTTATTATTAGTGTGATATTTTATCATGTAAATAGAGGGGAAAACGTCCAATTTTTGGCCAAAAAATATCGGCAGCATATATCGGCCAGCGGCTGACCCTGACTCCTCAATATTGGCTATTGAAAAACCCATATCGGTCGACCTCTAGTGTCAAACTCCAGTCCTGGAGGGCCGGAGCCCTGCACAGTTTTTGGTTTACCTTCATTTAACACACCTGATTCAACTCCTTGTGCTAATTACCACAGAGCTCATAAGCTAAATCACTTGTGGTGGAACAGGGAAAGAGCTAAGCTACACAGGGCTCCAGCCCCCCAGGACTGGAGTTTGGCACCCCTGTGCTAAATGAAGTGAATTATATTTGTTTCTGACAGACGACTGATTGTTTTATCTTTGGCAAAACCGCACATCCATATGTTTGGTTGTTTTACATGAGGAGGAAAATACCTTGTACACAATTGTAAATATATTGTTTGTGAGTAGCCGAGAATGTAGTCATGCCCAGGGGGGTTGGGTGGACAGTTGACCTTGGACCCCCAGAGGTTTGCTTTTCCTTGCTGAGGAGTTTTTGGTTCCTGTCCTCTGTTGTCTTCTGGCCTTTTATTTCTGGTTTTGTAATTTTAGATAAATTTGCATTGTGTTACATGTTTTATGTTGTGCAAATAAAAGTTCTTCACTGTTATTTTGGTGTGATTTTTTTTAGAGAATGCTGTACAAATATCACAACCCTTTAATAAGCAAAGTAAGATGTAAAATGACCTAAAGTATAATAAAAACCATTAACCAGATGTACAGGAATTAAGGTAAATAATGCCAATGTCCAAAACTAAGGGGAACATTTTGTTAGCTTCCTTTCCCTTAATTTTAGCCCAGCAGGCAAAGGAAAATGACTTCCTTCTTGAAACTGTCCACGCCCTGAATCACGCAATCACGGTCTGCCGCAAAATGTGAATACATGCGTAGTATCAAACCTGCGGAAGTGTACATTATGCATGTGTAATAAAGAAGTGCCGGAAAATGTGGTTTCGTGGATGCATGCGTGATGAATGTGCGCATGCATAGTAGCAGAAGTTACATTTTCAGTAGGTGCGATTGCTACAGCTCTCCATGCTACCCTGACCCACCTAGAGCAGTGCGGGAGCTACGTGAGGCTTCTCTTTGTGGATTCTAGTTCAGCTTTTAACACCATATTGCCCCAAAAATTGGTGTTCAAACTGACAGTCCTGGGCCTTTCACCATCCATGTGCTATTGGATTCTGGACTTCTTGTCAGGTCGCTCCCAGAGGGTCAGAGTAGGCCCACACACCTCCACAGCTCTCAGCCTAAGCACTGGTTCCCCACAAGGCTGTGTGCTGAGCCCCCTGTTATATACACTCACCTAAAGGATTATTAGGAACACCACACTAATATGGTGTTTGACCCCCTTTCGCCTTCAGAACTGCCTTAATTCTACATGGCATTGATTCAACAAGGTGCTGAAAGCATTCTTTAGAAATGTTGGCCCATATTGATAGGATAGCATCTTGCAGTTGATGGAGATTTGTGGGATGCACATCCAGGGCACGAAGCTCCCGTACCACCACATCCCAAAGATGCTCTATTGGGTTGAGATCTGGTGACTGTGGGGGCCATTTTAGTACAGTGAACTCATTGTCATGTTCAAGAAACCAATTTGAAATGATTCGAGCTTTGTGACATGGTGCATTATCCTGCTGGAAGTAGCCATCAGAGGATGGGTACATGGTGGATATAAGGGGATGGACATGGTCAGAAACAATGCTCAGGTAGGCCGTGGCATTTAAACGATGCCCAATTGGCACTAAGGGGCCTAAAGTGTGCCAAGAAAACATCCCCCACACCATTACACCACCACCACCAGCCTGCACAGTGGTAACAAGGCATGATGGATCCATGTTCTCATTCTGTTTACGCCAAATTCTGACTCTACCATTTGAATGTCTCAACAGAAATCGAGACTCATCAGACCAGGCAACATTTTTCCAGTCTTCAACTGTCCAATTTTGGTGAGCTCGTGCAAATTGTAGCCTCTTTTTCCTATTTGTAGTGGAGATGAGTGGTACCCGGTGGGGTCTTCTGCTGTTGTAGCCCATCCGCCTCAAGGTTGTGCGTGTTGTGGCTTCACAAATGCTTTGCTGCATACCTCGGTTATAACGAGTGGTTATTTCAGTCAAAGTTGCTCTTCTATCAGCTTGAATCAGTCGGCCCATTCTCCTCTGACCTCTAGCATCAACAAGGCATTTTCGCCCACAGGACTGCCACATACTGGATGTTTTTCCCTTTGCACACCATTCTTTGTAAACCCTAGAAATGGTTGTGCGTGAAAATCCCAGTAACTGAGCAGATTGTGAAATACTCAGCCTGGCCCGTCTGGCACCAACAACCATGCCATGCTCAAAATTGCTTAAATCACCTTTCTTTCCCATTCTGACATTCAGTTTGGAGTTCAGGAGATTGTCTTGACCAGGACCACACCCCTAAATGCATTGAAGCAACTGCCATGTGATTGGTTGATTAGATAATTGCATTAATGAGAAATTGAACAGGTGTTCCTAATAATCCTTTAGGTGAGTGTACACTGCACACCTATGACTGTACCCCCGCCCACCCCAGCAATACTATAGTAAAGTTTGCAGATGATACCACGGTGGTTGGACTTATCTCCAGGGGGGAGGAGTCAGCTTACAGGAATGAGGTGGAGCAGCTGTCCAGGTGGTGCAGGGACAACAGCCTGGTCCTTAACACCGCAAAGACCAAGGCGCTGATCGTGGACTTCAGAAGGAACAAAACAGACATCCAACCACTCTACATCAACGGAGACCGGGTGGAGAGGGTCTCAAATTTCCAGTTTCTGGGCATCCAGATTGAGGAGGAGCTGTCCTGGAGCGCCAACACTACGGAGTTCATAAAGAAGGCACAGCAGAGACTCTACTTCCTGAGACTTCTTAGGAAGAACCACCTCTCCCAGAAGCTGCTGGTAACTTTCTATCGCTGCTCCATTGAAAGCATACTAACTTACTGCATGTGTGTGTGGTATAACAGCTGCACAGTTGCAGAGAAGAAGGCGCTCCAGAGAGTCGTCACTACAGCTCAGAAAACTACTGGTTGTACTCTCCCCACCCTAGAAGAATTGTATGTATCCCGTTGCTCTGAAAAGGCAAAAAAAATCCTTAAAGACCCAACACATCCAGGACACTGTCTGTTTCAGCTGCTGCCCTCAGGCAGGAGATTTAGAGTAATAAAAACAAGGACAAACCGGTTAAAAAACAGTTTTTACCCTAAGGCAATTATGCTAGTGAATGTTGAAATGAAATGATATAATTTCTGGTGTTATCGAAGAAAGGAGAGTGGGGGCAAAGGAGGAGGGGCCAGAATGAATGTATGTGGATTTATGTATTTAAGTTATCATGGATGAATGTTGTACAGAAGAGGCATTTCAATTTCGTTGTTTATGACAATGACAATAAAGTTTCTATCTATCTATCTATCTATCTACCCACCCACCCACCCAGCAAACATGCCCATTTGGGCCCCGCATGGCCAGGTGTGAGTTTACTGTGGGCAAGTGTGGACAGGGCAAACCCACACTAATCCCACATAGGGCCCATGTGGGTTAGTCCACGCTGGGCCCGCACCAGTTATGCCTTTTGGGGGCCCAATGTGGGATTTCTGTGGGCAAGCCCACAGTTGGGCTGGCCCACAGTAAACCCACACAGGCCCCCTGTAGACTTTGCTCGGAAACATAGGAGATTGTCAGAGAGGCTAAGATGGAAGGCAACAGAATTAAGACCATTCTTGTTGTATACTGGTCCTGTGGTTCTTTCTGATGTGCTCTCCTTGCCAGTGTACAAAAATTTTATGTTGTTATCAGTTGCCATTTTTATACTTTCAAGTCCAGTGTTATTGTCACGTTCGGTAAGCGAACTGGCGGTCAAGTAGGCACGCACAGCCGTGACTCAGGACAGACAGGGTTTATTCCACAACAGGCAGACAGGAACACGTGGGCAAGACATCAAACATGACACTACATCAATGACGAATCTGGCAAGACTGACTGAGACTAGGACTAAATACATAAGACAAGGCAAACGGAATAGGGAACAGGTGACGAGAATCAGATTTTGCCCACCATCTCCTGGTGTCGTTCGTGGAGCACATCAGTCAGTTGTATGGTCCTGAACATGTAGCTTATAATGTTCATGGCCTGACTCATCTAAGTGAAGATGTGAAATTGCATGGAAATCTGGATTTAATATCAGGATTTCCTTACGAGAACTACTTCGGGCAGATCAAGAAAATTATTAGAACCCCACATCATCCATTGTCACAGGTCATACGCAGAATTTCAGAAATAAACAATTGCCCAACAGATGATGAATTAGTATATGGAAAACAAATGTTGAAAAAAGAACACAAAGATGGCCCTATTCCGTCTTCTTTTCAGTTTCACCAAGTTCGTCAGTTTAAAGAAGTAGTCCTAGATAATACAACATTAAATGTGTCTAAACACGGAGATAACTTTGTTAAGATTGATAATTGCATTGCGTTGGTTGTGAACATTCTGCAGTCACAAGGCGAAGTTTATGTTGTCTTTAAGGAATATCAGGAGAAGAAATCATTTTATGAGTATCCTATAAATTCGTGTGAACTTGGGATCTATGTGGTAGACAATCTATCATTGACTCTCAAAACAGCTGAACTTAATGTAGATAAATATGTCAGATTGCCATACAAAGGCAAATTTGTTGCAGTGCCCCTCCTGCATTTGAGCAGGTGGAATTCTGGCAACAACTAAGGTTCCATCTACAAGACATCCATATGAATGTGTGTAGTTAATGACAAACTAAGATTTGGGGTTTATAGTTTGAAGACACTCCAAATTATGCAGAGTTGATGCTGGTTTGTTAAGATTTGTAGTGCATTGATATTTGCTGTTAGGCTAATAGCTTTTGTGCTTTTTGTTTTATTTATTGTACACTCAGTGAAAAAAAAAGTTAAGCACCCAGAAGTAATGGATTTGGATGTAATTTGGTACACGTGCAGATCAGCCATGGGACCAGCAGTGTCTGATATTATATTGCAACACAGTCACATGACCTTTCACCACGTCCAGATTCATTTCCACCACTCCGTCTGGGTGCTTAACTTTTTTTGTCACTGAGTATATTTTGTTTATTATCAACAGCTATGTTCAATATCGTGGAGTTTAAGGAGACAAATGAGGTAGAATTGGTCCCTGGGGTGTGGGTGAGAGATGGTGTCTGCCACTGGGCCCCCTATAAAGGAAAGCAGTTGGATTCAGCAATTAAGCATCAGGTGACTCCAGACCACAGCTGGATACAGTGGGAAGTCAGAGTGATGTTTATAACATAGAGTTATGAGGAAGGGAGACGAAAATTACGGGAAGCTGAACAGTGTTCAGAAGCTGAAGAGCCTGGGAAAAAGAAAAGGCGAAAAATCTATGTACACTCACCTAAAGGATTATTAGGAACACCTGTTCAATTTCTCATTAATGCAATTATCTAATCAACCAATCACATGGCAGTTGCTTCAATGCATTTAGGGGTGTGGTCCTGGTCAAGACAATCTCCTGAACTCCAAACTGAATGTCAGAATGGGAAAGAAAGGTGATTTAAGCAATTTTGAGCGTGGCATCGTTGTTGGTGCCAGACGGGCCGGTCTGAGTATTTCACAATCTGCTCAGTTACTGGGATTTTCACGCACAACCATTTCTTGAGTTTACAAATAATGGTGTGCAAAGGGAAAAACATCCAGTATGCGGCAGTCCTGTGGGCGAAAATGCCTTGTTGATGCTAGAGGTCAGAGGAGAATGGGCCGACTGATTCAAGCTGATAGAAGAGCAACTTTGACTGAAATAACCACTCGTTACAACCGAGGTATGCAGCAAAGCATTTGTGAAGCCACAACACGCACAACCTTGAGGCGGATGGGCTACAACAGCAGAAGACCCCACCGGGTACCACTCATCTCCACTACAAATAGGAAAAAGAGGCTACAATTTGCACGAGCTCACCAAAATTGGACAGTTAAAGACTGGAAAAATGTTGCCTGGTCTGATGAGTCAGAATTTGGCGTAAACAGAATGAGAACATGGATCCATAATGCCTTGTTACCACTGTACAGGCTGGTGGTGGTGGTGTAATGGTGTGGGAGATGTTTTCTTGGCACACTTTAGGCCCCTTAGTGCCAATTGGGCATCGTTTAAATGCCACGGCCTACCTGAGCATTGTTTCTGACCATGTCCATCCCTTTATGACCACCATGTACTGTACCCATCCTCTGATGGCTACTTCCAGCAGGATAATGCACCATGTCACAAAGCTCGAATCATTTCAAATTGGTTTCTTGAACATGAAAATGAGTTCACTGTACTACAATGGCCCCCACAGTCACCAGATCTCAACCCAATAGAGCATCTTTGGGATGTGGTGGAACGGGAGCTTCGTGCCTTGGATGTGCATCCCACAAATCTCCATCAACTACAAGATGCTATCCTATCAATATGGCCCAACATTTCTAAAGAATGCTTTCAGCACCTTGTTGAATCAATGCCACGTAGAATTAAGGCAGTTCTGAAGGCAAAAGGGGGTCAAACACCGTATTAGTATGGTGTTCCTAATAATCCTTTAGGTGAGTGTATATTAGTATTTCTACATTGGTTGCCATTTCTACACTTTGGTACTCATTCCTGAACCTTGTTCTAAGTATAAATATAACACACTGCAGTACACACTTTTCTAAGTGCTGGTTTTAATTCTGAAAGTATAGAAATCACAAAATTTGCGTTGTGGACGTGGTAAACGTGTTTGAGAGTTGCTGTGGTACCTGAAATAATTGTGTTTTAGTAACATTTACATCATGGTTGTCATTGATGGCAAATTGTATATTGGGTTTCTGAGGTTCAGGTACATTGATTGGATTGCAAGCATTGTTATACAAGCTAATCAATTGGTCTTCTACAATAATTGAATGTAGCAGCTTTCTAATAATTAAACATTAGCAATGCAGTTGACCTTGGATGCAGTTGACTGATGCAGATGAATCAAAAATAAATTACGTTAAAAATGTCTTCTGGTCTTTTTTCCTCTTCTCTCTAGTACCCCAATTTCCTCAAGGTAGTGCTAATTCATTTACCCAGCAATAATTTTTATAACAGCCACCTAGAGTTCAGAGCAATCAAATTTCATCTGAAGGCAAGTTCCATAAATGTGTAATTTAATAATTTATATATAAATTTTGTTCAATGGAAATAGTTTTCACACCTCCGGGTGAATTTATTCTGTGTGTGTGTGTGTGTGTGTGCGTGCATGTTATTTTCAACATGCATACACACAACCAGCTAAATAGTCAATTAGTCAAATACTACTTTCCTTTGCACAACCCCAGTTATACATGCACAACAGTATACATACTGATTGCTCATTCATTTCTTGTGTTTCCAATGTGGATTTCATGTGTCTATAAATATTTCATTTGTTAGCACCCTGTTGACTCTCTTACCGGTTGCTGTCTGTATCTTTGCAAAGAATTCAGATACATGAGAATACCTTCAAAACTTGGTCGGGACATTTAATGTTACTTTCTTTATAAAGTAAAGAGTAGGGTTTATGATTGACTAAATATCACATCACAGGGTGTACATTAGCAGCCAGCTGACACTGGCAAATATCACCTGGTATGGCTACTGACTACTGGAAAAATAATTTTTCTTTAATATTTTCTTTAAATAAATTAAACTGGTATAAATTTGTTTTAAAATCTCAATATTGTATGTATTTTGAGACATATCTGTTACTGTCTGGCATTTTAGCTGCAGTTCGAAAAAATCCACTGATGTCCAAAGCGACAGATCATGATGTGGAATCTGTCATGAAAAGATGGCTCCAGCTTGCTTTAGATTGAGAGGGAGGCAGAAAACGGCGGCAAAAAACAGACTCATAAGATTTTTCTCTTGTTCACTCAACCACCCACCCTCTTTCGCTCAGGGGCGCCGCCAGAAATCTTGGGCCCCATGAAAGATTAGAATTTTGCCTCCCCCCCCCTTTTTGCAAAAAGGTATGCTGCATGTGATCATCTGTTTAGGTGATAACATCATAAGCAAATACATATTGTTACTTGGTATAGAGTCCATTCTAAGTTCTTAATGTGTTGAAACATCTTGCATGCATCACTGTATCAGTATGGACTTATAACAGATACACATTGTTTATACTTCAGATGGTAAAACATTTACACTAGTACTGACATAGTAAAGGTACCTATGAAAAAGGTGTTTTCTTTCACCTGAAGTACACTCACTTATTAAAAGGCACAACAAATGTTCAAATATTCAACATAGATATTTACAAACAGTATCAACAAATCCAAACATGAACAATGGTAAAACATTTACAGTACTTGTTTTTTTTCTCAACTCAACACTTTTGTCTCTTGATTTAGATGCCTAAGTCTAGACGCCGAGGCTTCTTGGTAGCAAAGTCATAAATTTAAATTAACTCCACATTGTAAGTAGCCTAACAATTGTTGTTCATAAAAGAAAATAAATATGTTAAATTTGAAAGTGACCATGGATTTTCCATTTTATAGTAGGCCTAACAGTCTTTTCAGCCTAATTCTGACTGTTATCTATTATCACCAACTCTTTAATATGCTAACTAGCTTGATAGCTGCTCCCTGTAAATAATAATAATAATAAAAAATCCTAAAGCTTTTATCTATGCATTGTATTGCTCACCTCCCTCTCCTTGAAGTGGGTTTGGTGCTGAGGGCAAGTGTCCCCCTGAGGGTGAATCTGTGCATGTTGAGGGCACTTCATTAGTTATGAAACTGGCTAGCACCAGCATAATGTAATGTTTTTATCTTGTATATTAGCCTAGTTTATCACACATGTTCATCCAGTTTTGTACATTCATCTGATCTCCAATTGCAATAAAGGTTGAGAATTAAAATAAAATGGCACTGCATTGCTAACTGTACGGTAAATTGTTCTCTTGTTAGGCTAATCCAACCACTTTAATACGAAATCTGTAGGTCTATCTATCAGTGATGCGGGGGTTGATCCAAAATGAGCGGGTGCCCGCGGTCACCCGCGGTTACGAGTCATCCAAAAATATTTTTAATGATATTCGGGTCGCAGTCGGTTGGGTCATTTGAAATAAAGATGCCAATTAAACCATTGTAATTTATATGGTACTAGACAGGAAGCGGGTCGGGTACAAAATTTTTTTTTTTATTTTTTTTTTTCCGGTCCGAGTTGCGGGCGGGTTAGTTGAAAACGTCGGTCGGGTTCGGGTTGTTTATACATTGACCCGCGCATCACTGCTATCTATCACTCGCTAGCATATTATAAACACCAAGGTCAGTGACTAATGCCTGCTAATAGCCTACCTTTCTTTGGGAAAAACTGAGTCACCAGGGGCCTCATGTATAACGACGTGCGTAGAATTCACACTAAAACATGGCGTACGGACAAAACTAGGAATGTGCGTAAGCAAGAAAAAATCCAGATGCATAAAACTGTGCGTAAGCACAGATCTACGCACATTCCCTTTATAAATCTGAATGAGCGTGAAATTTTACGTACGTGAACGAGCCCACAGCCAACCCCCCCGACCCGCCCATAATTATGTATATTTGCATATGTAAATCTATATAAACGCCTGCTTTGTTCCATGTTGTTCTTAAACAACAATGGATAAACCACGAGGGAAAAAGAAGTATTTCAGCGAGTGCGAAGTGGAGGTCATGTTAACAGAAATCGAGAAAAGAAAAGTGATATTATTTGGTGGTATAAGTGGCATCAGCAATAAACGAAAGTTTACGGAGTGGCACAGCGTGGCAGAGTCAGTTTAAAGTGTTGGTTCCGAAATTCGCACGGTGGCCGAAATTAAAAAGGAGTGGTAGGACATTAAAATCGACGGCGGGAAAAACGAGCGGCCGCTCACCTTAAGAGTGTTAACAGCACAGGCGGAGGTAGCGGAATTCCCGGTCTCACACCCTTTGAGCAACTAGTTGCTGCGATGATTGGGGACACACTTTTATCGGGTGAGGGGGACGCCGATGTCATCGCGGGTGATTTTTTCTCGTACCATACTTGTTTGAATTACTTGCATGTTTATGAATAACGCGTAGGGCGCAGATGCGGTGTTACTTTCGTTTATTCTGTTTGTTTATTCTTACAGACAACAGTACAAGAGGTGCCCCAATACATTAATAGAGTACATTAATAGAGTGAAAGTGCTTTCCATTTACATAAGCAAATTCGTTCACTGAAGGTTATAGCAATGTGCACGCAGTCGATAGCTTCGACTACGTTGGGAAAACCGGACATCGCTGCAAATTGCGCTTTAATATTTGCCTGTTCAACCACAGTGTAAGGAAATTTTATATATCTGGGTGACAAGCGAATTATGCCGTCCCATACAGCCGGCATGGCGTGACTCAGAATTGACTGAGAAATACCTGATCGATCCGCAAGTTCTCGCTGAAAAGCACCTGTGGCTAAGAACCCGCGAGTGGACAGAACTTGTAAAGGAACAGGTAGCCGATAGCGTAATTCCTCATCGTCTGCTTTTGTAATACTGTAATGTTTAGCACACAGCTCCAAAAGGATTGCTCTTGGAAATCTTAATCGACTTAGAAGCCAGTTATCATCATCATTATAAGCTATGTCTTCCAATAACGCAAGAGCTGCCATGGTAGTTGTAATAGTTCGGTCATTTTCTGCACCGTTTTATTGTTACAAATTAATAAAAAAAAATCAGCTGCCGTACATTTGTACACAACATACAATTAATGTCGGTGTATTTGATAAAGTCAGCGTCATGATTGTGAGTCTGACACAGTGAAACTGCAGTAGCACTCTTTTGCCAGTAGGTGCCTCCATTTTGCCAAATCGAGCAGAAACTTGCGTACGCCTTGTCAGGGGTTGCCGTGAGAATGTGCGTGGCGGTATGCCAAGTTTAGTTTTTATACATCTCGACCTGAGCGTGGAAATGGGCGTGCGCAACATTTTTGTGCGTAAGCACCGTTTATACATGAGGCCCCAGTTGTCTGCCCTTTTTCTCCCTCTCAGCTTTCTGCAGCTTCTCTTTACGTTTTTGGTAGCCAGACTTCATATTTACTGTCACTATCACCATCAGTAGCGACTGTTCATGTGTAGCCTACACCTGCGTGCAGCGGTTACGCTCACATTATATAGAATAGAACAGCTGATCATTCTCTGAGCATACGCATTTCACATGTCCCGCTCTGCGAGAATCAGACCGTACCATTCCTCAATAAGAGAGAGGGGTAAATGACAATATGATAAAGAATTCAAGAAAACGACAACCATGTTCAATTTGCTTATTGTAACAGATAAAATTTTATATTTTATTTCAAAAGCCTAAACAGGGCAACATTATTAAGATAATATTATTAGCCCCTAACAGGGCCCCATGTCAGTCCTGGGCCCCTAGAATCGTTCTAACCTTCCCCCCCCTGGCGGCGCCCCTGCTTTCGCTCCCCAGTATGTGCCACATACTATGTCTACTGTATACAAATATTCACACACTAGTCCTTCATTTTTTCACTAATATTCATTAAAATTTATGATAAACAAATGCAAATTTTTCAGTTTTGTGAAATATTTTTCATACCATGTGCTTTGCTGTTCTGAATTGTTTTCTGAATTTGCCTGATGTTTCAAAAATAAAACCAATTGGAAACATATTGTTTTGTTTTTTTCTTCACTGTAATGCTAAGTGTATTTCTATGTAATTTGAAGTACTGCAATTTGTAGTTTGATCATTAATTCAGTCAGCTCTGAGCTCTAGCAATTAAATAGCTGTACCTTTACATAATATGTGGATCAGACCTGGGCCAAGCTACTTTACAATATGATATCTTACATAAGGCCCAGATCTGTACTGTACCTTTAAGAAAAAGTCAATTTTGTAGTGTCTGGACCACACTTGGGCCACACCCCCATTCTAACTGGCGTGCAGTATGTGGGCCAGACCTGGGCCGTACCTTAAAGAATAAGTCATTTTGTAGTGCCTGTGCCACACTTGGGCCAGACTCTCATTCTGATTGTTGTGCAGTATGTGGGCCAGATTTGGGCCAGCTTTTGAAAATAAGTCGGGATGCTGTACAAACGCCAATTCTGGGCTGAAGACCCAGGCGGGTAGTGGGCCAGAAGAAACTACAGTATGTGGCCCACATCAGAGCCAGCTTAATTTTGCTATCTGGGTTCTTATTTATTTATCCAACTGAATGTTGCAACTACACTATTTAGTCATCGTCATGTAGCCAAGACTTTGGTGATCAGATATCTGGGATCAAAACAAACTCCCAGCATTGCTTACTATGTACTTTGTTACGGCCCCCAGTCTAGGGTCAGGGACCGCCAGAAAGGTAAGGGATAGGGAAAGGGGAAGACAAGACAACCAGGGAATAAGGGAACGGGAACAAGGGACACAAGAGGTTCTTTTTTTATGGTTTTTTTTATTTTTCACAAACACGTTCACAAACACGAGGTGCAACGAACTTCGGGAGTGATCTATGCCAAAACAACAAACAAAAACAGCTAAACGAACACGTCCCAACTAAGCTAATACCTAAGTGAAAACAAGTAAACAAACGACAAATACTACGCCTGACTCCCTAACCAAAAACACACAATAACCACGATCCGCAAAACCAAAAGGCAATCACTCCTTACGCACCAAAATGAGACAAACAAACAGCCAGTACACAAGGACAAGAAATCACTGTATCCGAGGGGGCAAGCAAAGGAGAATAGTCGAGAGCCGGGCGAGAGATCAAAACCAGTAAAGCAAACAAACCAAAGCGACAGTACCGAGAAGGGGAAAAAGCGAAAGCCGTAGTCAAGAAAGAAAGCAGTCATACACAGAATAATCCAACAAACCAAAAACAATCCAACAATCAATCAATGAGCAGAGCTCCCGAGGTAACTTGTTGTCCGGCTTTTCACTCCGGGAACCAGGAAGTGACACGTAACGATGGGGCGGGGTCCAGCCGAGGAGGCGGAGCCAAGATGTATCCGGCGAATGGTGACTGAGGCGGGAGGTCCGGAGAGTCGGCAGGGCTCCTCCTAGAACTTACGGCACGTAACACCCCCCCACACAAGAGCGAACCCGGCAGGTGTTCGCAATCACAAAATTCAAAAAAGCAAGACACCCCACTTTCGGCAAACAAAGATAAAAGTCAAGCACGGGAGAGAGCGTCGGCCACGAGATTAGCAACCCCTTTTTTGTGCTTAATTTCCAGGTTGAAAGACTGAACAATCAGAGCCCAGCGCATAAGACAGCACTAGACTGGGGGCCGTAACAACTTTTACTGTATTATGTTTCTGCAAGTGTTCCAAACTGCATTTTGCAATGTCTATACTTTGATGTCAAATTACAAACTTAACAAAAACCTGACATATTCACAATATACATCAGAGCATGTGAGCGGAGTGCAGCGGTGAGAATTGCTGCAATGATAGGGGACTGTCACGCACGGCTCATCCGATCCTCGTGTGTGCCAATAAACCCCGTTTGTCCGTATTTACGGCTCTGCTCGCCTGCTTCTCCGCTCGCCAGCCCGCCGAACGTAACAGGGACACACTTTTATCAGGAATTTTGCCTGCGGGTGAGGGGGACTCTGATGTCAGCACGGTGAGTTTTTCTCATACCATACTTGTTTGAATTACTTGCATATTTATGAATCACAAGTAGGGTGCAGATGCGGTGATCCTTTTGTTTATTCTGTTTGTCTATTCTTACAGACAAGAGATGCCCCCATTGCCGAGGACGAAACAGGTGCTATGCCGAGCACATCTTTGGGCGCTGGCTGCACACATTCTCGTGCCTCAGAAACCGGGGGGCGACCATCCAGCCGTGCGCTGATGGAAGCTGTGCTGCAGTCACAAAAGGAAATCATGAATGTTGTAAGAGATGTTGCCAATGAATTAAAACATCTAAATGATACGCTGTGTGATATCCATCCATCCATTCATTACCTACTGCTTGTCTGGGGTTCGGGTCGCGGGGGTAGCAGCGTCAGGAGAGATACCCAGACCTCCCTCTCCCCAGCTACCTCCATCAGCTCCTGGGGGAGGACGCCGAGGCGTTCCTACGCCAGCCGAGAGATATAATCCCTCCAGCCTGTTCTGGGTCTGCCCCAGGGCCTCCTGACATGCATGGACATGCACGGAAAACCTCTCCGGGTAGCCGCCCAGGAGGCATCCGCACCAGATGTCCAAACTACCTCAACTGGCTCCTTTCAACGTGGAGAAGCAGCGGTTCTACTCTGAGACCCTCCCGGATATCCGAACTTCTCACCCTATCCCTTCGCACTCGGCTGCGAACCGCCCCAGAGCAGATTGGAGATCCCCAGCAGATGAAGCCAACAGGACGATATCGTCTGCAAAAAGCAGTGAGAGAATCCTGAGGCCACCAAACTGGACACCCTCAACACCCTGGGTGCGCCTAGAAATCCTGTCCATAAATATTATAAACAGGACCGATGACAAAGGGCAGCCCTGGCGGAGCCCATCCCGCACTGGGAACACGTCTGACTTATTACCGGCAATGCGGACCAAGCTTCTGCTCTGTTCATACAGGGACCGAATCGCCCACAACAGTGGACCCCGGACCCCATACTCCCGAAGCACCCCCCACAGAGCACCTCGGGGAACCCGGTCGTAAGCCTTCTCCAAATCCACAAAACACATGTAGACTGGATAAGCAAACTCCCAGGCCCCCTCCAGTACCCTTGCAAGAGTATAAAGCTTGTCCGGAGTTCCACGGGCAGGACGAATACTGCATTGTTCCTCCTGAATCCGAGATTCGACTTTCGATCTCACCCTCCTCTCCAGTTCCCAGGAATAGACTTTCCCAGGGAGGCTGAGAAGTGTGATCCCCCTGTAGTTGGAACACACCCTCCGGTCCCCTTTCTTAAATAAGGGGACCACCACCCCGGTCTGCCAATCGAACGGCACCTTCTCTGACCTCCACGCGCTGTTGAGAAGGCGTGTCAGCCATGACAGCCCCACAATATCCAGAGCCTTCAGGTACTTGGGGTGGATCTTGTCCACCCCCGGGGCCTGGCCACCACGTAGCTCTTTAACCACCCGGGCCACCTCAGCCCCAGTGATGGGCAAGCCCCCCCCCAGCACCCATGGGCTCTGTGCCCTCAGATGTCTCAAAGGCAGTGTGCGTAGGTGTATCTGAGGCAGGGTTGAGGAGGTCCTCAAAGTATTCCTTCCCCAGGTGAGGTCAACAGCACCCCCTCCCCACTATAAATAGTAGGAACCAGGAGCTGCTTCCCCCTCCTGATATTCCGGATGGTTTGCCAGAACCTTTTTGAGGCCGACCGAAAGTCATTTTCCATGGCCTCACTGAACTCCTCCCACGCCCAGGTTTTTGCTTCTGCGACCGCCCGAGCCGCGTTCCGCCTAGCCTGCCGGTACCTCCGGAGACCCCCAGGCTAATAATTCCCGGTAAGCCTCCTTCTTCAGCTTGATAGCCCCCCTCACCTCTGGTGTCCACCATCGGGTACGGGGGTTACCACCATGACTGGCACCAACCACCCTGCAGCCACAACTCTGTACGGCCGCTTCCACAATGGAGGTCCGGAACAGTGTCCATTCAGACTCAATGTCCCCAACCTCCCCTGGTATGCAGTTAGAATTCTGCTGGAGGTTTGAGTTAAAGCTCCAGCGAACAGGAGCCTCTGCCAGACATTCCCAGCAGACCCTCACTGTACGCTTGAGCCTACCAGGTCCGACTGGTTTCCTCCCCCGCCACCTGAGTCAACTCACCACCAGGTGGTGATCAGTTGACAGCTCTGCCCCTCTCTTTACCTGCGTGTCAAAGACAGACGGCCGCAGATCAGATGATATGATTATAAAATCAATCATTGACCTGTAGCCCCGGGTGTGTTCGTACCATGTCCACTTATGGACACCCTTATGTTCGAACATGGTGTTCGTTATGGACAAACCATGCATTGAACAGAAGTCCAATAACAGAACACCACTCGGGTTCAGATCAGGGAGGCCGTTCCTCCCAATCACCCCCCTCCAGATCACACTGTCATTGCCCACGTGAGCATTGAAGTCCCCCAGCAAAACGACGGAATCCCCTCGTGGCGCGCTAACTAGCATACCACTAAGGGAATCCAAGAAGGCTGGGTATTCTGAACCATCATTCGGCGCATAAGCGCAGATGACAGTCAGACACCAATCCCCGACCCGAAGGCGCAGGGAAACAGCCCTCTCGTTCACCGGGGTAAACTCCATTGTTAATGCACCGAGCTGTGGGGCCACCAGTAGCCCAACCCCAGCCCGGCGTCGCTCACCTGCTGCAACTTCAGAAGAAAAGAGCATCCAGCCCCTCTCCAGGAGATTGGTTCCAGAACCCACGCTATGCGTTGAGGTGAACCCGACTATATCTAGTCGATATCTCACAAGCTTAGGCTCCTTCCCCACCAGAGAGGTGACATTCCTTATCCCGATAGGCCAGTTTTGTGAGCCGGGGATCGGACCGCCAGGGCCTCCCTTGGCCGCCACCAGATCCACAATGCACCGAACCCCTGACATTCCCCTTGTGGGTGGTGGGCCCACCTGGGGACAGTCCGGCGTGCCTCTTTCGGTGGGGCCCCGGTGACCCTAGGGAAACGAGACTGTTATAATACCTTATCATAGGGTTCTTTTCGGATTGTTCTTTGTCTGGCCCGTCCCCTGGAATCTTTTTGCCTTGGGAGACCCTACCAGGGGCTATTGCCCCCAACAACATAGCCCCCAGGGTCACTGAGGCACGCAAACCCTTCCACCAAGATAAGGTGGCAATCCAAGGAGAGCCTGTGTGATATGAACACACTAAAACAATTAGTTAAAAAAATAAATGCGGTGTTTGGTTATCTGTTTTACATTCTTCCTATTACATTCAAATGACGTTGTAACGCTGTTCCATTTGGCAGAAAATTTGGTGGCTCATGGTCAGGTTCATCTTGCCTAAGCTCTTCAGATACCGGCAAGCCACGATTTTGTGCCAGATTATGCAACACTCTACATGCGTGTACAATGCGACACACTTTCTGAGGACTGTATATCAGCACCCAGGCAGCGCCAATGGCCTTTAAGCTGACCTATAGTGAGCTTTACCACCGCCCAAGCCTGAGAATGGGCATCATTATAACGCTGCTCTTGTTCATTCTGTGGGTTTGCAAGCGACGTTAGAAGCTACGACTTCAGTGGGTACCCATTGTCCCCTAAGGACTTGTCAAATGGTTAAATCAAACAAGCTTACAATATTGGGCCAAATTATAAAATGGGAAAAATCTTCTTACCAAGCAGCCAGCCATCATGTACCACCCCATTTTCAAGTTTGTTACCAACACTACTATTTCTGAGAATAAACGAATCATGGGGTGAGGCAGGCCATCTAGCCACAACATTAATGAGATGCATGTTCGAATCGCACATAATTTTTACATTAATAGAGTGAAAGTGCTTTCTATTTACATAAGCAAATTCGTTCTCTGAAGGTGCCTTTATAGCAATGTGCGTGCAGTCGATGTCTCCGAATACATTGGGCACTTAAATCTTTGCCTATTCAACCGCAGTGTAAGGAAATTTTGTGATTGTGAGTTTAAAAAGAGAACCCACAGTAGCAATGATTTGCTACTGTGTGCCGTCCGTTTACAAAACCGAACAGAAACATGTGTACAACATGTCTGGAGCTGCTGTGAGAATGTACATAGCGGTACGCCAAGTTTCGTTTTTATACATCTCAACGTGAGCGTGGAAACAGATGTACACAACATTTTCGTGCTTACGCACCTTTTATACATGAGGCCCCTGGTCTCTCTACATTGAAGTAAACAGTATTTCAACATGGTGGATATAGAACAGCTGCTTTCAAAGGTTCTTTCCCTGTTGTTGACATTTTCCTTGGTAAGCTGTCAGTAACCTCCTGAGACCCCACGCATTTATGTCCATTGTAGTGGACATGTTGTTTTTGCATCTATCTTTTCACTGATGTAAGGAAACATATTTATGCCTGTTGTACACTAAAGAGGACATGCTGTGAAATTAAAAATAAAAATAAATTTGAAAAAATCTAAATTGTAAGATGTCTTATTTCCTCCAAAGACAAATAACCTATAATTGAAGGACACTTTTTTCCTTGGGTCTCAGGAGGTTAAAGAGAATTTCATTTTAAAAAGAACCATAGTCTCCTTCATTAAAAAGACCCACATGCTGTCACGCACAGACAGGTGACCACGTCCCCCTAGATGGAACACGGCTGTAACCCATTCAGATGTTCTTTCCCCACAGCATAAAAGTGGTTGAGCCCAAGAGGGCGGTGCGAAGTATTGTTACCATTATTTCTAATGAGCCTTGCTGAGCACTCTATTGTCTCTCTCGCCTTCCCTGCCTGCCCCGCCTGCCCTGTCTACCTCGCCCGCCTGTCCCGGATCCCTCATCTTCCTGGCTCCCGCCTGTTCCTGCCTCTCGTCCTTCCTGTTCCCCTGTTTAGTGTAATTACGTAAGACTGACCACCCCGGCTTTTGACTCATCCGCTCTGTCCCCGACTATGTCTTCTGCCTCATGTCTTGGTTCTGGTTGTTTTGGTTATTGGAATAAACCGGAGGTCTCGTTCAAACTGCGTCCTATCTCCTGTGTGTAAAATGGACCAGCCACAGCTCCAGCAGCAGGTGAACCAGCTGACCATGTTGGTGTCACAGCTGCTCAAGGGTCAAGCCGCCCAGAGTGCTCTGCCCGCATCACCTCCACGAGTCACAACCACTGCCTCGCCCATCCATGATGGTAACCCAGATCACTGCCACTCTTTTCTGATGCAATGCGAGCTCTACATTTATGAACACCTGGGGAAGTTCCAGGCTGATTCAGCTCGAGTGCACTTTGTCATCTACCTGTTAACCAGGAGAGCACGAGAGTGGGCCACTGCGCTTTGGACAAACGACAGCCCGCTCCTCTCCTCAACCCATGGCTTCCAAGATGCCTCCCGAGAGGTGTTTGATCATCCAGCAGTAGGGTGAAGTCTGGGTGAGACACTTTGCGACCTGCAGCAGGGGAACAAGACAGTAGCTGACTTCTCCCTAGAGTTCCGAACAATCGTAGCAGGTCTGCGGTGGCCTAACGACTGCCTTAAGATCCTGTATGGAACAGCCCTGAATCCTGATCTGCGAGACAAACTCACCACAAGAGGGGGAGCACAATCCTTCGAGGACTCCGTCAGGCTCTCCTTGGCGCTGGAGAACACTGTGAGAGCAAAGCCGGCATAGAACCAAATCGGAAGTTCCTCCTAGTTGTCCACCCCCCGTCAAGCCTATGCAACTGGGTCATCTGCCTCTGACAGCCATAGAGAGACAACGTCGATACCAGCAGCGCCTGTGTCTGTAATGTGGAGAACCCCAGCACGTCATCCAGAACTACCCCGTCCATACTCCACAACCCATAGATTTGACTAAGGTGGGTACATCCATCTTGTTAGAAGTGACTTAAAAGCAGGTGATGGTCCCTTTTGTTCTGCAGTGAGGTTTGGAGAAGGAGGCAGCGTATGCGCTGTTGGATTCTGAAGCCGTGGGGAACTTTATTGACCTATCTTTTTCCCAAAGGCTTCACATCCACTCCGGTAACAGTTTTAGGGGTCCACGGAAAGCCAATACATGCTGAATAGATAATGCATCTTACGCTGCCCAGTCACTCTGCGGGTGGGAGTATTGCATCAAGAGACAATCTCCTTTCTAATCCTTCCTTATTCCCGTGATCCCCTGATTTTAGGACGACCCTGGCTCAGACTCCACAATCCCAAAGTCAACTGGCATACAGGTGAACTCACCACCTGGTCCAATATGTGTTTCTCTGACTATCTTGCCCTGATCTGTAAGGTAACCTCTGTGGAGACCCCGGAACCTGAGGACCTCACCGCAGTGCTGCCCGAGTATGGAGACTTCATGGATGTGTTTAGCAAATCTCGATCCTTCCAGCTTCCCCCACACCGATCCTGTGATTGCACCATAGACCTCCTTGAGTGGGCACCATACCCAAGACCCGGCTGTTTGCCCTGTCCCGGACAGAGGAAGAGGCCATGGACCCCTGATTCCCTCCGCCCTAGAACAGCTTCGTACGGGCACCATCTCCACCAAGCTGGACCACCGGAGCACCTATAACCTTGTCTGTATCAAGAAGGGGGGTGAATGGAAGACCTTGTTCGTGACCAGCACTGGGCAATACGAATACTGGGTCATGCCTTATGGGCTGGCTAACAGCCTGTCAATCTTCCAATCTTTCATGTATGAGCTGTTTCAGGGAATGCTAAACCGCTTTGTTATTGTCTACACTGACGATATCCTGATCTTCAAATAACATTCTGAGGGATAGCCAACATGGATTTAGGAGAGGTAGGTCCTGTTTAACTAATCTACTTGAGTTCTTTGAGGAAGCTACAAGAGAAATTGATCACAAAAAGGTCTATGAAATTGATCTACTTAGATTTCCAGAAGGCCTTTAATGTTGTTCCCCACAAACGGCTCTTGCTTAAGCTCAAAGCTGCAGGGATTTTAGGAACTGTAGCAGCTTGGATCGAAAACTGGTTAACAGACAGGAAGCAGTGGGTAGTTATTAGAGGCACAATGTTGCAGTGGGCCTGCGTTCATAGTGGGGTCCTTAATAGTAAGAATTGCATTGTAGATATCCATACATTTTCTGAAACCACTTATTCAAGGTCACAGGAGGGTCCAGAGCCTATTCTGAAGGCTATGGGCGCAAGACAGGGAACAACCCACAATAGGGCACCAACCCATCGCAGGGCACGTTTAAACACCATTTACTCACACATGCACACCTATGTGCAATTTGGTAACTCCAATCAGCCTCAGCATGTTTTTGGACTGTGGGGGGAAACTGGAGTACCCGGAGGAATTGATACAGGGATAAACTCCACACACATGGAATCCCACCGAAACTGGAACCCAGGTCCCAGAGGTGTGAGAGGAGAGTGCTTACCACCATGCCACCCCTAACTGTAGATATCTTGAATTCATATTCTTACAGGTAAAAAAAAACAAAACAATTTTTACTAGTAAGAATGTTATTTTTACTGGTAAGAATTAAGTTATGACGAGTAACCCTTATACTAATAAAAGACAATTTGGCTTTCCATAAGCTCCAGGGGCACTGCATTGTCTTTTGGAATATAGGACTAGTAAAACTTTAATTATATAGCTTTTTACTAGTAAAAATACAGTTCTTATTAGTGAAAATCATGATTCAAGTCCAAATAGAACTATAAATATATTGAATTCACATTCTGACTAATAAAAATTACGTTATTTCTACCAATAGAAATCAAGTTATGACAAGTAAACATTATAATAAAATGCACAAGTAATAAAACACAACTTTGTCATTGGAATTACAGACTGAAAAACAACCATCAGTTAGTCAACTAGCCTATTTCTTTCAATACTTTTACTATTTTTCGCTATTGCCTTTGTCATTTTGAAGTTGACAGTATCATCTCTGTGCATCAGTCATAACTCAGATGCTGTATATAAACTATAAACTGGTCAAAAATATATTGTGGTCAAATTAACAAAACATCCTTGTTGATGTAGCTAAACTGCATAACAGGACAGAGCCAGACAGTTCATGATCATTCAATCAGTTCTCACTGTCTGTTTTGTTCTCTACACGCAGTTATTATGTGAACTTGTTCCTCTGGCCTACGGTATCACAAGGTTCAGTGGAACTGGGTTGGAAAGGCCAATTGGATCACAACAAAGGGCGTGGTTACTGAAACTGGGTTGGAAATCTCGTACACGCCACTGTAGATCAGGCAGCGCCGTAAAGTGTAATATAATGTACGCATGCGTGAAGGTAGTAACGACAATCCCTTAAGGCTCGAGTGGTGTTCGTCCGCTTAATTTCTTGGAAAAATGCCCCCGACAGGTAGGTTATTTATTATTTTTATTATTTACTTAAATTAAAAATTGTTGACGGGTGTAGTATTATTATTTTTAATGGATAAATAAAGCTTGATTGCTGAAAGTTGCTTTCCTCGTGTGTGATAGCTAACTACTCGGCGTGCGGCAAAGGTACATTGCAGGGCTTGTTTGCTTACCTTAGTTTTCACTCAAGTTTGAAAATTAAGCCATATTTGCCCAGTATAATCACTGCTTCATGAACTCCAACGAATACTCTAAACATCGTCCATGGAGTTTGAAGTACCTATATGCTGTAGTTATTTTCAATATGACTATGAAAATGTTTCGGCCTTATATTTTACTGTTAATCCGGGTATTTCGAATTACTATTAAATGTATGCTTTTGACGTAACATCGTTGGCTTTGTACTGTCTAGAATAAAATGAAAATTATGTTTACAAAAAAACGTGTTGCAATTTAATCAGCAAAAGTAGCGCCACAACAACGTCTTTTTACCTTGTTTATCCACAATATCTTGAAAAGAAGTTGTGGCTGCTAACTTCAGTGCTTATCGATTCCACGATTTACCAAAACAGAAGCATAGGGCACTCCGCTGACCGAATTTAATAAGCATAAGGACACGCCGAATTTATACAGATTACTAATTTCTGGCCGTCGAAATACGAATCTCAATATTTTAGGCATGCTACTAATTTGCTTATCGAATTGTGGGCGAAAATAATGTCCGTATAGTGCCGAAGCGTCCATTATCTAAAGCTCTGCAATAACATACATGACATAAACGGTCTATCTGATTTTCTGGAGGAAAATGAATCGAACAATCGGTAAAATAGTCGATAGATTAATCCATAGGATCATGGTCGTTAGTGGCAGCCCTAGTGACAATACTACAAATGTAGCGGTATTTACATCTCCTGAAACATTTTTTGTCATTTAACAGTGATACGTTTTATGTTTACGAAATATGTTAGCCCCACTATTTATTCATGTTAATCCTATTTTGATACTCTCTGCCCCTTTGCCAACTTCGTAATGAGTATTGTAGGTTCTCGGGACAAATTTGCTATTGTATCTTTCTACTAGTGCTTATGATGTCACCTTAACAGAGCAGTTACTTGATTAGTGATTCTGATAAACTGTTTTTTTTTTAAATTTTTTAACATGGTAGACCTCTGCTCAGGGAATTTTGTGGTATTGTAAGTGGTCATGAGACTTGTCCAAAGATTTTTGGGGATCATCAGACAAAACATGTGGGAACCGTTTTCAGAACTTGATAGTAAATGTAATGTCCATCGAAAAAGTTTCAGATACTTTTCTGATCATCTTCGTATTCCCCAAACTAGTCCTGTATCAAATCACACTTTTGGCCTCATCACAGATTTTAACAAAACTTGGTATGCTGATTTGATCATATGAATAATCCAAGAACTAAAATTGAGCATGTCTTGGATCAATATTAAAGGAGATTTAAGCTAACAGTGCTTGAATTTACGAGGGCTATACCTATGCTTGCTGTACCATTTCATTGCATTTCATTTCAATATGGTGCTATGAAAAAGGCCCATTAGTAATATGAAACCATGTTATCCCACCTATAAGCCATGAAATCTCGGAAACGACTCAAAAACCAAAGACCACGTTTTCTTGAAACATTCATGACATTATCAGCTAGCTTTAGTAACTAATTTTAGTAACTTTAGAGACCAGTTTTAAAATATAGGTTTTTTGCTGTTCAATTTTAAATATTATAATCACTCATAACATGGTAGTTTTTTCATCTTTGGGATAGCATTCTATTTACATAAGTGATTCTCAACCCCTGGGTCACAGCAAGTTCTGAAAGGGTCACGAGGCAGAGTTGGAAAAAAATAATTTTAAAACCAGCAAGCTCCTATGCTGATCCACAATCAGATTTCTCAGCCCCAATCCTAGAATTAACCTATATTAATGGGTCTTGGGTCTGCAAATACTTAGCGCAAAACTAGTGAACACTCAGCCAATCAAAGAAGCCAAATCACAAATATTTATTTTAAAATTCACTGGCACATCCATTCAGATTTTTATGAGAAAGTCCTTGGTGTGTATGTTGATGCTTCCATGTCCCATTCTCGCCAGTGTGGGGAAGCAATAAAAAAGGCCAACAGGATGTTGGGTTATATCTCTAGGTGTGTGGAGTTTAAGTGATGCTACGATTATACAATTCCTTGGTAAGACCCCATCTAGAATATTGGTCACCATACCTTCAAAAAGACATTGCTGCCTTGGAAAGGGTGCAACGTAGGGCTACAAGAGTGATTTCTGGTCTTAGAGAAATGTCTTATGAGGAGAGGTTAGCTGAACTGAATCTGTTTAGCTTTGAGCAAAGGAGATTAAAGGGGGGGACATGACCTAGGTATGTAAGAGTCTAACGGGTCTGGATGCTGTTCAGCCAAATGGCTGTTTTCAGTATTAGTTTAAATACTAGAACTCGTGGTCATAAATGGAAATTGGTGGGAGAACATTTTAAAATGAATTTGAGAAAGTACTTCTTTACACAGCGTGTAGTTAGAGTATGGAGTAGTCTTCCTGTTAGTGTAGTGCAAGCTAAAGCCCTGGGGTCCTTTAAATTAGAGCTAGATAAGATTATAAGAATTCTGAGCTATTAGTAAAGTTCTTCCCAAACAAGGTTGATGGGCTGAATGGCCTCCTCTTGTTTGTAAATTTCTTATGTTCTTATTTGTGTGATAGGCATTTATTGGCGCAAGTTGCAGAGTGCTTGCTTGATCATAGCATTAATTTGAACCTATATAGTGGATGCTCAGGTTACGATGTCTTGACATATGATGTTTCGAGTTTATGATGCTCACTCCCTTAATAAAACTTTAAAAAATCACACGTCATGGAACTGTGTCAACCCGAGGACCCCCAGTACTTGATATCGGGTCGTGATTGAACTGGCATAGCAAAAATAGAGTCGTGGTGGGAAAATTCATTTTCCAGCTCTGTATTTTGTGTAAGAACTTTAAAATGAATTGAGATCCATTTCTGTGCAACCTGTATTAAGGGAGATGTAGCTAGTCAAAATCATAGCCCCCCACCAGCACCCCCCAGTAAGTTCCATGGGTTACTCGTATGACCAAATCAGCATGCCAAGTTTCATTAAAATCTGTGACATCAAGGTCAAAAGTGTGACAATTTGACATGGAATTATCCCTCAGATAGTTTTTGAATTGGGTCTTTGTCCAACTTGGCAAACCCTATACAGGTAGGTGTGTGTGGGTTTTTTTTTTTTTTTTTTGCTTCAATTGCTTCACCTGTCAACAATTTTTGAATTGTTGACAGGTGTAGTTTTGTTTTTTTATGGATGCATAAAGTTTCTTTGCTGAAAGTTGCTTTTGTTGCATCATTTAGCATATTTACCCAGTGTAATTATTGTTTTATTTATTCATGTTAATCCATGTGCATTTGCATGACAACAGAATAGGTAATTGTGTGGAGAAGAGGTTTTTAAATGTTTTGGTTACACATATAAAAGCATGTAAGTGGTCTTCAGATGTATAATGAAAGACAATATATGTCGTAGCTTCAGTGCATGTACATTCTTGTATAATGCCTAATCTTGGATTAAAATCCACACTCCATTAGGAGAAGTGGTAATTGGCAGTGCAGCAAGAATGAGTAATGGAAACCGACTGCGCTGGGACCTGACGCCGGACCAGGTCCAGCATCTCTCTGATGAACTTATTGCCAGTGCAAAGAAAGTGTATGATGCAGTTGGCTCCCTGGACCTGGCTAGTGTCACCTATGAAAACACCCTAAAGGCCCTGGCTGATGTGGAGGTGGAATATACAGGTAAGATGATATATTTATGGATCTGGAGGGCACATTCTTTAGTGAACTAACTCCATCCTGTTAGTGCCATCTCATTCTACCCAAGATGTATTTGACAAAAACTAGTGATGGAAGTTTCTGGCTGATACCAATAGCTGATTATTTTGAAAAATAACACTGATATCGATATTGATTGTTTGAGAGACTCTGCTTAAATAAGTTTAAAGGGACCCCCAAATTAAAAAATCAATATAGAAAAGTATTTATTTTTGGCAAGAAACTAACTCTGGCATACTACAGTCCCATGCACAGGCACAGTATTTTATAACTGTGTAAATATTACATATTTATAGCATTTATAGTAGGGAAGGGCTGATCATCAACTGTGTAATTTTCCAGGTAATATTTTAATTCCATATTGTCTGCATTGAATTTTCTTCTGCTATCAAACTCTTGTGTTACTGATGGACTACACATTATTTGGTAGTACTGCAGCCTTTATTGGAATGAATTTGTTTTTCAGAAATTTGTCACTGTCTTGCCATAAGATGACCAATCACGTTTTTGTTTTCTTGAAATGTTTGTTAGTCGATCCCCCTTGTGAAATTTCAGCAATGTTTGCAAAATGCATTTCTGATGTTGTTTTCGCTAATATTAAAATAATTCCACACAGCTGACATTTTTCTAACTGTTTAGTATGTAGGTGTGCAAAGCAATATGGGTCACTATTTTAAAGGGAATTTTGTGGTAAATATTAGCTCATTCTTAACCATTGGCAGAAAAACAGAAATAATCAGTGCTTATCTAGAAACTTAAAAAAAATGGCTAGGCATGCACCCTACTGGCTCCACTGGGTGGCACATGTACTTTTTGTTACATTTTCAATGACTTGATTCTTTAACTTTTAAATAAATAACGGATACATTGAGAATAAAGCCAACGGAGAAGCAAAAGGCACATTTTTATCGTAATCTGAAGTGCAAACTGAGCAAGTAGAACACAAACTAAAGTGGCATCCCTTAATGTCATTTTCAGGGTGTGATTATTCTTTCAGACATGGTAAAAGTTTAAAGTGGAAATCTGTATGAGTCAGTTTTTTCCTATATGACGTTAAGGATTTTAGATGGGTGGCAGTATACAGAGGGCTGATTTAGAAGTGGTAATTCTTCATTGAATATGCATATTGTTCTAGATACATCTGTAGGAATAATATCCCACACCTACCTCAATTGTTTCCATTGTCAATAATAACAAAAGTCCTGAGTTCCCTGGAAATAGTACAAGCAATTCAGCATTTTTTCCCCAACTGGATCAGCTGACTGCTTAGAAACCCCTCTACAATGATTTTAGCACATAGTGTTATGGACCATTATTGTTTTTCTTAGGATTTTTCTCTTTTATTATTTTTCTTCCCTAAAACTGAATGTGCAGCCTAAACCGTAAGAGCTAGACCGACCAGACTTGGTAGGACAATGTCAATTCCTACCCACTACTCAGACCATCCGACCCAAGTCAGTCAGATGGGAGCACCGTAGCACCCCCCTCATACCTTTTGGCCAATATCTCCTGTCCTGTTGGTCCTACAGTCAAAAAAAAGAATTCTACTGATACAGCCAGCCATTACCTACAACTTTCAAATTTAAACTATTAAGCTCTGCCTACTTAGATTTTTTTGCTAATTTACATAATTTGCAAATCCTATTTCTGCCTTGAAGTCCTACTCAGTCCAACCAAATCAGGCAAATGAAGTGTCAAACCGATCAGTCCTCTGAGCTGATCAAGAGTTACTGAAAAAATTCTGACACTTGTCTATTGTACGGCCACTAGCCATGCCAAAATCCTGCCCAAATTAGGCCTGTTTTAGTCTGAATGCTATAACTTGGTCGTGCCTTGGCCTACATTAACCAAATTTGAAATCCAACCTCCCTGCACCATTCTGGGGACACTGTACAAGGCTGACTGCATTTCGTCAATAGGGGGTGCTAAAAATACCTACTTTCAATATCTCCTGAACTGCTTGGCCTATCCAAGTGAAATTTGGCACACGTCTACTATGGCCAAGCCTGAGGTCATACCGTTACTATGGCAGTCATAAGTCATAAAATGGTGGCCATGATTCGCCAATGAAAATCATAATGGATTAAATTTATTTGCATAATTTTTTGGGGGGAAATTCGACTTAACCAATTCGCTCAACCAGCCTTCTGGAACGAATTAAGTTTGTGTTCCAAGGTACCACTGTATTGTGTTAGTCTGACTAAAACCGGACTTTTAAAATACATGCTAATGTTTTTCCTACTGAAATCTTTAGTAAATCAACTTTCTTTTGAGTTGATTTATTCCTACATTTATGCGTTCAATTGGACCCAAACTGGCCTAGGTGCTCTGTGGATGCTCCACAGTGGAAGCCCTGGGTAGTAGGGAGGACACAAAGTGGAGCATAACAGAGGTCGCATTGTTGACACACTCCAGGTCCATATGGTGGTGTCTGCCTTCAGATAACACCTTATGCCATGGATGCAATGTACATCTCTGTAAAGCTGTATTCACCACTCAACATTTTGCTTATTTGCCGCCAGCTAAAATGTCAGTTGTTTTGGTTTGTGATGTAATAGGTCAGCTGGAAAAAGCCCAATACTAACAAGCTGAAAGGAGCCATATTGCCACCTATTTTAGTGGATTCAGACATACTTGGGTCAATAAATTAATTTTCCTCCTGAGCTTGTATACTGGGACAAGGACAGTACTCTGGTTAAATGTCCTAGTTGAGCTATAACCATAGCTCCCCTTAACTGTGCATGTAAATATGCTGAGTGATTCTGAGCTGGGGAGAAGTGAAACAGAGTAGCACTGCAGGTGATAGGGATGTGCACTTGGCTGACTGCATCCAAAGCAAAAGAGAAGTTATACAAACTACCAAGGGATGTGGCACAATGATTAAAGGACAGTAACAGGAGAAAAGCAAGAACTGCAGTAAATTAGCCCTCTGGGGTCTAGGGGTAGGGAACACACAATCACTGACTGGGGCATGATAACACATTTCTTCAAATATCATAAACTTAATTCATGGCAAATTATTTCTTATATTTATTTTGCCATTGCACTCATCTTTATTTTAATGTATATTGTAAATATGTCAGATTTTTATTAAGTTTGTAATTTGACATCAAAATATAGCAGGGCTCGAAATTAACTTTTTTACTTGGTAGCACTGGTGCTCCCAACTTCAAAAAGTTAGGAGCACCAGCAAAAATTTAGGAGCACCACAACTACAAATTGTATATTAACAGATTTCTTTAATTTGAAAACAACACCAATCAACACTAACAACAACCAGCTACAACAAATCACTGCAGCTTTACATATCCTGTGGCCAGGATTTGAAATTTGGTCTTCTGGCTCGCTGTCCCTCTGACATCCATCTTTTGACTGAGGCTGAGGCATCAAAGGCTTCCAAAGGAGGTCCCTCAGCGCCGATTCGAATTAGATCTTCTCCCATGTTGGGGTGTAATGAAGATCTAATGTCTGACTTTATGCGCTTTTGGATAGAGAACCCCCTCTCACACTGCGCTGAGGACTCAGGAAGGACTAACATGATCGTTTCTAGATGAAGGATGTTCTGAAATAAAAATAATAAAAATTTCATTGTCAGGGTAGAAGTATTTAGCCTAAAATACATTGATAATCTAACTACTGTGACATTAATTTACTTAGCCAACCTGTAAATCTGAGGAATAGGGTTCCTTGGTCAGAAGGACTTCCCATAACTCGTGGTAGCTCTTGTCTTTAAAAGACATGAACACTAGGGTTTTCAAGATCTGGAACTCCTCCATGGCAAGGGCAAAGTCACAGCCGTTCCTTAATGAAATACAATCCAACTGTAACTGTTTTTTAATGTTAAAGCTTTTAACACAAACAATCAGAAGTCTGTATTTTGAATATTAACAATGAATTACCTTTCCAGTACATCTTGAAAATGGTCCAACAGGAAAGTGACGACCTCTATTCCATAATCAACCAACTCCTCTGCTGTCTCTGGCCAAACATCATGGTTGAACACGTGAAAACATTTGACCGCTTTGGTTGCTGCAGTGTCCATTCCATGTTCCTCCTGACCTAAAAAAAAAAGCAATAAAAAGACATTTTTGTAATAAAATGTGACTCTGGACCACAAAACCAGTCTTATGTCGCTGGGGTATATTTGTAGCAACAGCCAAAAATACATTGTTTGGGTCAAAATTATTGATTCTTGTTTTATGCCAAAAATCATTAGGATATTAAGTAAAGATCATGTTCCATGAATATATATTGTAAAATTCCTACTGTAAATATATCAAAACTTAATTTTTGATTAGTCATATGCACTGTTAAGAACTTTATTTGGACAACTTTAAAGGTAATTTTCCTCAAAGTTTTGATTTTTTTTTATTGCATCCTCAGATTCCAGATATCAAATAGCTGTATCTCCAAATATTTTCCTGTCCTAACAAACCATACATCAACGGAAAGCTTATTTATGGTCCAGGGTCACATATTTTTAAATCACGTTTTAATGTTTTTAAAAAAAAATTGTTTTATGATGAATAATTTAATTATTTTAGTGTAGGTTATCAAAAGTATGTCATTTACATATTCTATTACACATCCTGATTAATAACATACAAAGCAGGCTGCTAAATCGAAGACAAGGCTGTTTAACTATTGCAGCAACGGTGGTCTCTATCTGCTTCTGAAGTCTGGGAGCAGTCTGACTGATTGGTCCATCCTTAGCCATATTCTCTGCCTCTCCTTTCCTCAAAGGAACCCCCTTGACAAATTAAAATGAGTATACATTCCAAATTAATCAAATGATTCTAAATGCTGTTAATTTCATATATAATTTCACTACACTACACTAAAAACATTACAGTTCATGTAATATCCTGTTTGCACAAGACGCCTACCTACGACACAAATTAAAATGATCAGTAACACTTTCCTGTATGACCATCAACTGAATGTTCAATTGAACGCTTGAAAAACTTTTATAAAGGTTGTACCTGAAACATAAACTGAGGCTGCATTTCCTGCTCCTGCTCTTGCTCCCTAACATCTCTCTGCCTTTTCATGGCTGCATGAAAGGAAGCCAGCTTTCCACCTGGACATGGCCTCACAGCCATTGCCTCAATGTTGAGGATTAGGTTCCTCAAGCTGCTGACTGCCTGTTAATGTGATTCCATCTAAACATAACTTTGTTGTAGTCTTAACATGGCAAAGAACTGAGATCCCAAATAATGGTATAATTGATTGTTTCATCACAAGGTAAAGCTTACCTGGGGGAGGATCACATCATTTCTTTGCAGTAACAAGCTGTATTTACTGGTGGCAGAAAACAAATCAGCCAAGAAATGGCAGAAAGCCAGAAATGAGCCATCCTCCATTGTCTCCTTGATCTACAAAGAAAACAATAAATTTATACCTTCCCTTTCCTCACTTTACATGAGCAATATCTATACATGTAAGACATAGCACTGTGCAGGTAATTATTTATACAGGTATGACAGGGCAGGTAAATTTCCACACAGTTTCATATATATACACATACATACATACATACATACACGCACAATAACTATGCAATACCAAATAGGCAATTAATTAATTATAAAAAAAAAGAAGAAACATCAGCATTAGCATGTTCCACCTCAACATGCCCGACGAGGATGGTTGTGGGCAGTCCGTTAAGCAGGATGTGGACATACACAATCATGCACTCCTTGACAGACAGGGTACTGGGCTGATGATACTTTAACTGCAGTGTTCTCACGGATGGTATCTGCTATTACGCCGATGATATTGGCACATGACTTGTCATTTGCATATGTCATTTTAATTGCAATACCATTCTTTTTCATTAGCTGCAACATGAGTTTAAATTTAGTGAAGGTGAGCTCTTCTTTGGTGATAGTGTATGCGGTGTTAAATTTTACGTTCAGTTCTGCCAACTGCGCGGAACGGCTGGCAGTATCCTGACTATTAAAAGCCTTAACAATCGAACCTGATGATACTGAACTTTTTGCCACACACTTGTCTCTGCATGTCTTGTATTTGGCACTCTCACCGTGTTTGACCAAGCTCTCGCGCTTAAAGTGCGTAGATTCGGTGGCGAACGCTGTGTTGCCTGCAAACTCCGTCCCACAGGTTTTACAGTGAATGCAGTGCATAGAGCCATTTTCATAGCGGAGCCACTCGAAGTCTTTCAACCATTCTCTCCGAAAACTGTACTCCTTCTTTTCGGCTGGTGAATCAACATGAACCACATGATCACTATCACCAGCGCCATTATTTGTAACTTTAGGTGGTTTGCAAAAGAAATCTGTCAGTGTTCTTTTCATTTTCCCTCTTCTTCACCTCTTTACATTTACATTTCTCCGCTGTAGTTAGCGCTGTCACCTGACTGAGTGATTGACAGCTATTATTAACTAATCTAAAATCTCAACAGCAGAACGGTCACCATATCAGCATTCAGCACCCAGAACACACATATACTGTTAACGTTTTTTAGAGAAATTAAAACAGGTCGCACGACAACATTTACATGCACTCGCACCAATGCTCCCAAATATATTTTGAGGTCGCATAGAGAAAATTTCGGTAGCATATGCGACCAAAATGGTCGCAATTTCGAGCCCTGTATAGACATTGCAAAATGCAGTTTGGAACACTTGTAGAAACATTATAAAAGTACATAGCAATGGTGCCAGTTTGTTTTGATGCCAGATATCTACATGCCCCCGATGCAGATAAAACAAAGTAAGATGACATGGTTTACTTCTTTGCCGATTTTAACCTAATTTAAAAAACTTTAATACTTCCAACAATGGACGTTTTGAAAAGAAGACAGATTACGGATTTAGTCAGTGTTTTTTCATGTTTCTCCAATAAGATTTCAGCGAGTTATGAACTGAAATACATGAGAAATATACGCGGCATCACCGATGATGCCGTCGACCCCAGGGAGTTAAGCAAGGTTTGTTAATGTATGTTAATTACCAGGAAAAAGAATGTAAAGCTTATTTCCTTAACACATCTCTTGAGGAATTTAACAAAAACATAAGAACGATAAGGGTGATGAGAAATGATACTAAGAAAAGAATCTAAAAGCATTGTGATAATGTTATGATGAAATCTATAATAATAATGTAAGAGGGCAGCGGCATACTTTAGTTGCACTGAAGATGGAAAGTAAATGGCGAATAACTGAATTTGGAACCTAAGGCTCATAGCTTTCTAAATGCATGCTAGTTGTTGCTTGGGTAACACTACAGAATTGAAAGTTGTTGAAACAGCAATTAGCTAATGACAAGATGCAATTAACAGTGAGGGTGCACAGCAAATTACTTAAGGTGTTTTGTTGTTGGTTTTGCTTCAGTGTTTTACTGGTGCTATTCTGGTACCATATTACAGCTGAGTTCCTCCAGTAGCTTCATATTATCTGTTTTCTGGTTCTGGCTGTCAGTGAAACTTTCTGTATACAAATTCTGTAGAATGTGTTTATTCTGAATGAAGTCTACACTAATAGAAGGTGCTTTTAACCCTCTAGAATGTTAACTATTTGTCTTCCTTTCAATTTGCAGTTCAGCGTAATATGCTTGACTTTCCTCAGCATGTCTCACCATTGAAAGATGTGCGCATGTCAAGCACTGATGCAGACAAGAAGCTTTCAGAGTTCGATGTTGAGATGAGCATGAGGGAGGATGTTTATCAAAGGATTGTTGCCTTCCAGGTGAAATTTTCTTGGCTTTTCATCCTAAAAATGACCTTAAAATATATCAAATAGAAATCCACTTACACTAAGGCTGCCAGTGCTGATAGATTTAAAAACTGAAACTGCACTCGAGCATTATATTATATGTAAAATCCAGAGTAATATTACCTATGCTTAAACTTTATCATAGTTATGAAGTGAAATATTGTTATTAAAATTTAATAGTAAAATGTATATCATTTGTATAGCTCAGAGGTATCACTTCTGTTACAACCTGTTAGAGTGAGCTTGTATGCAGAAATAAATTAAGGGGCACATACTGCATTTTATATTCTTACAGCAAAAGCAGGAAGCACAAACTTTAAGTCCCGAGAGTAAGAGGTACATGGAAAGACTGATAAAGCTTGGCAAGAGGAACGGTTTGCACCTCCCGAAGGAAGCTCAGGATGTAAGAGACCAGTATTCAAAATGGATCAACTTTTATCATGTCTTTATAAATGCTTTTAAAATGATCATGAAGATTTTTCCCCTATGTAGGAAATCAAAAATATCAAGAAAAAACTAAGCAACTTATGCATTGACTTCAATAAACACCTGAATGAAGACACAACAACTTTGTCCTTTAGCAGAGACCAGCTTGGTGAGAACTTGGATTTTTTTGTGAAGTTTGGACACTAAAATGTGAATTAAAACAGAATGCATTGGTTTGCAAATCATATATAAACCCATATTTACTTGAAAATAGGACATATCAGATGTTAAAATGTTTTTGTTTTATGACATATATGCTCAATTTCAATTTGATGCCAGCAACATGTTTCAAAAAAGTTGGGACAGGGGCAACAAAATAGTGGAAAAGATGCTAAAACAAAACAATTAGGTTAATTGGCAACAAATTAGTAAGATGATTTGGTATCAAAAGAGCTGCCCAGAGCGGTAGGGAGTGGTTCACCACCTTGTAAAAGACTGCTTAAGCAATTAGTGCAACAATTTAAGAATAATGTTCCTCAATGTAATATTGCACATAATTTGTGAATTTCATCATCTGTACATGATATTAAAACATTAAGAGAATCCAGAGAAATCTCTGCATGCAAGATACAAGGCCGAAAACCAATATTTTATATGTGAGTTTGGTATAACAGAGCCAACAGATACTCTTGGTCTTATCAACCACTCTCTCTCCAGTGTTTGTGTAATTTATAGGGAAGCTAAAATGTTTGCATGCCACCAATTATGACTGACTGTAACCAGCATTATTCGTAACCAATTCACATCAATTAGTAAAATGTTTTTTGTATTGAACATCTACTTCTAAATTTTAGGTTCCGCCCATGTCATTGAATGTTCATTTGTTTCCTTGTGTGTAACAAATCGAAAATTATGGACTGAATCGTACAAAATGCGTATGTGTACCATTATTGCCCTATTATTTCAGAGGTATTGTGCATTTATTTGGTATGCTTCAGGTGGTCTTCCTGATGATTTTCTGAACTCTCTTGAGAAGGATGAGGATGGAAAATTAAAGATCACCCTGAAGTATCCACATTACTTCCCCACCATGAAGAAGTGTTACGTCCCTGAGACACGCAAAAAGTTGGAAGTAGCCTTTAATTCCCGCTGCAAGGAGGTATGCAGCAGATTGTGTTCATGAACACTCATGCCATATAATGAACACTCCCCAAGGCTTGTTCTTTACTAAACATATGTTTTTGGTTGTATATTCCAGCATACAGTGGCTTGCAAAAGTATTCAACCCCCTTGAAAGTCATTTTCTGGATGACAAAAGATTTATACACGTATTTGTCCATTCAATTTTTTATGTGAACTCAAATTCTGTAACAGTACCAAAGTCAAAATAAACAATTTTTCTGTAGATATTTAACTGAAGAAACTGAGAACAGCCTTAATTATTTTGGGGTATGTACCAGTTTTGCACACTGTGCAAGACTGATTGTTCTCTGTTCTTGGCAGTATTTATGGAAATCCTGTAGGTTGCTGGGACAGCACCTTTACTACTTAGATCTGCTTAGATTTCCAAAAGGCTTTTGATGTTGTCCCCCACAAGAGGCTCTTACTTAAACTCAAAGCGACAGGTATTTTAGGAACTGTAGCAACCTGGGTTGATAACTGGTTAACAGATAGGAAGCAGCGAGTAGTTATAAGAGGCACAATGTCACAGTGGGCCTGTGTTCATAGTGGGGTACCGCAGGGTTCAATTTTAGGACCACTATTGTTCCTAATTTACATAAATGATATAGACACCAATATATACAGTAAACTGGTGAAATTTGCAGCAAGGTGGGTGGTGTAGCAGATACTGAACTAGCGGCTCAGCAGCTACAGCGGAATCTTGATTTAATTAGTGACTGGGCCGATACCTGGCAGATGAAATTTAACATAGACAAATGTAAGGTACTCCATGTAGGGAGCAGAAATATAAAATACAGGTATTTTATGGGACCTACTGAAATAAAGGTAGCTGATTATGAGAAAGACTTTGGTGTGTATGTTGATGCTTCCATGTCTCATTCTCGCCAGCAATTCTCTGCAGCAATAAAAAAGGCCAATAGGATGTTGGGGTATATCTCCAGGTGTGTGGAGTTTAAGTCAAGGGAGGTAATGCTAAGATTATACAATTCATTGGTGAGACCTCACCTAGAATATTGTGTGCAGGTTTGGTCACCATATCATAAAAAGGACATTGCGGCCTTAGAAGAGGTGCAGCGTAGGGCCACAAGATTGATTCCTGGTCTTAGAGGATGTCATACGAGGACAGGTTAGTTGAGCTAAATCTGTTCAGCCTCAAGCAAAGGAGACTGAGGGGGGACATGATCCAGGTCTATAAGATTCTAACAGGTTTGGTTACTTCAGCATTAGTTCAAATACAAGAACTCGTGGCCATAGGTGGAAATTAGCGGGAGAACATTTCAAACTGGATTTAAGGAAGCACTTCTTTACACAGCGTGTAGTCAGAGTATGGAATAGTCTTCCTGATAACGTAGTGCAAGCTGAATCCTTGGGTTCCTTTAAATCAGAGCTAGATAAGATTTTAACAACTCTGAGCTATTAGTTAAGTTCTCCCCAAGCGAGCTCGATGGGCCGAATGGCCTCCTCTCGTTTGTATAGTTCTTATGTTCTTATAGCAGCTTTCAAATAGTACCACAGTTTCTCAATAGGGTAAAGATCAGGGCTGTGACTCAGCCATTCCAGAACATTCATCTTTCCATTATTGAGCCATTCCAGTGTCTCTTTGGCCTTGTCCTTAGGGTTATTGTCAGGTTGAAAGAAGGATCTTCTCCCCAGCCATAGGTTCATAGCATTCTGGAACATGTTCTCATGCAATATTGTGCGGTATTTGTGCTCATCCATTGTTCCTTTAACTCTGGCAAGATTCCCTGTCCCAGCATATGAAAAGCATCACCATTGCAAGATGCTGCCACCACCGTATTTCACCATAGGTATGATGTTTCTTGAGGCATGGTCAGTGTTAGTCTTACACCACACATACAAAAAGTTCTATTTTGGTCTCATCTAACCACCTTCCACATCTTAACTGGGTCTTTGTCATGCTTTGTAGCAAATGCCATAAATGCTTTTATGTGGATCTTCTTAAGGCATGACTTCTTGCTACCCTCCCAGATGATGGATCCAACAGTGCTTAATGGGACATTCAGACTCTTCAGTATTTCTCCTGCCTTGTGCATTTCATTGTTTCTCAAATCAGCAGAATGTTTCTTTATCTTTATTTTTGTAGTGATTGTCCAGGAAAGACCATGGCCCTTCCAAAGGATACTTTTTACATCCAGGGAGAAACATCAGGACTAAGTAGTACCTAATTATGTTTAATTACGGTGTGATAACTGCCATCATTGTGCCCTTTGTGATTACTTTGTCATCTGTGCAAACTTGGAGCTTCCAAAGCACTGGGGGGTTGAATACTTATGCAAACATCACACATCAGGTTCTTATTTTTATCTTTTTACTGTTGGACAACTTACCTATTTTTGCATTTGGAAATATATTGGAGCAAAAGAATTTTCAAGACAAATATTTGAGAAAATTGTGCATATATATTATACTCTAGACTACTGTCGTGACTTTCAAGGGGGTTGAATACTTTTTGCAAGCCACTGTTTTTCAAGGATATAATGCAGTTTTTTCAGTGTCGGCTGATAAAGCCAGAAATTTGGCAGTAATGTTTTGAAAAACTGAATGCTGATTTTTTTTTAACCCCCCCCCCCATGTACATCTGCAGGCTACAGTAATTCTGCTTATTTACTGTATGGGTCAAATTAAACATCAAGACACTCACTTTTGTGCTTAGAAATGCTTTGCACAGCAACTGAATCAGCTTCCCTTTTCATTCTTTCACCTGTAGGAGAACTCAAGTGTCCTAAAGGAGTTAATAGAACTTCGAGCCAAGAAGAGTGCTCTGCTTGGCTTTAACACCCACGGTGACTTTGTGCTGGAGATGAACATGGCGAAGTCCAGCAAGAAGGTGTCTGCCTTTCTCGGTATGTTAGTCTTCATATGCAGCTTGAACACTTAGAACTATAGCTTTAAATATTAACTTCTTTCCTTATAGCACTGGGCCTCTAGTCTGTTCTTTCTTCCTCCAAATCAGAGGAACTGGCACGCAGACTGAAGACACTGGGTGAAGAGGAGCGTTCTGTGATTCTCAAGTTAAAAGACAAGGAATGTCAGAAGAGGGGTTTCCCCTTTGGCGGGCAGATTCATGCTTGGGATACTAGGTATTTTATGACACAGGTGGAGGAAACGCAATATGCTGTGGATCAAAATCAACTGAAGGAGTACTTCCCAATGGATGTGGTAACACATGGGCTCCTAGATATCTACCAGGAGCTACTAGGCCTTTCGTTTGAGTTGGTGGAGGATGCCCCAGTCTGGCATGAGGATGTTGTGCTGTACAGCGTCAAAGATCGCTCAACAACTCATGAAATTGGGCAGTTTTATCTCGACCTCTTTCCAAGGTAAGCTGTATAAAATGGTTTTATATATATGTGCTTTTCTTAGTTAATTGTGATATTTATATGTATTCAGAAACTATACATACCTCTTTTATTGTTTGATGTTTTATGATGTTGCCTTATGCTAAAATCGCAAAAAAAAAGTCTACACTCAAAACTTCATATTGACCAAGCGAAAACGGGATTTTAAACATTTTTGCAAATTTATTAAAAATAAAAAGCAACTGAATATTTACAAGGTTCTGAGTACTTTCTAAAAGCACTGCAGTAAGTTCTACACCAACAAGAAATAGCTCACACACGATTTAGTGATATCAGCAATATTTTTTCATTACTGCTGTGAAGTATCAGCATTGAACGCCGTGTTTCTGCAGAGAGGGAAAGTACGGCCACGCTGCATGCTTCGGTCTGCAGCCTGGATGCTTGCTGCCTGATGGAATGCGACAGATCGCCGTGGCCGCCATGGTTGCCAACTTCAGCAAACCTACAGCGGACGCACCCTCGCTGCTGCAGCACGACGAGGTGGAAACATACTTCCACGAGTTTGGCCACGTCATGCACCAGCTGTGTGCTCAGGTGAGAGCACATGCATTTCATGATGGTGTGAATGCTTTCCTTCATTTCTTTCTGATCATTTTCTCCTGAGTGTATTAAAGGCTGATATGAACTTTTTTTGATACAGATGTTTTCTTGCAAATTGCTTGTCTACAAGACAACTATAATTGTATTCCCCAGACTTTGGGCAATACATATGGTTTAGCACTGGTCCACAGTCTACGGTACTGCTTTGGTATGCAAGCCAATAGCTGAAACGTTTGACATTCAAAATTTGCACCAGCATTGTATGGGTGAGGAACTAGAACTGATTCAATTTTTAATTTTGAGACTGATCGTCCCAAAACTGAAGCAGTGCTACATGGTGATATCTAAGAAAGTAGTTTCAGACATTTGATCCTCTTAGCACAATAACTCAAATATTTAACAGATCTTTTTAACCTTTTCAGACTTGTAATTTTGAGGATCTGGTCATTTTAACATCCCTGCTTATAATACCCTCGTTTTTCTTATTGCTATCTGTTTGAGCCTTTTGAAAGCATTGATATTTAGCTTGTAATTGTTTGAAAGTTGTGTTTTTGTTGGAAATTAAGAGTCTGTGTATCACAGGTTTAAGTTAAACTGTCAAACAAATATTAAGACATGGGTCATTCTCATGAATTTGAGAATAAAAAAAAAAATAGCAAATTTAATGTTTTGTTAAGTTCATAACAATGAGCCATATATTCTCATTTTTGTTTTAGATTCATTTGGAAATTCAGTGTACAGTGGTACCTCAGTACTCAAACTCATTAGAACTCGAATTTCTTAAAAGTCGAACCAACCAGTTTGGAAACAAAAATGACCTTGAACTCGATCTGAATATCATAAGTCGAACCGTGAACAACGACCCAAGAGAACTTGTATGCACGGGGGAAATGAGTCACGCGGCATTTCTCTCTGCGGAAACAAAGGGAAACGCTTCAGTCTCAGCCTCGCATTCGCTTTGATAGCATCGTACATGTTTACATTAGCTGAATACATATATTTAGACAGTAAAAATACATTTAGACAATGATAGACAGTAACAGTAACTATTATATAATATACATTTAAAAATAAAGATTTCTTATAAATTATTTTAATATCATTAATAATAAACCATTAATAGATTTAATTAAGGACAGAATGGAGAGAAAGGCGCAGACGTCAGGGTATCGGGGAATACGGGGTTTAAATACAGGTAAGGCAGGCAAAATGCAGAAGGACAATACAATGACCAGACTGGGGAAACAAACTGAAACGCAGAGTAAATACAGAGGGGCTAATGACAACAACCAGAAACAGCTGATCACATGGGGATTCCACACGAGGTTAATGAGGGGGCGTGACACACGGAAGGAACGGATGATCGGGGCAGGACACATTGTGGTTTTTTTTTAACTTTGGATACATTTATTTTCTTACTTTACAAATTACTGTTTTGATAAATGTGCTTAGATGTGTTTAGTATAGTATGTGCTCTTGTTTTATCCTGTTCATTTTGTGTTTAAATGCAAAAAAAAAAAAACACATTTAGATGTCATTTTTTGAGGCCGAGAACCAATTCATTGGTTTTCCATTATTTCTTATGGGGAAAAATTCGATCAGAACTTGAACTTTTTAGGATTCGAACCAAGTTCTGAACGAATTAAGTTCGAAGTCCGAGGTACCTCTGTATAAGTATTCGTTTTAATATGATTAATCACAGAAAACTGCAATTTAATTTTCGTAGTCAATTCATAGCCTATTTATTTATTTAATCTTAAGTGTTGTGTTTCCCTCATTTCATTATGTTCTGAGCCATGGTTCTTCTGAGCACTGGGACTACGTTTGATCAAAAAAAGCTCTCTACTCATTTTGTTACACATTTAATACTTCCTGGGTTCCTATGCCTTATGGAAGAGTATGGAATTTGATTATGGTGTTTTCCAAATCAGGATAAGTATGGAATAAAGAATCAAAAGGATTGGAATATTTCAGTGTTTCTGGACTATGGTGTCAAATTGCCCCACTGTGTATTCTAAAATACATATTTCAGTTTACTTATTAAAGTTTTTCTTGAAATCACCATTGTGAACATGCCTATAACATGAAAAAATTTAAAAATTGTTAAATGTCAAATATTGTCCTTATTTTATTTGTAGAGAAATCTGCACATTTGTCTTGAAAAGTATAGGATTTGTGTACTCCAGCTCATTTTTCATGATATTATAGAACTTCTGTGTGAGAATAAAAACTTAAAAGGTTTGCAATTAATTCCATTATGTGTTTCATTTTGTTAGGCAAATTTTGCTATGTTTAGCGGGACCCATGTTGAAAGAGACTTTGTTGAGGCTCCCTCCCAAATGCTTGAGAATTGGGTATGGGAGAAAGAGCCACTGCTCCGCATGTCCAAGCACTACAAGACTGGTAATCCCATTCCAGAGGAACTTCTGGACAAGCTCATTAAGTCTCGTCTGGCTAATACAGGTATCCTTCTTCAATTATTGGTTATTGTGAAACCTTTGCTCATTATAAGCAGAGTGCCAATCCTGCTTTTCTTTCATTCATTCATTCATTCATTCATTCATTCATTCATTGTATACAGGTTGACTGTCTTTCCTTTCTCTTTCTTCCCAGGCCTCTTCAACCTAAGGCAGATTGTGTTGGCTAGGGTAGATCAGGTGTTGCATACCAGAATTGGTGTAGACCCAGCAGAAGAGTATGCCAGACTTTGCCTGGAGATCCTGGGAGTTCCTGCATCTGAAGGTTGTAGTTGTGATTCTTTGCCTATCTTGTTGTGGTGTACAAATCTTGCATGAAATGTGTCAGATAACCAGAATTTTATTTATTTATTTGGGTTTTCCCTATAGGCACCAATATGCCGGCAACATTCGGACACCTTGCGGGCGGTTATGATGCGCAATATTATGGTTACTTGTGGAGTGAAGTCTTCTCTATGGACATGTTCTATGGCCGTTTCAAGAAAGAAGGAATCATGGACTCAAAGGTTTTTTTTTTTTTTTTTTCTTGTTTGCTATTTTTAATTTATTGAACTAACATTTCATTCATCTTATACTTTTATTAAAAGTGACTTACAACAGAGGGAGCGGCATACAATTTATGGGATTGGGATTTGAGCCCATGACCTTGTTACCACAATGTTGTAGTTGTTGAGCTACAGGAGCAGTTAAATGATACATGCTTTATTTGCCGTTTGCTCTCCTTTTGAGGGAGAGTGAGAGAGAGGGATGGACAGAAGGACAGCATGTTCAGTGCAGAAGAAATATCCAGAGATATAGATCTGAGTAATGGTGGGCAAAATGGTGATATTTTATCGTAACTGGTTACTGTTGTATTCATGATAGAACTAGCAGATGGTTTTGTTCAAAGCAACATCCAAGTAAGGCAAATAGCATTTTACATTACAAAGACATGTGCAACAAAACAGTTTCAGCCTGTGTAACATGATAGCACTGTCTGTATATCTAATTTCTTTGTAAATTACATATCTCAGTGAATCCCAACTTTGTGACTAGATTTTGAACTAATAATGATATATATATCAATATATAATATACGCACAATATAATGTACACTGCTCAAAAAAAATAAAGGAACACTTATTAATCAGAGTATAGCATCAAGTAAACTAAACTTCTTGGATATTCATCTGGTCAGTTAAGTAGCAGAGGGGGTTGTTAATCAGTTTCAGCTGCTTTGGTGTTAATGAAATTAACAACAGGTGTACTAGAGGGGCAACAATGAGACGACCCCCAAACCAGGAATGGTTTAACAGGTGGGGGCCACTGACATTTTTCTGTCCTAATCTCTTCTGACTGTTTTTTCACTAGTATTGCATTTGGCTACGGTCAGTGTCACTACTGGTAGCATCTGCCGATACCTGGACCCTACAGAGGTTGCACAGGTAGTCCGACTCCTGCAGGATGGCGCATTTTGATGTGTCATTGCCAAAAGTTTTGCTGTGTCTCCCAGCACAGTCTCAAGGGCATGGAGGAGATTCCATGAGACAGGCAGTTACTCTAGGAGAGATGGACAGGGCCATAGAAGGTCCTTAACCCATCTGCAGGATTGGTATCTGCTCCTTTGTGCAAGGAGGAACAGGATGAACATTGCCAGAGCCCTACAAAATGACCTCCAGCAGGCCACTGGTGTGCATGTCTCTGACCAAACAATCAGAAACAGACTTCATGAGGGTGGCCTGAGGGCCCGACATCCTCTAGTGGGCCCTGTGCTCACTGCCTGGCACCGTGGAGCTCGACTGGCATTTGCCATAGAATACCAGAATTGGCAGGTCCGTCACTGGCACCCTGTGCCTTTCACAGATGACAGCAGGTTCACCCTGAGCACATGTGACAGAAGTGAAAAGGTCTGGAGAAGCTGCGGAGAACATTATGCTGCCTGTAACATTGTTCAGCATGACCGGTCTGGTGGGGGGTCAATGATGGTCTTGGGAGGCATATCCATGGAGGGAAACACAGACGCCTACTGGCTAGACAACAGCACCTTGACTGCCATTAGGTATCAGGATGAAATCATTGGACCCATTGTCAGACCATATGCTGGTGCAGTGGGTCCTGGGTTCCTCCTGGTGCACGACAATGCCCAGGCTCATGTGGCAAGAGTATGCAGGCATTTCCTGGAACATGAAGGAATTGATACCATTGACAGGCCCACACGTTTGCATGACCTAAATCCAATAGAACACCTCTGGGACATTATGTTTCGGTCCATCCGACGCCACCAGGTTGCACCTCAGACTGTCCAGGAGCTCAGTGATGCCCTGGTCCAGATCTGGGAGGAGATCCCCCAGGACACCATCCATCATCTCATTAGGAGGATGCCCTGACATTGTTAGGCATGCATACAAGCATGTGAGGGCCATACAAACTACTGAGTACAATTTTGAGTTGCTGTAATGAATTTTCAGCAAAAAGGACTAGCCTGCTGCATCATTTTTTTCACTTAGATTTTCGGGGTGTCTTTGAATTCAGCCCTCTGTAGGTTGATCATTTTCATTTCCATCAAACGATGTGGCACCTTTTTGTTCCTAACGCATTACTCAGTCCATATCAGTATAGGTATCTAACATGACTTTTTTTCCCATTGAGACCTGATGTGTTCCTTTAATTTTTTTGAGCAGTGTATATATGTGTGTATGTATATGTATGCATGTATGTATGTATGTATGTATGTACATGTGTGTGTGTATATGTATATATGTGTATATTTTAGGGCTGTCAAAATTAAGGGGTTAACGCGGATTAATCCATCATCATGATTAATCTGATTAAAATTTTTAACGCAATTAACTCATCTGCAGCGCAGAATGACTCAAAATCCATGAAATGTCTGTCAACCCATTTCGGGCAGTTTTGGTGCGTTCCATTTGCCCTGGGAACTCGTATTCCGAGTTTTGAAGCTGGAAGTGACGGCATGCACGGTCCCGTTTCTCGGAGATCCGAGAAATATCTCGGAGCAGCACAGAGGATCCTGAGTTCAGAATCCAAGATGGCTGCGCCATTTATCAACAGAAGGGAAAGTTGTAGTTTTATACTGCTTAAGTACTACTTCTCATTTGTGGCTCATTAAATCAGTCGCACACACTATACCGTCCAACTTATCTGTGGACGTGTTGCTACGGAGTTCTATACGTAAAGCACCGCGTGTAATGTGTTTCAATTACTAACAATGGCAATTATCCGGGCTAGAATTGGATTTCATGATTAGTTGGATTATTTGTCGGATTTATGGTAGTTCGGGCTAATTGTAAGTGAACGAAGATAAAGACCATTTAAACTGAGGTATCTTAAATCCGACAGTCTTCTATTTTGTGTTAAATCTGTACAATTAGTTGAAGCACAGGTCTTTCCCATTTTAGATGTTGTTTTCAAGCTGAATGCGAACGCTGCCACTCAGTTTTTTGCTACTCAGTGGATGTGAGCACAGTGACTGCCTGCTGTACGTCATATGCATACTCTTTGATGTTCTTAGGCTCCTCATACTGCAGATAACAGTCTGGAAGTATTTTACGCTTTTAACAACTAGTAGCACAGCGATTTGCAAGCTTCGTGAAAAAGTTTTGAGAGGTGGGAGTAGCATTTAGTGGAAATCCCACTAAACAAAGTGCATGCAATTGTGTAAGACAACGCGAGTAATATGAAAAAAGCAATGTATGATTTGGGAGTCACTAACATGGGCAGCTTTGCACACAATCTACAGTTTGTGATATACGAGGGGCTGCTGTCAATTAACATTGAAATATTAATTAGAATTTGCCCATAAAGAAATCTGGAAACCCATTGGTGGGGTATTTTAAACATTCACCACTTGCGTATTCTAGCTTGGAATATATTCAGGTTGAACTGTAAAATGGCTCAAAAATGCTTATGTGCAAACGAGGTGGAACACTACATTATGTATGTTTCTAGTAGCCTAATTAAGGATTTTTTTGGCTTACATTTTTCCATCTGTATTTACTAGTTTATTTATATATGAAGTATAAATATATAGACGCTCCTCTACTTATGATCTTTCAGACATACGAATGAAGAGGACTGTAAGTCCAATTTGTGTTCGTTGGGCTCCGGTTTCCTGTCTGCAAAAGCAAATTTTTTCTCTGCGCACCAATTCCGCCTAGTATGACTTCTGGCTACTATGTAACTACCATTAGGGTCAGTTATGCTGTTTTAAGTTGAATTAATTAATTAATTTTCATGTAAGAATTAACATGACTCAAATCCCAGCATTATTTGATTTAAATGAAGAATTTATTCATTTACATAATTATAATTAAAGGCATATGTTTGTAAGGACCTTTGTAGTATTCCTATAGCAGAACTAATCTTGGGTTTGGGTTGGGGTCTGGTCAGTTTTGTAACATTTTCGTTTTGCTTAGTTAAGCACAGCACTTGTTATGCGGCTGAGAAAGTGTTTTAAGTTATACTGTCAATATTCAGTTTATGATTTATGTGCTTTATTTTATCTAGTTGTCATGGCATGCTCGATCGGATGGATATGTGAATAAATGCCCGTGAACAGATATCAGCTTGTGTTCATAATTGAGGGGAGTTACACACTACTCCCGCCGCTCAGCAGCGTAGCGTGTGTAATCCTAGTTATTTTACGTATACGCTTAAAATGATGTTGAATAACGACGTATGAACATTTCAAGTTATGAACGGCTGTTCGGAACATAACTCGTTCGTAAGTAGAGGAGCGTCTGTATTATATATTAACATATTGAAGTAAAAAGAGCTCGTATAGGTATTTGTTTCGGTATCGGCAGTTGTGTATTGGAATCTGATAGGAGCTGATAAAATAACTTTACTGTGTCCGTTTCAAGTACAAAAGAGAGAATTAATGGACTAAGTATAAACCTAAACGATACAGATTTACAGTACAACCTCGGAATGTGAGCATAATTCCTTCCAGAAACGTGCTCATAATCCAAAGCATTCATATATCAAAGCAAATTTTCCCATTAGAGATAATGGAAACTCAGATGATTCGTTCCATAACCCAAAAATATTCATATAAAAATGATTAATACAAAATATAAAGTAAAAATACATAAAACAAATTAATTTGCACTTTACCAAAGAATCGTGGATGGTGTGAGGGAGACGAGAGAGACGAGAAGAGGAGGGTTATTTTGTAGGATGACTATCACTGCTATCTGTTGGCTCACTGGAATCTTTTTCTTTTTGTGCGACTTTAACAAGGAACCTATCCAATGATAGCCGCTTATACCTCCTTTTCGATTTCGCGGAAATGTGCACATTGCTTTGTCATTAAACAGACTCGTCGCTTGCACTGCTACGCCCTTATTCGGGTGGTGCTTTTCTACTAAATTTTGACTATATGAATGAGACACGCCAACGGAGACCAAGCATGGAAAACGATTACCCACAATCCCGCAGCGAGAGAGAAGAACCATCGGCTCAGTTGTGATTACGTGACGCTAGGCAGACAGAGTATATATAATTCTCGTATTGCAAGACCTCACTCGTTTTCAAGTTAAAATTTATTTAAAATTTTTGCTAGTCTTGCAAAACACTCGCAAACCAAGTTACTCGCAATCCGAGGTTTGACTATCTGTGTGAGCTTTAAGCATTAAACTATATGAGACAATGCACACTATGTAGTTTTAAAGTGTTTTTAAACATATTAATAAATTGCACTGTCCTTTCATAAGAACATAAGAACTATACAAACGAGAGGAAGCCATTCGGCCCATTGAGCTCGCTTGGGGAGAACTTAACTAATAGCTCAGAGTTGTTAAAATCTTATCTAGCTCTGATTTAAAGGAACCCAAGGATTCAGCTTGCACTACATTATCAGGAAGACTATTCCATACTCTGACTACATGCTGTGTAAAGAAGTGCTTCCTTAAATCCAGTTTGAAATGTTCTCCCGCTAATTTCCACCTATGGCCACGAGTTCTTGTATTTGAACTAATGCTAAAGTAACTATTCGGTTGAACAGCATCCAAACCTGTTAGAATCTTATAGACCTGGATCATGTCCCCCATCAGTCTCCTTTGCTTGAGGCTGAACAGATTTAGCTCAACTAACCTTTCCTCGTATGACATTCCTCTAAGACCAGGAATCACTCTTGTGGCCCCACGCTGCACCTTTTCTAAGGCCGCAATGTCATTCACTATCAGTGATTGTAAAAAAGGCAACTCGGCTATTGAAGGGCACATACAAACATTGAAATATTAATAAAAATTTGCCCATAAAGAAATCTGGAAAACCAAGGGGTGTTGCTTGCATTTTGAGTAATGGTGGGCAATATGGTGATATTTTACAGTAACTGGTTACTGTTTTATTCATGAAAACTTTACTTCAGTGTCCAGGAAGTGGATTCAAGTTTAAACCTTAATTTCAGTTAGCTTCATATGCAGTTTTACTGCTGTAATATCTTTCAATGTTTGGTATATTTATGTTTGTATGTATGCACTTCATATTCAATAGTTTAACACTTTACAGGACGTAATCTGTATTATTTAGGCTTGCTTATGCCTTCACATTGCAGCAAATCACAAGTGGGCAAGTGTAGTGGGATCGCAAAACTATTACAAAAGCTATTTCAAAAAATATCTTCCCACCCAGACTTCTTAGGAGTTCGAACTGGACAATCCACAAATCAATAGGAGGGAAGTAATATAACAAATATAACGATCAAAAAATACAGGACGTAATCCACTAATATGCAAAACACACTCGCTTTCTCTTTTTATGGATGTGATGTTACACAACACAAATTTAAAAAAAAAATTGCATATTTGTGGATAATTAAATTTGTGGATCATGGCACATATTTGTGGATTGTCTGCTTTGGGTTACAAATAACGTCCAATAAAAACTTCCATACAAGTGCCACATCTCATGTGGTTGCAGTAACCTTGCTGAATTGTCATCCAAATCTTGCCTTATACAGTGTATATTATATGAAACGATAGACGTTTTTATTTCATCATCTGATATATATTGTCATATCACACAGCCCTAGTCAACATTATTTGCTTCACATGGGGGTGGTCATAATGCTTTGCCTCAGTGGTGTGTGTATATACAGTCAAGAGCAAAGTTTGGGTGTCCAAGCATGGGTCAGGTCATTTGTCCAGACCGCCTTGAGCTTTTCGGAGGTTAATGGTCTTGCTCAAGGGCTCAACAGAGATGTGATTATTCTACTAATGTCAGGGCTTGAAAAAGCAGATTTGCGATGATGGACACAGAGGTCTAACCTGCTGAGCCACATACTGCCTCCCTCCTTTAACATCCCTGAACAAATATCTTGCAGACTAACACAAAAATCTTGCCTTGACCTTATTGTTTGAAGTGTGCTGCACGTCCTTGTACAAACCAAGCACATTCGTTCTCTTGTAACATGTTTCTCTCTCTCTTCAGGTGGGCTTAGATTACAGAAACTGCATCCTGAAGCCCGGTGGTTCACTGGATGCCGAGGAGATGTTGAAGAACTTTCTAGGCCGTGAGCCAAAGCAAGAAGCCTTCCTGTTAAGCAAAGGGCTAACTGTTGAACTGGAAGGTGGTACCCCTTGTGCGTGTTGAACCTCATCCCCACTTATGTCCTCAGAGCTCGTTCTGGAAAGTTAGTAGATATTCTCCAGGTTTACTCTCTCCAGGTAATGCAGTGGTTGGTTTTTAATTGAAGATTTTTAAATGATCAGTTGTATTGATACAGAGTTCTGTTGACATCAATAAAAACTTGTACCTGATTTTTTTTTTAATGATTTTTTTTTGTGTGTTTTTTGCAAGTACATTTTCCTGGATAACTAATGAATTTTCTACTTTTCATGCAGAAAGTAGTCAATTAGCAAAATTTTACATTACTTGCATTCCATAATAATGAATGGTAATTTTGCCTGGATGTTAGCAAATCAGACAGGATGCAATCAAGGGCAGGTTTCTTGTTTCTGGGGTCCCACTCGGAAAGTTTGGGGCTCTCATACCTCCAGGGCCCCACGCAGGAGTGATGTTTGGGTGGTGTGAACACTGCCACTGGATACAGGTACCGAGGGTTTATGTCTGTTTGCTGTCTGCAGAGGCACATAAACGGCTAGTAAAATTATGGGTATGGGCCTGAAATGGGGGAAAAAAGGCATTCACAATGTTAGAATTTGATGAGAGCAGGAAACTATGGGTCAGAAAACTACAGAATCCCTGAAGTGCAAAGCAAATAAAAGGTAGGTACTTCCAGAAAATCATGGCTTTGCCACTGATTTGACACACAACATATCTATCCTAAAGAGGACTCAGAAATTGTAACCTAACAGAAGTTAGCAAAGGTATTTTTTGTAGATTTGTATAGTTATCCATATACATATCTGATATTGCCATGTTTTATCCTTATTTTGGTAAAGGTTTTGAAGCTATCCGTATGAAATGCTGATGGTGCTGGTGGCAAGGTACTAGATCAGTGGTCTCTCAAACTCAAATTAGCTGGGGCCACTGGCTATGTGGTGTTCCCCAAAGGGGGCTGTGTGAGAAATCACACAACAAAAAAAAATGTCCCATCTTTTTCAACCTGAAATTTTAAATTAAATATTCAGGACATTCTGGTGACCTGGGTACTCATGTATAATGACGTGCGTGGAATTCACACTAAAACGGACAAAACTAGGAATGTGCGTAAGCAAGAAAAAATCCAGATGCATAAAACTGTAAGCACAGATCTATGCACATTCCCTTGATAAATCCCAATGAGCGTGAAATTTTACTTACGTGAACGAGCCCACAGCCGCCCCCCGACCCGCCCATAATTATGTATATTTGCATCTGTAAATCTGTATAAATACCAGCTTTGTTCTTAGTTTTTCTTACACAACAATGGATAAACCACGTGGGAAAAAAGTATTTCAGCAAGTGCGAAACACACTGTGGCCGAAATTAAAAAGAAGTGGTCGGACATTAAAATCGACGTGAAAAAACGAGCCGCTCACCGTACAGTGATAATTTCGTTGACGAAATATTTTCGTTATAATTTTCGTCAACGACAAATTTTCACTGACGAAAACAAGACGATAACTAAATAAAAATTAAGTGATGATGACGAAAACTATAATAAAAATATATTGACATTTTCGTTAACTAATAAAAACGAGACGAAAATGTGAGTGAGGGACGTTTTTGGAAATGATCCAATCAGAATTAATCTTGGTGCGTGGCGCGGTGAGACGCACACGCACATTTGGAAAATTAAGATACTGATTCACCTTGCGACGCGAGATGCGACAGTACATCTTGCATACATTGGTGGGTGTCTGACTTAAACTAAAATGACATGGCAATGGCTGGGAGAAAAAGAAGAGAAGATATATGGAATAATTTCACGTTTGATGTCAAGACAAACAAGACCTTGTGTAAACCGTGTGGAGCGGAAATCGCTGGTAAAAATACAACAAATCTAAAGCGACATCTGCAAGGTAATTTTTTCAGGTCATGCAGTATTTGCAATGGCATTACTGCCAAATACAGTTTTTCTTTTAAATAATTTGGAGTTGCACTTTTGCTTTACAGAATGAAGAATGTCATATGCAAGTTCTAAACGATGCATATCTAATTTTTGGTTTTTATGGAAAGACGATATTCCACATATTTAATGAAACTTGGCTTTATTTAATTTTAAGTTAGAATATTTTGTATATTACCACGGTTTAACTAAATTACATTTAAATTAAACCCAATATATTTTAGTCAACTAAATCTACAGTAGATTTAGTCGACTAAAATCTTATGCTTTTTAGTCGACTAAAACTAGACTAAAACTAAAACAAAACAGATGACTAAAATATGACTAAAACTAAAATTGCATTTTAGTCAAAAGACTATGACTAAAACTAAATTGAAATCTGCTGTCAAAATTAACACTGTCACCGTAAGAGTCTTAACACCACAGGCGGAGGTAGCAGAATTCCCGGTCTCACACTCTTTGAGCAACGAGATGCTGCAATGATCGCGGACACTTTTATCGGGTGAGGGGGACGCCGATGTCAGCGCGGGTGAGTTTTTCTCGTACCATACTTGTTTGAATTACTTGCATGTTTATGAATAACATGTTGGCCGCAGATACGGTGTTACTTTCGTTTATTCTGTTTGTTTATTCTTACAGACAATGGTACAGGAAGTACCCCCAGTGCCGGCATAAAACTAATGTTTTATGTTAAAATGTGGGGGGATCCAAACGAATAATTATTAAATGTGAGGGGGACGCATCAATGAGACGCATGATCGAATCGCACATAATTTGTACATTAATAGAGTGAAAGTGCTTTCTATTTACATAAGCATAAGCAAATTCGTTCTCTGAAGGTGCCTATATAGCAATGTGCGCGCAGTCGATGGCTCCGATTACATTGGGAAAACCGGACATCGCTGCAAATTGCGCTTTAATGTTTGCCTGTTCAACCACAATGTAAGGAAATTTTATATATCTGGGTGACAGTTTAAGCGGATAATGCCGTCCCATACACAGGGGCGCCGCCAGAAATCTTGGGCCCCATGAAAGATTAGAATTTGCCCCCCCCCCCCTTTTTGCGAAAAGGTATGCTGCATGTGATCATCTGTTTAGGTGATAACATCATAAGCAAATACATATTGTTACTTGGTATAGAGTCCATTCTAAGTTCTTAATGTGTTGAAACATCTTGCATGCATCACTGTATCAGTATGGACTTATAACAGATACACATTGTTTATACTTCAGATGGTAAAACATTTACACTAGTACTGACATAGTAAAGGTACCTATGAAAAAGGTGTTTTCTTTCACCTGAAGTACACTCACTTATTAAAAGGCACAACAAATGTTCAAATATTTAACATAGATACTTACAAACAGTATCAACAAATCCAAACATGAACAATGGTAAAACATTTACAGTACTTGTTTTTTTTCTCAACTCAACACTTTTGTCTCTTGATTTAGATGCCTAAGTCTAGACACCGAGGCTTCTTGGTAGCAAAGTCATAAATTTAAATGAACTCCACATTGTAAGTAGCCTAACAATTGTTGCTCATAAAAGAAAATAAATATGTTAAATTTGAAAGTGACCATGGATTTTCCATTTTATAGTAGGCCTAACAGTCTTTTCAGCCTAATTCTGACTGTTGTCTATTATCACCAACTCTTTAATATGCTAACTAGCTTGATAGCTGCTCCCTGTAAATAATAATATCCATCCATCCATCCATTTTCTCCCGCTTATCCGAGGTCGGGTCGCGGAGGCAGCAGTCTCAGCAGGGAATCCCAGACTTCCCTCTCCCCGGCCACTTCATCCAGCTCCTCTGGGGGAATCCCGAGGCGTTCCCAGGCCAGCCGAGAGACATAGTCCCTCCAGCGTGTCCTGGGTCTTCCCCGGGGCCTCCTCCCAGTGGGACATGCCCGGAATACCTCACCAGGGAGGTGTCCAGGAGGCATCCTAATCAGATGCCCGAGCCACCTCATCTGACTCCTCTCAATGCGGAGGAGCAGCGGCTCTACTCTGAGTCCCTCCCGAATGACCGAGCTCCTCACCCTATCTCTAAGGGAGAGCCCAGCCACCCTGCGGAGGAAACTCATTTCGGCCGCTTGCACTCGCGATCTCGTTCTTTCGGTCACTACCCATAGCTCGTGACCATATTGTAGGTGAGGGTAGGAACGTAGATTGACTGGTAAATCGAGAGCTTCGCTTTTTGGCTCAGCTCCTTCTTCACCATGACAGACCGATGCAGCGCCCACATCACTGCGGACGCCGCACCGATCCGCCTGTCGACCTCCCGCTCCATCGTCCCCCCACTCGTGAACAAGACCCCGAGATACTTAAACTCCTCCACTTGCGGAAGGATCCCATCCCCGACCCGGAGAGAGCATTCTACCCTTTTCCGGCTGAGGACCATGGTCTCGGATTTGGAGGTGCTGATTCTCATCCCAGCCGCTTCACACTCGGCTGCAAAAAGCAGAGACCTAATCCTGAGGTCACCAAACCGGACACCCTCAACGCCCTGGCTGCGCCTAGAAATTCTGTCCATAAAAGTTATGAACAGAATCGGTGACAAAGGACAGCCCTGACGGAGTCCAACCCTCACCGGAAACAAGTCCGACTTATTGCCGCTCATGCGGACCAGACTCTGGCACCGGTCATACAGGGACCGAACAGCCCTTAAAAGGAAGCCCGGTACCCCATACTCCCGGAGCACCCCCCACAGGACTCCCCGAGGGACACGGTCGAATGCCTTTTCCAAGTCCACAAAACACATGTAGACTGGTTGGGCAAACTCCCATGAACCCTCCAGAACCCTGCGGAGAGTATAGAGCTGGTCCACTGTTCCACGGCCGGGGCGAAAACCACACTGCTCCTCCTGAATCCGCGGTTCGACAATCCGGCGGACCCTCCTCTCCAGAACCCCCGAATAGACCTTACCAGGGAGGCTGAGGAGTGTGATCCCCCTATAGTTGGAGCACACCCTCTGGTCCCCTTTCTTGAAGAGGGGGACCACCACCCCGGTCTGCCAGTCCAGAGGCACTGCCCCCGATGTCCACGCGATGCTGCAGATGCGTGTTAACCAAGACAGCCCCACAGCATCCAGAGCCTTCAGGAACTCTGGGCGGATCTCATCCACCCCTGGGGCTCGACCACCGAGGAGCTTTTTAACCACCTCAGCGACCTCCGCCCCCGAGATAGGGGAGTCCACACCCAAGTCCCCATACTCTGCTTCCACATCGGAAGGCGTGTTGGTGGGATTGAGGAGGTCTTCGAAGTACTCCCTCCACCGACCCAAAACGTCCCGGGTTGAGGTCAGCAGCACCCCATCCCCACCATAAACAGTGTTGATGTTGCACCGCTTTCCCACCCAGAGCCGCCGGATGGTGGACCAGAAACGCCTCGAAGCCGTCCAGAAGTCGTTTTCCATGGCCTCGCCAAACTCCTCCCAAACCCGAGTTTTTGCCTCGGCGACCGCCGAAGCCGCATCCCGCTTGGCCTGCCGGTACCCGTAAGCTGCCTCTGGAGTCCCACAGGCTAAATAGGCCCGATAGGACTCCTTCTTCAGCTTGACGGCATCCCTCACCACTGGTGTCCACCAGCGGGTTCGCGGATTGCCGCCACGACAGGCACCAACTACCTTACGGCCACAGCTCCGGTCAGCCGCCTCCACAATGGAGGCGCGGAACATGGCCCATTTGGACTCAATGTCCCCCGCCTCCCCCGGGACATGGGAAAAGTTCTGCCGGAGGTAGGAGTTGAAACTCCTCCTGACAGGGGATTCAGCCAGACGTTCCCAGCAGACCCTCACTATACGTTTGGGCCTGCCAGGCCTGGCCGGCTTCCTCCCCCACCAGCGAAGCCAACCCACCACCAGGTAGTGATCAGTTGACAGCTCCGCCCCTCTCTTCACCCGAGTGTCCAAGACATGCGGCCGCAAGTCCGACGACACGACTACAAAGTCGATCATCGAACTGCGACCTAGGGTGTCCTGGTGCCAAGTGCACATATGAACACCCTTATGCCTGAACATGGTGTTCATTATAGACAATCCGTGGCGAGCACAGAAGTCCAACAACAGAACACCACTAGGGTTCAGATCGGGGGGGCCGTTCCTCCCAATCACGCCACTCCAGGTCTCACTGTCATTGCCCACGTGAGCATTGAAGTCCCCCAGTAGAACAAGAGAGTCCCCGGAAGGAATGCTCTCCAACACCCCTTCCAGAGACTCTAAAAAGGGTGGGTACTCTGAACTGCCGCTCGGCGCATAAGCGCAAACAACAGTCAGAACCCGTCCCCCCACCCGAAGGCGAAGGGAGGCTACCCTCTTGTCCACCGCGGTAAACCCCAATGTACAGGCGCCCAGCCAGGGGGCAATAAGTATGGCCACCCCCGCTCGGCGCCTCTCCCCGCAGGCAACTCCAGAGTGGAATAGGGTCCAACCACCTTCAAGGAGACTGGTTCCAGAGCCCAAGCCGTGCGTCGAGGTGAGCCCGACTATGTCTAGCCGGAATTTCTCAACCTCGCGCACCAGCTCAGGCTCCTTCCCCATCAGAGAGGTGACATTCCATGTCCCAAGACCTAGCTTCTGCAGCCGAGGATCGGACCGCCAAGGTCCCCGCCTTCGACCACTGCCCAGCTCACAATGCACCCGACCCCTATGGCCCCTCCTACGGGTGGTGAGCCCATTGGAAGGGGGACCCACGTGCCTTGTTCGGGCTGTGCCCGACCAGGCCCCATGGGTATAGGCCTGGCCACCAGGCGCTCGCCATCGAGCCCCACCCCCAGGCCTGGCTCCAGGGGGGGGCCCCGGTGACCCGCGTCCGGGCAAGGGAAAACGTGTTTCCAATATTTTCTTCATCATATGGGGTCTTTTGAGCCGAACTTCGTCTGGTTCCTCACCCCGGACCTGTTTGCCTTGGGTGACCCTACCAGGGGCATAAAGCCCCGGGCAACTTAGCTCCTGGGATCACTGGAACACGCAAACCCCTCCACCACGATAAGGTGTCGGCTCCAGGAGGGGTAAATAATAATAAAAAATCCTAAAGCCTTTATCTATGGATTGTATTGCTCACCTCCCTCTCCTTCAAGTGGGTTTGGTGCTGAGGGCAGGTGTCCCCCTGAGGGTGAATCTGTGCATGTTGAGGGCACTTCATTAGTTATGAAACTGGCTAGCACCAGCATAATGTAATGTTTTTATCTTGTATATTAGCCTAGTTTATCACACATGTTCATCCAGTTTTGTACATTCATCTGATCTCCAGTGGCAATAAAGGTTGAGAATTAAAATAAAATGGCATTGCATTGCTAACTGTACGGTAAATTGTTCTCTTGTTAGGCTAATCCAACCACTTTAATACGAAATCTGTAGGTCTACCTATCAGTGATGCGCGGGTTGATCCAAAATGAGTGGGTGCCCGCGGTCACCCGCGGTTACGAGTCATCCAA